>NC_136484.1:36296147-36413647 GCF_053919585.1 Euprymna scolopes | reverse complement strand
AGCACCACTGAAAACCATTAATAGTCGTAATTTTAAAGTTTTTGGGGTAGTTAAAAAGAAACTATACGTTGATCAAAAAAAATTAAGACCTGTTTTTTTGTGGCCTAATACGTTTAAGCAGTCTTAATAAATAATATCAGAGAAGCAATTTTGAAAAAAAATTAACATTTTAGAGTTGGGGATAACTTTTCTATATAAATTTAACGTAAAATGAGCACCCACTTTTTGGCCACAAAGCTTTCAACCAGACATGTCACTTCTAGCATTTTTTTCAAGTTTGGCTATCGAGAGGGGGGGGACAAAACATGACAGATATAAAAGTTGTTAGTTTTTTTGTCGTGGTGGGGGGGCGGGAATTACATTTAAAACATAAAATAAGGATAAATTTAATTAATTTTTATGAAACCATTTTGTACTTTCACCTTTCAATTTTATAAACAGAACGAACCCCAAAATATGACAAATTCAATATTTGGGGAGAGGGGTAGAAGAGAGGATTACATTAGAAATATAAAATGAGGAAATGTCATTTAATTGTTTTTTAAATTAATTTTGGTGGATCTTTTTTTTTTCTTTTTTTGCGATCGCACGGGCATTCATTGCTATTTTTATTGAAGTAAAAGTTGGAATGATTTATTTTTAATTATCTTTTCTTTCGGGGGGGGGGGCTTTCCAGTGCTCAATATCCGGAGAATAGTTTTTTCGGTTTGTAGCCCTTCTGCCGAAATATCTGGTGGAGAGGGTATCACGTACTTCTTTTTTGGGGCGATTACATTTACATGTTTTCATCCGTTCTTTTATTATTGTTGTGGGAGTATCCACGTTGCCCATAATGAAAATGGTAAGTATACCGGTGTTTTTCAAACATAACTTCATGTCAACCCAGGCAACGCTGGGTACCCATGCTAATATATATATAAAACATCAGGTGTGTCTATATGTTTGCATATTTTAGATACAGAATTTACTTCTAAACACGTAAACCGACTATTATGAATAGTGGCACACAGCTAGAATGTGTATATGTGGGTAATGTTGTCCATCATTACTATTTTAATACCATATGGGCTAACAGATTCAAAGATATCGGATAAAATTAAAATAACTCCGTATTGTGTAATGTTAGCAATAGGCATTAGACATCAGTTTATAAACGTTCTACAAATGTCAGCTTTATTGAATCATATTAAAATGTTATCATGACGTAATCTCATTACAATCTCTGATTAAATAGGTATTCCTATTTATGGAAGTCCGACTCTTTATGTACAATTTTTCAAAATGCATTTCAACAGAGACGGAAAATCACAGAGCGTCTCATAGCCTTTTAAATATTTGTATTTTTTGTTGATCGTTGTTATATACACTCGCGCACAGAGAGAGAGAGAGAGAGAGAGAGACACACACACACCTACACACCCACACCCACACACACACATATATATATAAATATATATATATATATATATATATATATATATATAAATATATATATATATATATATATATATATATATATATATATATATATATATATATATATATATATAATCCGATAATAGCCCCTAAAAGGTAAAAATTGGAAACGAAATGGAATTGGGGAATTTGACAAGCGAAAATCGACATCAAGAGTACTTGCACGCACGCGCAAATATATGTTTATGCATTGAATTCGCTTCGCTTGACGTTTCAATTGTAACAACTTAGGCTGGAGAAATAATTGTGTTGGTTTCGATTTTAAAACCCTACTATATGTATTGGGTAAAATGTCATAAAAGATATTAATAACAAACTAGCTTAACCTGCGGAAATTCCAAAAGGGGCTGATTATTGTCTAATATATTGTAGCTGGCATTCTGTAGATATTCAGCGTAAATGGAGACGCGCTGATATTATTGTAGCGTTTGTATTAAAACTGACTAAGTATTAATCCAAGCTAGTTCCCCGCGACGTAGCTAGGTCGTAAAATACGTTTACATATGATATTTTAATTTTTGCAGATTTCGTATATATTGTGATAGAGTGTATTTTCTATCGATTTTCATATATTATAAATTTGCGATTTCAAAATAAAACATATATATTCTTTCAGCTATAATCGAAACCGAGACCAAAACTTATAAAGAATTTTTGATAACATTATTTATAAAAAGTAGATTACTAAGGTGACATCAGTTAAAATCGAAACCGAATCTAAGACTTATAAAGAATTCTTGATAAAATTATTTTTTTTAAATAGATTATTGGAGTGGTATTAATAATACTCGAAACCGAAACCGAAACTGAAACCGAAACGTATGAGAAATTCTTGATAAAATTATTCATTAAACAAATAGATGGCTAAAGTCGCATCAGCTATAATCGAAACCAAAACCAAAATTATGAAGAATCCCTAGTAAAATTATTAATAAAAAAATTAAATCGCTTGAGTGCCATCAGATATAATCGAAATCGAAACCGAAACCAAAACTTATGCAGAATTATTGGTAAAATTATTTATTACAAGCAATATAAGTATGTAACAATTAAACGAACCGGATGTAAACATGACACAGAAAATAACACACACGCTATCGTATTAATATATAGATGTGCATGTTTAAAATATCATATTTAAGCGTATTTTCAATGATTGACGCCAGCCACTAAGTTACTCAAATATTGAATTTGTTTAATAATAGACCAAAATTTATTGCAAATTGGATCGAGTTGTTCGCCTCCAACACTAGTCTATAACACTCTTAACACTATTTAACTTTACTCAACATGTATAGTCTCTGTCGCAAAGCGGACTAAGAATAGGAAACAAATTCAACTTGTTTTTTCCTGTTGTAACAACGATATTTTTCGCTTATTATCCCGCTACGCGTGACTTCTCGTTACGGATGTTACGTTACACGTGACCGTAACGTGCTCTCAAACTTAATCTACGTCTCTAACGTGATTGTTTTCTTTGACGTTATTTTTCTTTTTTAATGATGACGTCATTTTGCATGCATTAGCATACGCATGCCAGGGCTCTGTTACTACTTAATGAAATAATTGATTGCGATTTTTTGCGTATGTAAACATATTCCTATTGAGCCATTCTCTGTGTAATCTAAGTCTTTCAAGTTTCTACGATTATCAAACATCATGTCGTCTTAACTGTCATGTAGTATTAATTAATTCTTATCCTCGAGTGGCATATGGGCCTTGACAAATTGTGGCACGCCGGAAAAAAATAATTCTGGGGTTTTACTTAGCCACGGGTATTACAGTTGTTGGCTTCGGAAAATGGTCGTTCGTCATTTTGCGCTATTGTCTCTCCATAAAATCAACTCCTAATAGTGCAGACACATTTTCCGACCATTGTATCTTTTGTCGAATGGAGGCCATCAATTGTAGTTATAGTGTATGAACCGAAAACAAAAAAAAACACTCGTTTCTTTTACTTGTTTATGCATTATTTATTTCGCTCATTATTTGTTTGTTTATATATTGTTATTCTCCTTCGTATTTTGTATAGTCTATCTTTTATTTTACGAAAAATAAAATCAGCCAAGATAAATGTTTTAATGCAGCATCAGTTATTACGCAGCTCACTTTTCTCACCCGTCTCACGTCTAAGAAAACGTCTAATAATTATAAATGATTGAGACAGACGACAACCTAATTTCCGGTTTACGCTATGATTAGACTCTGTCTCGCCCGTCGTTGCCGAAAACTAAAGCATAAAATTGAGCCAAAACATGGGATTCGCTTCGGGAAATAAAAGCGGTAAATTTTCCAGCTTATTTTCTACGGAGGACTTTACAGTGTAGATGGTGGTGATTGTTTCATTGTCTGCTTCTAGTTACGAGTGCGAAATATTGAGTGGCTAGGGCGTTGACGGGATATTCTTTTGAAGGTAGGCTGTGTTTCCAATGCGCTTTCTTTCTCATTAATGTGCTTTATGACTTCTTGTCCCTGGCGTGTTTCTTTTTTGCTATCTTGGCTATAACCGCCTTGACCGGAAAAATTTTGTATCGTTTGAACAAAGTGGGAAGAGTACTTATTAGCTCAAGATGCATATAAAGTTGACGGTTATGGGCATTACAGAAAGAAAACTATGAGCCATGTCGCATATCACAGAAATATTGGAAGGTGACGGTGGTCAAATGGTTACTCACACGGAATAACAACCTGAGTATCCCAAGTTCGAATCAAATTCGTTCAAGAAAATCAGTTTCACTTTCGTTTGCAACCGTCACCTGGTCCCTACCGTAGGTAACAGATGTCTTTCTAGGATTCTGATTTGAAAAATACCGAGAAAACTAATGTCAACAAACGAATCTTCGGATTCATGCATAATGGTAAGAACTGTCTATTTCCAAATTATAATAAAATAAAGGTGAAAAAAATCTTAACACATGTTAGACGTCCCAATAGGTTTGTGTGTGTATGTTTACGCTATACTAGCTTGTCTTAGTGCCAGCCCATACCCAAGTGCTTCAAGGAAAAAGTGTTTTGTTCTTACTTCCTTGAAATTACATGGATTTAGATAAAAATTACATGGATTTTGATTGACACTAGCAAGGGAACCTGACATTGTCCTGGATTGAATGATGACCATCTAATGTATTTAATGTGATCAAAATCGGTGGAATCGACCATTTTCAATCAAATCCATTGCTTTCTTGTTATAATTGGAGACCCATTGCGGTGGAAGGAAAGAAGCTTCACATGCCTAACGCAGTGGCTTACTCTACAATACATTGTAGATTACATTGCACTATTGGGAACCTACTGTTGAACTTATTAAAATATTTTATACATAATGGCTTGAATTCCAGTTTAACATTACAAGGACAAATACCATGCTCCGAGTGTGCTTTAGACAGAAGTATTTATTTTGAACGCGCCTCTGTGATATCAAAGAATTTGCTGTTTATTTAAGATGTCAGATTATGAGACTATTACGCTAATAAAACTTCTCAAATGTACTTGTGATGTTACGCTGTGTATAGTGATGTTTATCAAAAGTGTATATTCTTTCTATAATCGGATTACTTCGATTATCGATACCTAGCGATACAAACATATAGAGAAATATTGTCAGGCGCATAAATTACCTTCGTATAAAATTTCATAAAAATTTAGAGTTTATAATGAACGAACTCAGAGACACGCAGAAACACGGAAACGACAAAATTTCATTCATATAATAGTAGACATTACATGGCTTAAGATTGAAATTGCACGTAATTTGATTGTACAAATATATTTACCTTAATATAGAAATATATTTGCCTATATATAGAAATATATAAGCCTGCACATATAAATGTATTTTCCTTGATATATTTGCCTAGATATAGAAATATATTTTCTTATATAGGATTATATTTGCTTATATATAAAAATGTATTTGCCTATATATAGAAATATATATGCCTGTATATAGAAATATATTTACCTAGATAAAGAAATATATTTGTCTATATATAGAAATAAATTTGCTCATATGTGTATATATATATATATATATATATATATATATATATATATATATATGCCTATATGTAGAAATATATTTGGATAACTATAGAAATATATTTGCCTTTGTGAGCTTTATTTAGTTCAATCTTATGTCTACGTAAATTAAGCTTTAGCGTAAATAGTTTTCACTAAAACTTACATTTTGCAAGTAAGTATATCTTTGTTTCGTCCTTTTTCGTATTCTTGAATTTTTAAATAGTCGTTTATTTTCCTAGTTTTGCATTGAAATTACAAAATATCTGATAAATACCGAAAACCCCTGGTCTTGATCGTGGGGAGACTAAAACTTGCTGCTATGGTTTCAAATGATCTGAAATAACAGCAAGGGTAGACTTGATTCCAAATATTTCTCATGTTATATCTCCCCACTTTGATTTTCGGACTTGAAGTAAATATTACGGTGTATAGAGATTATTTGATACTGGAGATATACATAATCGCACTGTGTTTCTAAAAGAGAGGCGAAATAACATATGAGAACAATTTAGAATCAAGTTTTCCTTTGCTGTTATTTAAGTTTATTTGAAACCATAACAGCAAGTTATAGACTCCTTCATCCCCCAAAACCGGAGAATTTGGGGTAATATATGACTAGTGTAGTACAATAATTCTCCATGTTCAAAATATCATTTTTTCGCAGTTGGTCTTTTATTACTTATAAAAAGAAATTCATAACAATATTATTTCTTAATTGGACTAACAATCCTGCAAAATTCTAATTTTCCAAATTTAGAAAAAATTACAATGAGACATAATTTCTCATTATAAGAAAATGATTTATGAGAAAGATTTTTTAAATTCATTATGGGGGTATATACAAAAAAAGTACGTTCAAGTAGATGGTTAACCTTATATATATATATATATATATATATATATATATATATATATATATATATATAATTATTAATATACTTACCCATGTGTACCATAAATAATGTGTAGTTCCACGTAGAACGTAAGAGGCTACGATTTGGAATCGTGTCTTAAAGGTGGTTAGACATCAAGATGTCTTGCATTAAAATCTCTGTAAATACAATTACAGAAGTTGAAACAGGGAGGAAATTCAAATGTCTGTCAATTCGAAGGAAGAAATTCTTAGATTTATTGTATTTTCGGAATTAAGGAACATAAACTGTAAAAGTGTGTTTTTTTTTTCTTATCGAATTAGTCCGAAATATTTATATCGAGAGAGGACGTGTGCTATGAGTTAATCAGAAGATATATTTAAGTATTTGCACACATGCACAAGGGTACGCCATTGCAGCGATGGAAAGGATGTTTGAGCTTGGCTGATATTTTAGTAGATTTGAGAATGATATCTCGATCCTTTCTTCCAGTGAGAGACTGGTGATAGTTGCTTCATCCCAGATATGTCAACAATAGTTCATACATGGGCAAATTGTTGCTTTGTAAAGACATAAAATGCTTTATGGTGTGAGTAATTTTCTAGGATAGTAGAGAGAGCCCAGCTTCTATGAACATGCCGTTGATGTTTTTTTTTTCATTTCGAGTTGCATGTATATGTTTGCCCGTTAGAAAATTAATTCTTAATTTGGATGTTGTTTGCCATGACAATCGAAATTTTACTTTGTTCAAAGACAAAAACACATTTACTGTCCCATTCCGGTACCAATTTGAGGTAGTTTTCTGGGGTTTTCTCCTTTGAATATGTGTGCATTAGTATTCTCTCATCTTTATTATAGAACATGGTGTCAGCAGCAAATATACATGTCTCAGATACAATTTTATCAGGCATGCCATTTATGAATATCAGCAATAAGAAAGGTATAAGGATCAATCGTTAATACCTTGTTGTTTAAACGTACAGCCATCGGGCAAAAGCTAGATTTTTCTCTTGTTAAAAAATGGTCACATTATGTTCAGTATTTGTCCAGAGATAATATATTTTAATTTTAAAATATTTAAGTATATTTTAATTTTCGTAAAAATCACTTAGAGCAAGAACTTGTCAAAGGGTTTTTATATTTGAAGAGGCCCTTTTTAATTTCTCCTTTCTCATTCAGGGCATGGTATATGCGTTCAGCGATGGCAGACTATCTGTAGTAGAATCGATTGCCTAAATACATACTGGTGTCAGAAAACAGTTTAGCATTTACAAAATTGTAGACTAGTCCTTTGTGGAGGAAGGGCAGGTTCCCTTGTCATGCCTTTATATATATCGTTTACTTCATTTAACAAATAAGTGGTTTTCGGTTTATTAACTTGACATAAATCCTTATACAGATGTGGTCTTATTTTTAGACTGACTGTCGAGTTTTGAAAAGCGTATTTGTCACAATGTACACTAGGCATTATCACAAAAGTGCAATTCATTGCTCGAAAATCTAGTATCAGAGAAAACGGGGGCGTAGGGCTCTAACAATGCCTGACGACGTATTGAACGGAAACAAATTCTCTAATTTATGTTCTCGCTTCCAGACAGCGGCAAAAAGAAAGAAGCAAAACAATTGCAAGCAAAACCAAATACACGCCTGTCTATCTGTTTCGCATGGCCACCCTTTTGACAATAGGTACAATGTATAATGACAAGAAATAAGGCGGCCAAGTTATGTATACAAATATATATATATATATATATATATATATAATATACACAATATATATGTATTATATATAATATATGTATATTATATATATGTATATTATGTATATATGCATATATATGTATACTATAAATATATATATATATATATATATATATATATATATATATATGTACATGCGTATACACGCAAACACACATACATAGAGAGAGTAAGGGACATCGAAACCGTGTAAAAGAGGAAAAAAGGAATATTACTTTAAAGAATGAGATAAAAACATGACAATTGATGTGTATTTCGATCAAAATCACTGACAACAGAGACAAACATATTACTAAGGGAAATAACCTGATCTAAAACACGATAGACGGCGTAACAGTTGATTCTATTTGTGTTAGTGGCGCGTTTTCTTATGGCACTTTATATATGTTAGCATGCCACTCAATATTCAAACAAGTCAGTATAAATACTGTTAGGCACCACGAAAAAAAAGAAAAAGAACGGAAGAAAGATAACTGAACACTAATATAAGTGAAGACATAAATATAAATTAATAAATTAATAAAATAATAATAATGCAGTTTTTATCTAGAAATGCAAAAATATCAGTACTTGCTATTAGACAATGGATATCAATCGCAAATATTTGTACAAATTCTCTCTCTCTCTCTCTCTCTCTCTCTCTCTCTCTTTCTAACACACACACACATATATATATATATATATATATTTATGTATATATATATCCGCTCTCTCTCACTCTCTCTCTCTATATATATATATATATATATTGAGAGAGAGAAAGAAAGAGAGAGAAAAATAAAAAGGAACAAATCAAGTCATGTGTTCATCAATATCTCGTCTTTATTTCGAGACTTCCTATAAATTAAGACGAAACGTTGATGTACACATAACTCGGTTTCTTCCTTTTTATATCTCTATTTCGTCGAATACTTTTTTCCATTATTTTCCTCATATATATATATATATATATATATATATATATATATATATGTATATATATTTATATATCTGTATGAGTGTGTATATTAAATTACTAGCAAAAGTGCACGCCGTTGACTGGGTTCAAAAACAGCCTGCAGAAAATGGACTCTGATTTATGAAAGTATGATAGGTTATGAAAAGGAAGGGTTGTAATGAGATAGCTTCGAATTTGTGGGTATCAAAACCAAAGCAAAATATGATGAAAGTAAAAATAAAATAGATAAACCCCATAATTTATTATACCATATCTGTTAACACCGAAACACTTATAACAATATTATGTGAATCTATATTAAAAAAAACCGTGTTAAACTTTGTGACATGTTTCCATTCTATGGAGGCCAGGCGCGAAAGAACACCCCATAATTTTATTATACCATATTTCTTTAAACTGAAACATAATTATCAAAGTATACTTACGCAGATAGCTATGCATTGTCTTTATTAAAGTGTGTTCTTAATTCCATTCTATGGAGGCCATTCGCGGACGCAGACCCCACAATTTTACTATACCATCCCTATTTAAGTTAAAACATACTTATCAAAATATTATTATGCACATCTATATCAAAAACACTTGTAAACTTTTTTTTAATTTTAATTTTTTTTATTTCCATATTTTGTGGACCAGGCGCGTACGCAGACCCCACAATTTTAATGAATCATCATTTTGCCAGATCAAACATACCCTTTCCTGTGTCTCGATACACCTCCTATCATTATATATGATCAGTTTTCTATAGTAGTCCACCATATAGGAGCCTATTCGTGACCAGACACACACACATACGTTCAGCTTTATATTATAGATTTATGCCGAGTAAGTTACACAGCAATGATAATGTTTCATTCTCAAGGGAAATCATAAGGCTACACGCATGGATGCAATAAAGTACAATTATGTTTTCACACCTAATTATCTTTGGATCACCGTAGTTAACCAACGTTTAACAAAAACAGTTCTAAATACGAAACCATTTCGGAATACTAGGTGTTGTAATTATTTAGGTAAGATGGTATTCCATCAAATAGCTGAACCAACTGTTCTAAATACAATTATGTTTTCACACCTAATTATCTTTGGATCACCGTAGTTAACCAACGTTTAACAAAAACAATTCTAAATACGAAACCATTTCGGAATACTAGGTGTTGTAATTATTTAGGTAAG
Organism: Euprymna scolopes; assembly: GCF_053919585.1. Taxonomy (NCBI): domain Eukaryota; kingdom Metazoa; phylum Mollusca; class Cephalopoda; order Sepiida; family Sepiolidae; genus Euprymna; species Euprymna scolopes. Next base: position 36,403,384 of record NC_136484.1, on the reverse strand, counting down.
ATGGTATTCCATCAAATAGCTGAACCAACTGTTTGGCTCAAATTCAGGAGACTGTTTGCAAGCTGTGATACGAAAGATGGGAGCGATTACTCCCCTTTTGTCGTGATGAAAATGATCTAGCGACGAGAAGGAAACTTTGGTGAAAATCGTATAGAATGAAACTCTTTAAAGTTTAAAGCAATATTTTACTCATGGTGCTACGAACGGAACAAGATTTTTTAATTAAATTTAGAATGAATCAGCTTGGAAGTAGTAATGCATAAAAAACTGTCACAACAAGATCGGATCAGTCGAAATCCAGTCAAATCGACGACAGCGAAACATGAGAAAATGCGATTGCTTTTGATATGAAATCAATTAGAAAATGATAAATAAATCTATTAAGCGTGTTAATTTCATTCGTATTTGTAGCATAGTTGCCATGAATATGTGTTCGTGCTAATACTAAGCTCCACCCGCCTATTGAGCACTGTACGAGTAAGTACTGAATATATATATATATATATATATGTGTGTGTGTGTGTGTGTGTGTGTGTGTGTGTGTGTGTGTGTGTATTATTATATTATATTAATGGTTTAAAAAGTTTTAAATAAAAGAATGACTCGGTCCTAGATATGACCTTAAACTATATCCAGTGGTGAGGCCCTAGCTTGCGGGCTTTGGGAGTGTTGAGCTACCCTTTAATTGCCATTGTCCCCAGGTCCACTCTTACCCGGAGTGGTAATACCTGTTCGTGTCCCAACTATGGGTTAAATAGAAACCGTCTTGAAAACAGCAAATATATTCTATTAAAACATTTTTCTTCAAAATATTTGGATTCGGCATTAAATAACCTGAAAAGGGTTGATATGCCGTAAAACAACAAAAAACAACCAACCACCATAAAGAATGACTCGTGCGCCACCACCAATAACCGAAATCCAAACTGTTAGTATACGAGTTATTTTTCCTTTGACGTTAATGACTTACTATGAAAACATGTTTGCTGCAAGGCTAACAATTAAAACATGAATCAATAGCTATTACGCTACGCATGCATATTCATAGTTCCGTCGTTCGACGTTCACCTGGAAAATTACATTTTTTTAATTTTCACACTTTTGCACCGATTTCCTCTATCGAAAACCTACATATAAAATTTTACATCAGTTCGAATACTCTATATATTAGATTTCATGTCTGTAGATCAAAACCTGACAGAGGTGTTTGGTAAACATTTTTTTTCAACAAATATAACACATAATTAAACATATATAGAAAGAGCTTTGTGTGTATTACAAATTCTTAACGCAAATATTACGCGAGTGTGAATCATGGAGGATGTACGCATGAATATAATTACACGTCATAGTTAGCTAAAGATGATCTTCCCATCGGAAAACCGAAAAAAAAACTGGTAGGAAATTAATTTAAACGAATGTTTTAAATGATATACAAAAAAGTTAGATTTTTTGCTAGTGAATTCAATTCTACGACCCATATATAAGGAAGTTGTATTTTATTTTTAAATAAATAGAAAACATATTTTTTTAATATGCAAATCAATAAACAAACACATTAATGGAAGTGTGTTTGTATATATATATATATATATATATATATATATATATATGATAGCTGATATATATATATATATATATATGATAGCTGATATATATATATATATGATAGCTGATATATATATATATATATATATATATATATATATATATATATATATATATATATATATATATCAGCTACCGATTAAACTAATGGTTCGAAGCCTTGACTGTCGTACAGGCGGTCGGGTTTATTTAGATCTTGGCTTGAGGTAGTTGCCTGTCTAGACCCACTGATAAGCTGAGATACAGCGAAACAGTACTGTATGTGGATGACTATATATATATATATATTTATGTATGTATATATATGTATATATATATGTATATTATATATATATATATGCATACCATGTATTGTATAAGATAATATTTTTACGCAATAATTTCCTACTAAATAAGGTTATTGATTGCATCAATTATAAATTGCTAACCCAACATATATATATCCCTCGAATTATATACATTATACCAGAAATCTGTTTTTTTCTTGTTTTCTTCTTGATTTTCGGATTTAGGACAACCATCATGTGATCGGTTCGGCGTTTCACTTTATTCACTTTAAACAAAGCCTCATATTGATGAAGTCTTATTTTAGACTACCTGTCGAGTTTTAAAAAAGCATATTTGTCACAATGAAAGTGAGTATTAGCACAAAAAGTGCAGTTCATTGCTTGAAACTCTAGCGGCAAAGAAAACGGGAACGAAATACTCTAGCAAGATCTGCCGACATATTTGAGTAATTACTATCAAGCCCAAGAGTTACTCGAGGATAATGGTTCAGACGATCAATATAATGCCTGTAAAATTGTTAATGATATGATGACTTTTATTCTGGATAAATGTATGAAATTGTTAAGATATCTTATAGAAAGTGTTTATTGAAAGAGTATTTGAAGATTAAGCTTAATTGCCATATATATTTTATAACGAGATCTGCCTTCGTATTGAACACTGTTGATGTCAATACTTAAAGATTACGCATGAATTTATACTTTCGTATACTAATTTATGTGATTAAATGATGTAGTCATATATATATATATGTATATATATATATACATTTATATATATATATATATATTTATACGTATATGAGCATATATAAAGAAAGATAAAAAATAGAGAAAGGGAGAATATAGAAGCAAGCAAACAGACGTACAACACACACGCAAACACACGCAAACACACACACACATACACACACACACAGATACCGAAGAAGAAGAAGTGGCTTCCAAGTATTGTGTGCATTTTTGCGCATAGTATTTTCTTTTTCAAAATGTTTAAACAGATGTTTAGAAGATACTGCTGTAAACAGAATAGTGCCTTAGAATAAAGACAAATAGCCATCCTTGTCAATTGTCATATCAAAATATTGAGCGCTTCAACCTATTAAAGTAAATTATGCATATTATGAAATCACTTTTTATAGTCACCGAGATCATTGCTTGAATGGTGTTCTGCATGTCACTTGTTTCTTCTGTTCTGGGAATTTGCAATCAATACAAATCAAAAATCTGAATTAGAGTACAACCCGTTGCTGTTGTACAACTATTAATGTTGTCCATTGATGAAGGAAGCAGAATGGATATCTGTCTGTTGCGTTGAACTTCAGGTATGACCAGGTTAGGTCGATGCCTGAAATGTTTGGTACTGTTATGATTTTATGCCAATTTAAAACAAAATGAGAAAATATATTTTTTTTGCAATAGTATGCGCATGTACTGCACATTGCGAAACTAGTATTCAAAGTTTAGGCTTCCCAAGAAGAAGCAGAGAGAATGTGTATAGGTAAGAGGAAAATCCTACACAAAATTAATGCAATCGAAATGAATTTTCTAAAGTCTTTTACCTTCTCAAATAACTAAAGATACAAAATAAAAACATAACTTAAGCGAGTTTAGGCTGTAAATCTATATGTACGTTTTCTAAGAAATTAGTCGATTTACTGCTGCCAATGTCATCTTTTTTCAATATTAAGGCCTTAGCTTTTTTCCAAATGAGGTAAAAACAAACTGAAAGTGTTCTCGAGGTGTAGATACCCTCAATACATCAAGTTTCAAGTTTGTAGGCTAAATATTAAGAGAGCAGTTTTGCAGAGTATTTGCGCAGATGCACAGGCAGGGCGACTCACCGGATTTGAACCTCTCCTCTGGAAGTTTCTCTTTTGGGGCGGGTGATAGGACCTACAATGAATGAGTTGAAAGCAACCACTGAAAGATGTGTCAACCGACCAATTGAACTGATTAGGAACGTTTTCGATTCAATCAGTGAGCATTGTCAGTTGTTCATGGACTACAATGGCCAATAATTTGAATATTTTCCATGATTAGCTGGTTTTTATATTTGTTCACAGTATTTTGATATATGAAACTTCTTTTTCATATAATAAATGTTGGTTTTATGGTAATTTAAAGAGTGCATACATTTTATTGGGGTGCCGTATATATATATATATATATATATATATATATATATGCATACATATATATACATATATATATGTATATATATATATAGGTTGGAATACGTTTGCATCCTTAATTCTACGTAATTATGAAAAATGTTGGAAAATAGATAAAGAAAATTAAGCATAATCTGTAAACGAAACCAATCTTCTAATCAGAAAACGTGAAAAATATACAATTAATTAACAAATGCTCTTTCTTAAAAATATGCAAATGAGTTAATCTTCGTGAAGGCACGTGCATATCCATGCTGTAGTATATCAGAAGTTCGTTTTAAATTTTTGAATAGAAAAAAATAGGCTTTTAATATCAATGCCAAAGCAAGAAAAAACTTATTGCTATAAATACAATATTATAAAAATATATGTGTGTGTATGTGTGTGTGTGTGTGTGTGTGTGTGTGTGTGTGTGTTGAGTCTATTTATTATACAAACATTATTGGTTACTTATGTAATTACATATTTCAGTGAAATCCCAGTTCAAACAGATCAGTTCATCAGATTTCAATATCACCACGTTTTTGGATTGATGAAGTGGTTTCTTTGAATTGGGATTTCACTGAAACATGTATGCACATGTGTAACTAATAATGTATGTATAATCAAAAGCTATATACCACCTCTGTCCGCCACTAAGCACTTTTTAATAATCACGCGGCTTTCATTGGATTTACATCTAGGAAACTGATCTATACAACAATTACACACACACATACACTCACAAATATATATACACACATACACACACGCACACACACACACATATACATATATATATATATATATATATATATATATATATATATATATATATATATATATAAGTGTAATTATATATGTATTTGGTTTCAAGGTTATCTTTATGATTTGCCTAAGAGCACAAGATACACCAGTAATAATTTATACTACAATTATAGGAAAAATATAGAATGTATATAAAAATATACAATTATCATTAAGTCTATGCACAACCAATCTTCATAGAATCACACAGCGTGGAATAAAACCTTAAGAGACTTAATCAATATTTGGATAAAGAATGCCAACTGATTGAATACAAGAGATAAGTTAGTAAATAAAGAAATGGGAATTGTCTTATGAAAAATCATTAAAAGTTGGGTATAGTTGGTTACGTCGATAATAAAACGTAGTGTAACAGGTTTTATTCTCGCCATGCGGCGAGTTTAGCACAAGCATATCAAAGACAGTGTCGTGATCCATAGAAAATTACTTCCAGTCTAATGGAAAATAAGTCGGAAAATCGATGCTTACATTCCTTACTGCAAAGAAAGAAATGAATATATATATATATATATATATATATATATATATATATATATATATATATATATATATATATATATATATATACAGGGTGTCCACAAAGTCTGGCTACATTATGCAGCCCGACCTTGTGGAAGCATCCTCTAGATTATGTAGCCAGACGTTGTGTGCACCCTGTATATATATATATATATATATATATATATATATATATATATATATATATATATATATGTATATATATGTATAGCTTCTAAGTATATATATATATATATATGTATAGCTTCTAAGTATATATATATATGTATATATAGCTTCTAAGTATATATATATATATACATAGATATATAAAATTATATATATACATATATATATATATATATATATATATATATATATGCAAACAAGATATTTAGGCTTAAATTATAAGTATTTATCTAAAATAAAGAATGCAGAATAAAAGTGAAAGGTTACTTAATTCATGGATTTTAAACAAAGGGCTCTTTTTCCTCGTAGAGAAATGTTAGCAAAACGTAAGTATAGATTAATATAAATTTCTGCCGGTTCGCTCAATTTTTAAAAACATGAAAGAAATAAAATTGAAAGAAAACTTTAAGTGTATAGATAACATGAAAGAGAGTCCAATACCTTTAGTCGTAAATATACCATGCTATTCAAAAAGTTCGCAATAAGTGGGACGATTAGTGAGTCTAAAAAGAGTTATGTAAGATATCCTTTAGTATATCTTTAAAAAATAAAAAATACTTGGTCATAGAGAAGTATTAAAACGTTTGTGTAGAAAATGTCCCATATATATATATATATATATATATATATATATATATATATATATATATATGCGTATATATGCATATATGCATATATATGTATATATATATATGCAGATATGCATATATATATGTATATATATGTATATATATGTATATATGTGTGTATATGTATATATATATATATATATATATATATATATACTTGTTTATTGTTATATAAACATGCTCACATCCCGCTGCTACAAACAGCCACTTGTTTCAATCAAACAACAGATATCATCAGGCAGCGACTTGACTATTCAAAAGTTCAATGAATAATCATAATAATTTATTCATTGAACGTTTGAATAGTCAAGTCGCTGCCTGATGATATCTGTTGTTTGATTGAAACAAGTGGCTGTTTGTAGCAGCGGGATGTGAGCATGTTTATATAACAATAAACAAGTATTATCAGCTCTTTTTATTGAGCACTATCTAACAACCTCGTTGAATTCATTAGTCCATTACTTTTGAATATAAAAAAACCCCGAGTATATATATATATATATATATATATATATATGATGTATTGCAACGTCTCGTCAGACGAGTGCCACTCCCTCAGAAACTTAAAATCCATGAGCCCAAAATTGACTTTTTTTTTTTTTAGTCCTACCGGTGAATTCACACGCTCAAGCAGGCATGACACTGAAGACGATCGTTGAGATCAATTATTACATGCTTCAAGCATTTCAAGCCTCCATGCGTCACAACTTTTCCATCGCCAAAGAACCATTTTTTAGACAAATTCCTGAGGTAGTATCTATACACAGATGATGTTACAGAGTCTTAGCTTTGTATGACAGCTAAGTCTTTCTCTCGGTTCAAAATGTTGAGATCCAGCAACCCGCAAGAGCAAGATAGCCAGCAACAAGTTAAACTACAGACCAGCTTAATGCGGGCACTGGTCTCGCGCTTTATGTTTTTTTTTTTTAATCAGAGATTTGCTTCTCCTAGAAAGGTTGCCTTCGCCACGGCTTACGGAAGTCCTCTCCACCTCAACACACACACAAACACACACAGTGCTAGTTGTCCGTTGACACCGAAACTATATATATATATTCAGTAAGATATCGAAATATACATGCCAATTAAGGTATACAGAATATTCCGAGTTCCGATCTTGTTAGAATTCGTCAGGCTTATGTATGAATTCTCACCAGAATGAAACGCATAATAGTCTGTGTAGCTTAATTGCCATGTATATATTTTTTATAATTTACAACTTAGCTCTTACTATATATTGAGCACTGGTGAAGTAAGTACTGAAGAATTTCCGCATAAAATTATATCTTCGTACATTAATTTATGTGATTAACTGAAGTAAGCATATATATATATATATATATATATATATATATATGACTACATTATTTTATCACATAAATTTACATATAAAAATATAATGTTATGCGTAAATTTTCAGTATTTACTTCAACAGTGCTCAATACATAGGTAGAGCTAGGTAATAAGTTCTAAAAATATATATGGCAATTAAGCTACACAGAATATACCGCGTTTCATTCTCTTGAGAATTCGACAGACTTATGCAAAGAATTATTGTTATCTCGTGTTTTTATATACGGACATGGTATTATTTTTTAGCCAATGAGATGCCTAGTTTCCACTGCACCCATCCTAATCAGTCAATGCGCGGGCACTTTCATGGCAAAGTTTCAGTTGACCTTATGTTGCCCCCTTTGTATGTGCTTTTCATGGAGAGAGTAGATATCTAAGTAAGCTGACCTCTTTTCAATCGAGGTGTATTTATTAAAAAACAAAACAACGGCGACGTCGTAGTCAGATATGTGATACGGTCGGGGAAGGAGCGTATCGGTAAGAGTAGTATATAAAATCGTATTATTCCTTCTGAAGCCAAACCTTGGTATCTTCGGACTTGTGAGCCTGCGCCCTCATACTTCTACATCCAGTGTCTTCTAGCGGCCACCCGATCGCAACAGGGGATCCCCACACTATCCAGCTTATCAAGGTACTCTTTTTGTGTATATGCTCAAGCCGACTTCGAAGATGTGAGGTGACATGATGTGGCTCTCAGTTGAAACCACATCAAAAACCATTACTGTGGCCGGAAACTTTGTTGTCATCACACTGGGTACGTCCCTGTTATTTGTGGCAATCCAGAGATGCATTTTGAAGGTGCTTGAAATGGTCCTGCTGGCATTATTTGGATCGATAGAAAGCATGTATTGTACAGCTGTCACTTTCAGAAATGTATGATATTTTCGGGGACAATTTTTAAAAGTTCATGATTATTAATGAAATAATAATTTTATATTCACAAAAGAAATGTGAAAAATGAAAGCAAGAAGAACTGACTTAAAACATCGTTTCGTCTGCAAATAATTCGGACGCAAGGTATAACGAGCTGATTATGTGAAGAGTCCGTTCAATTATTGGCGAATGTGACATAGTTATTAATTTTCTTTTAAACTAGTTTATCGTGGGGAATAGTAGGGTAGTATAAGAGAAAAACAATGAAAAAAGATACAAAGACGTCGAAAAGAAAGTATATGAAAGTGCATTGCAAATAGAATAAAAAAAAAATAGGGAATTTTGTCAGGAAATTTTAAGTTGGCTACCAACTGTTGGCGGTAGATAGAATATAAAGTCAGCAGAATTAGAGTAAAGGAAAGCTGATGTTTAGAAGAAATATTAAGTCAACTAATATTAAATTATAAAATTATACAAAAGGTCTAGATTAATCCAACGAAGATATTATTAATAAAAGATAAAGGCCATGAAAAAAGCAAATACATTTATGAGCCAATAAAGTAAGAATTAGAACATCCCTTTGATACTGAATATTTAGGGATAATTCAAGTTAGATACTTTTGTCAGGAGATTTTAAGATGGCTGCCAACGGTTTGGGGTAGATAGAATATAAAAGCCAGCAGAATTAGAGTAAAGGAAAGCTGATGTTTAGAAGAAATATTTTGTCAACTAATATTAAATTATAACACTATACAAAAGGTCTAGATTAATCCACCGAAGGGAGTTAATAACAAATATTATTAGTAAAATATAAAGACCATGAAAAAAAGCAAAGCCAGTAAAGTAAGAATTAGAACATGTACCTAATATTCAAAATAGTCACTTAAGAAGCAAGATCCAATGATTTTCTCACCGCCCCAACGTCGCATCCTTGTGCCATTTTCTACACTATTTTAATGGCGTGTGCTCTGATGAACTCATAGCTTTTTTGTCCTCTAATGTACATCCTCCTGAGTAACCAGACAAAATGTAGAATCTAATCTATTTATCGAAACTATTTCTATACTTATATCTTTTTTCCTCGGACTACTAGACTTAGAATTTCCTCCCTTTTTTGTTTTCCTGGCTGCTACATAATTTTTAATTTCATGTGAACACACATTTCGTTTTCAAGTACCTGCAGTTAGGTTCGACCCCAAATAGTAGCCCCTTACTTTTCAAGTAGCAATGTCTTCTTTTGGATGAAATGGAGAACAAATAAAAATAAAGAAATAATAAATATAAATAGAGTTTGTAAATTATATCAAATGAAAGCAAATAAAGACAAACACGGAGAGTCCAACAGAAAAACAAAACATAATCGAACAAGCATAATCCCCCATAGACGGCGTGAAACCATTTAATATCTGGAAATCACAACAAAGGCGTTAGTAGCAATTAGAGCAGATGCCTATTGATCTAAGTGTTGAAAAGACCAGGTGTAATAGCTGATCTGATAGTAGATTTGTAATAATTGAGGACAAAACTAACTGTAGGTGTGAGAAAGTTTTTAGAGTGAGAGAGAGAACCTATTTGCAAGAAGCAGAATAAGCAAGGGATCTTGTACTGACATGCAGAAGTTCAAGTGTAACGTGAACCGACATCTTGCTGCCCAACTCCTCACATAGTACACCTGTAGCTTATGTCCCTGATAAAGTGGCAATGTGCCTTGTTTGGGGTGAAAATGTAATACCTCCCGCCCAAAAAGAAATAAGTTTCTGAGTTGATGTTCCTCAAGAGCCGAGCCATCTATGAGAAAACGCGGAAATAAAAAAAGTTCGCGTTTACGATTGAAATACACAATCCCATTCTTAAAAGGATTTAATGAAACAAACTATCATCAGTGTAGATATTTTTCTTTAAGATTATCCTCTGGAAATCATTGATATATATATATATATATATATATATATATATATATATATATATATATATATATATATATAATAAAGTGTGGAGTCTAGAATGGAACGCTGTGGTAAATCAGCAGTAATAATGAAAGAGATAAAGAAACAGCTTCAAGATTTACTTGTAAGCTTGGATCAGAAATAAAAAAAACTAATAAAAAATGTCAAGAACTATACCACCAATATAATGATTTCCAAGTTGATGTAGATAAAAAGAATGAGGCACTACGTTGTTAGGCCATAATGAACATCACTAAAGAGGCCCAGATCTTCTAGCAAACAAACAAACCTGCAGTAGACTTAATACTCCAACCATTTGTTAGCAGACAGGACGCAAGCAGGGCGATTCTTAGTTTGGTCAAAGCAATCACCGGCATTTAAAAAAAAATAGAGACAACAGGTTACTCTCTCAAACAAGAACATATACATTATTTCGATAAATCGATTGGATAATTTAGAGAGGAAACAAGAACGTTCATGTGCAAAAAATGTGATAAAATTAAATAGAATTGAATCAGGACAAGAACCCATAGAGTTGTTAACTATCCTCAGAGTCAAAATTATAGAATGAAGAGACGTAACGCATTTCAGAGGAAAATGAGAAAAAAGCAGCACCAAAATCACCAATAGAAGAATTGTCAGTAAAAACAGGGGCAAAGAAGTTAGCTTTATCATTAGAAGATGAAATAAAACGAAAATATTTAAATATGCCATGAGTAGCAGACTTGTACCAATTAACTACAATATTACGGATTTCTCCAAAAATCACGAGAGGCAAGTTTTGAGATTAGATAGAGTCACGAGTTCTATGAGAGTAACCTCAGAAATTGCTCTCTTGCTAACTTTTCCGTAAAATTGTCTAGAAGCCTCAGAACTATCCTGACGATACTGTTTGGAGTAATGATTACGATGGGTAACGACAGAAAAACAGTTGAATGGAAAACGAGGGAGGACTATAAAGTATGAGTGTAAACTTACGAATAAGGACGAAGGGTCAATTCTGACAAGAAGCAACTCAGTAATCAATTTTGCAGCATCAGTTTGTGACATCACAAAGATAGGACCCAATGGAACGTTAAATATCAAACTGTCAAGCTCATCCAATAAGCACCTCGGTGATTAAACGACTTTCTATGAATGAGAAGATCAATTCTAGGCTCAAAAGAAAGAATTATCTCAACATGAACAACGGCATGATAAGAAATTACAATAAAAGAGAAGAGAAAACAGAACAAGATTCAAGAACAGATCTGAGATAAAGATCAAGTAAGGATGGTTGATGGCGGTAAAGCGTGTAAAGAAAGTGAATTTTGGGGCAAGTCATTAGACAGGCAAAATGTTTTAAACATATTTAAGCAGTCAGCTCTGTATGTTTAGAACAGAGGAACAAGACAGAATAATAGGCATTTAAGTCGGTAAATATAAGGTGGAGATGTTGATGGATGAAGTTGCAATGCATTATCTAACCTGCTGTATATAGCATCAAGAACTTGCCAGTTATTGCCAGAAGGTGAACGATACAAAAAGAATACACTCTACGGCAAAAAAGGACAACCTTGAGATTCAACAGTGGGGACATATAAAGTCGGGAGATCCTTGTGAAAATAAAGAGTAGATGAGTCTAAACTGACAAATCAATATATAAATCGTTAATATCCATAAAAAAAATTAGTGATTACACAACAAAGAGAAAAATATAAGGCGATATGCAAATGAGATAAGACCGGGTATCCGTAAATCTCTGAATTTAGTATAGTAAATAGTAAGATCATTATTGTAAGGATTCATTGAATCAGTATAATGGAAATAAGAAAGAAAAGTCAAGCTTGAAAGGGACTCACCTATGAGCATTACACCCTCTGGACTCCAAAATCAGCATAAATAAGATTTTCAACAGACAATTGGCTAGCAAGTGTTTTCTAGCCTGGTTGACAACATGTTTATCATTAACTGGTTCTATACTTAGTTAGAAACCGGTGTTTCATACAAACTTCAACGAAGTAAAAAATGACCTTTTCCCTAAAAAGTAAGACACCAACTAGATATGTTAAACTTCGATCTCAGGGGTAAACAGAAACTATACAATATGAAGGGAGCGTATCTAAATGCCGACATATATTTTTAAATAAATAAAATGTTCTTTAGTTTCTTAGAAAAACTTCCGAAAATAGAGCGATAAAAAGAAAATATCGGCAATGTTTACTAGGTTTATTGACGTATTTATCTCAGTAGCTGTTTTCCTCTAAGGATGAGATATTGGTCCTAGAATGTTTTAGTAATTTAACCCTTCCAACCCCTGCTAATCTTATGTAGGTGAAGTTTATTTATAGTTTATTGCCTTAGGTGACCGAATCTGAGAATGCTGACAGTGCTCACGATTATATTTAATAAACCAGAGTGTTCTTACTTTAGGTGCGCTAGATTGATTCTTTCCACCTTCTTTTCCTGTGTCATATCTTCCTCAAATAATTAATATCTCTCTCTGCAACAAAGTTAGAAATTGCGTCAGTTTTATGCATGTTAATTCGGGTCTACTAAACAAGTGGCTCTCAACATTTGTCGCAATCGGAGCAGTTTGCATTCTTTTATAAGAGCGCAGCACTTGGCGTGAGATAAACAACTATCACTTCTAGAGAATAAAAAAAAGCCTGAAATTATGATCACCATAGGAAATGTTATAAGGCTTCACTCGGATCTAAGACTCGTTTTCGTCGATAAGCTAGAATTAAGTGCAAAAATATACCATGAATAATATTTTAAAATACGTATTTTAAACGAGTTATCTGACACCTACGATCTCATGGGGAATGTAAAAGAGATACGCTTAAACATAGCGTCAGAACCTTTGATTAAAAAAAAAAAAAAGTTTTTGTGTATTTGGTTTTCTATCGCAAGTTTCTAAACATATTAGAAAGCAAAAAAATGAACCCTGATGTAAGGTCTGTAACTTTACACCTTGTAGTTTTTGATATTTTGCTGTATAATCACAAAAAAAAAACCAGAATACACGATCACCTTCCTGCATATAGCATCACAACCAGATAATTCTTTGAGATGTGAACAAGAAAACAGAGGAATAAAAATGTGAGTACCATATATTTTTTGTAAGCTCCCGTCTCTATCCTTCACCATCTCTGTATATTCTTGTTTTCTATCTAGTCATGTAAAATGACAGCATTTGTGAAGATAAACACATACTACATGTTGACTCTAACGAGGAGACGAGACAATATATTTTAGTTCTAGTTATAAACAAAGGCTTGGTAAAGAACTGCAACATCTTTTTCCGACAACTCCTTCGGCTGCGCTGAATTCGTCCGTATTGGCGTAACTTTCTGTCCAACTTTGTATCCAACGCCGAGAGGGGGAGTCTGGTAACTGGGTTAACCTACGTCTCTTTATGACCCACCCAGGCCTTCATCCAGAGAGTCAACTCAAACTTCGAATTTATAGCCACAGCAGACGCTGTAGTGCGCCGGACTACCTGTAGAACATCACTTTCTTATTAGATAGAAAGTTGTCATTATAAACAAATCGTGGGTGGGCACAAACACTAACTAATTTTGACTTTGATAAAGACAATTAATTCCAGATAAAATGAATACATATTGTGCTTGGAACTATGGTTTGTGGTGCGTTTTCAGTAGTGTCATACTTATCTGCAAGCAGCCAAGAAGATGGACACGATGGTAGCGTAGAAGAAAACTATAACGATTATTAATGTAATGATAATTATATTTCGTTTTCTGAAATGCCCGAAACGAAAAAAAATTAGGAATAACAAAAACAACGACGATATAAAAAAAAAAGCGCGCCCATGCTTTTTAAATCAATTTAGATGAAAATCTAATAGAATTGACAAATAAAATACTCAACAGCACAGGAAACAAAATGCAAGCATTCAATAAAATAGTAATGATCCTAGAATGGAATAATTATGGAAGCCAAAAAATTGATAAGATGATGAAATAAAAAGATGGTTGATGAAAAAGCGTGAAAAACAAAATACATATTTTTATATGAACCTTTCAACAACCTAAATTACACTGCTACTAGTAAATTGAGACAATAATCCATCTTCTGAAGCATATTAGATACGATGTCAAACCAAATCAGTAATATACTATATTTAATATTGGTGGTTGATGTTGGCAAATAGAAGTTGTATGACGGCGATCAGTAGTCTGCTTCAAATATTATTTTTTACATAATGGCGTTTTTATAATTACAGAAAAATTCAACGATAGCCTGCATAGTTCTCTTTGCTTAAATGGTGTCAAAATGATTGGCATAAAACAGATATATCCGCTGCTGTAAAATATGAAACTGTTAAATATGGACGTAAAGACACACCGCGATATACAACGATATATATATATATATATATATATATATATATATATATATATATATATATATGTGTGTGTGTGTGTGTGTGTGTGTGTGTGTGTGGCGGGACGTATGCATCTATCTATAATATAAAGCTGAAGGTGTGTGTGTGTGTGTGTGTGTGTGTGTGTGTGTGTGTGTGGTCACGAATAGGCTCCTATATGGTTGACTATTTAAAAAAAAATTGACTACATATAATGATAGAAGGTGTATCGAGACACTGGAATGAGTATGTTTGATCTGGCAGAACGGTGATTCATTAAAATTGTAGGGTCTGCGTTCTCGCATTGTCCACAAAGTATGGAAATAAAAAAAATTAAAATTAGAAAAAACGTTTACAAGTGCTTTAGATATAGATGTGCATAAGAATACTTTGATAAGTATGTTTTAACTTAAATAGGGATGGGATAATAAAATTGTGGAGTCTGCGTTCGCGCCTGGCCTCCATGGAATGGAAATAGGCACAAACTTTAATAAAGACTTTTCATATCTATCTGCATAAGTATAATTTGATAATTATGTTTCAGTTTGAATAAATGTGGTATAATAAAAGTATGGGGTGTTCGTTCGCACCTGACATCTATAGAATGGAAATATGTCACAAAGTTTAACAAGGCTTTTTAATATAGATGCACAGAATATTGTGATAAGTGCTTCAGTGTGAACAGGTATGGTACAATAAACTATGGGCTTTATCTATTTTATTTTTACTTTCATCAGATTTTGCTTTGGTTTTGATACCCCCAAATTTGAAGTTATCTCTTTACAACCATTCCTTTTCATAACCTATTATAGTTTCAAAAATCAGAGTTCATTTTCTGTAGGCTGTTTTTGAACCCAGTCAACGACGGGTATTTTTTGCTAGTATATATATATATATATATATATATATATATATATATATATATATATAGTGTTATAATGGAATAAGTCCAGAGGAAATCCGGGTATGAGAGCTCAATGTGGTAAACAGAGCAATAAGATAAAAAATATAACACGGAAATTACATAATTGTCGATGCAATAATTTATTTCAACCTTATGGTATTTTCAAGCATCTAAATCAGACAATTACATTTTTGATACGAGTATCAAAAATGTAATTGTCTGATTTAGATGCTTGATAATACCATGAGGTTGAAATAAATTATTGCATCGACAATTATGTAATTTCCGTGTTATATTTTTTATACACACACACATATATATATATATATATATATATATATATATATATATATATATATATATATATATATAAGGAAATATGCGTGTGCCTATCTTTGTATGACTTCGATCCTTGTGCACGCAAAACGGTTAGAGGATTTCTCTCAAATTTAACACAAAGGGATTGTGTTTGTTAGTGTACGTAGATAGTTTTTGTATCGGAATATCTTGAATAAATATCGATAATTGAAATAATCATACGAAAGATGAAACAAGCGCTTTTGATTAAATGAAACAGCGTACACAGCCCAAAATCTCACGTGCATTTGAGAAGTTTTATCATCACAAAATCCGTAAGGCTCGACATACGGAATCAACAGTACCTTCTTTGATATGACAGGGGCGCGTTCGAAATGATTGTAAAGTACATACAATCATGATAGTAGACTTTTTTTCACTTTAAACTTAAATTCAATTAATTATCACCGTAAACCAAGTAAGGTCATGCATATAAACTCAACAATAATTCTTTGATATGACAGAGGCGCGTTCGAAATGAATCTTTCTGTTTAGAGCTACATCGAAACATGATAACCATACTTTTGCATTTAAAAATTTAATTTAACCCATTATATATAAACAATTACTCTATGAATTCAGTATTAGGCGCTCTATAGTGCAATGTAGTCTACAATGTATCATAAACTAAAGACACTGCAAAAGGCATGTGAAGTTTCATCTCGGTGAACCGCAATGTTGGCCCAACTAGAGAAGGCAATTAGTCGATTTTATTCAATAAATGCCGGTTTAATGGAGAGTGAAACATTCGTTTATTATTATTTAATCGGGACAACGTCGTATCACCCTGATAGTATATATATATATATATATATATATATATATATATATATATATATATATATAAAGCGGTTTCACATGGACCTTGAGACATGGGAGGACGTGGCTGGGAGCAGGTTGGCATGGAGGAGCGCTGTCCACAAAGGTGCTGCGCTTTATAGTAGTGGCCTAAATCAAGCTGCTGAGGATAAACGCACGCACAGAAAGGACAGATTATTAACCAGACACACCCAACCCCACCCTACCACCACTACCTTTATCTGCCCAAATTGCACAAGACAAATTGGGTCTAGGATTGGGCTCTATGCTCACCTAAGGACCCACAGAAGCCACAACGGAGGACAGTCTTACTCGGACACGAGTGACCGCCGATGATATATATATATATATATATATATATATATATATATATATATATATATATATATATATATATATATATATATATGAGCAAACAGTTAATAAAATATGTTAAAAAAATACTTTGAAATGAGTTTAAAACATATTTATTCTGAAAAGGAAACACTAGATAAATGGATAGTCCTTAATCCGCGGAGTTTCGAAGAAATACTCTCCTTCTCATAAGAGGGTAGGAATTAGCAAAATGCGGGATCGGATTTTGCATGCAGAAGTATTTGTTGAAACAACAAGTAAGTCAAAGATCTTACTTGAAAACAAAATAAGTTAAGCAGAGGGAATATGGTAAAGAAAAAGGTGATTACACATGAATGGATAGTCTGGTGGAAGATAAAAAAATCCAGTGACGGTAAAATCCAAATGTAAAACTTCAAGAAAGTTAAAAGAATTATATATATAAATATATATATATATATATAATTATATATATATATAATTATATATATATATATATATATATATATATATATATATATATATATAATTATTTCAGGTATTTCCATCAAATGATATAAATGATGTAATATTTTTTATCGATTTTTAGAGTTTACATCAACAGATTTCAATATGTGAGTATAGATATATAGTAAGTTATGAAATAAATATATCAATTCCGCTAAAATGAGGCTGCCAGGTTTTATTACCGTTAGGCAAAATTGCTTTTAATTCGTGTTCCCAGATGTTTCACTTTAGCTAATCATCATATTATTGGCTCCTCTCTTCCAATAATTAATGTTTCAATGACAAAGCTTCTCTCACACTTTGTACTTATTTTCTCTTTTTTCTGTAATTCGTACACACCCATTTTGCGAATGTTTCGAATTAGTTCGTGTATTATCTAAATACTGCGTCTTTGAAACACTTTTTCTATTTCTGTCTATTTCTGGTTTCTTGGAGTATGTGCTGTTTTTTGCAATGTCTATGCTACCCATATATGATAATATCCTCTGGCATTATCTCCAACATGATTATCAACATAGGATGTATCTATCAGTCATTTATATCAGCAAAAATATGTATCGAGAGACATTATTGTTTCTAGTATATATAATATATAATATATAATATATTATATATAATATATAATATACAATATATAATATATAATATATAATATATAATGAGGTTCGATCAGATATAGAACCGTGGAAATCTCTACACTAAAAAAGTTTCAAATTACCAGAAAGTGTTACCAAACAAAATATTTTCTGCAGAATTTTGACGTGTTTTGAGGAAATTAAATTTAAAAGTTTAAATTAACACTAATTATAGGGTTATTTTGGAATTATTCGATAATAAAATTTGCTAAAATTAAACCCGAGCACGGGAGGAAATAAATGTAGAAAATGTTTGATAATATTTCATTATAATTTCAATATTCATATCAGTGTCGACAAATTGAATAATATTTAATAACGAATTGAAGCACAGTTAGAAATTATCACACTTTACCCCTTTTTTTTTCATTTATATTATTTATTCTCTTGCTAAAAACAAGTTGCTAATTTGTTGGAAAAAATAATAGTTTTGATGCATTTGTTACGACACCACTCAGAAAAATGGAAAGTCGATGGAGGATTTTTTAACAAATCTCAAGAAAAACGTTCTTATAAATTTTCAGACCATTACATCAACTTTAACTACAATTTTAAACATTTATTATTTGATATTGAATCAGGTCCAATAAGCACTGCAGTATTTACTGATCTATTTTATACAATTTTCAAAAAAATATTAATAATTGGGCATCCATAATAGAACATTATGGTCCTGGATATGACCTTAAACTATATCAAGTGGTCGGGCATCAGCTTACGGACTTTGGGGAGGGTGGAGCCACCCTTTAATTACCATTGCTCCCAAGTCCACTCTGGAGCGGAATTGTAGTACCTGTTAGGGTCCCAACTATGGGTTGAATAGAAACCAACTTGAAAACAACAATTATATTCTATTAAAAAATTGTTCTTCAAAATCTTTGGATTCTGCATTAAATAACCTGAAAAGGGTTGATATGCCGTAAAACAAAAACAACCAACCAGCCAACGATAGAACATTAACCTATAAGCTTTATCCGTAAGCGATTTTGAGTGATGGTATGCATGATTTCATTTTTAAAATCTATATTTGTTTTCATTAATTTATTGCTAAATTATGTGAGTGATGCAATAATAATAACCTTGTAATAATTGCTTGCCACAATCTTGCCATTAATTATTTTCATTTGCAGCGAACCAAACACATCAGCCTTCGAGTCACTATTGAGATGAGCATGCATGTTTATAATATTGCAATCCTTATGTACTTCCACAAATATGACAATTTAATGCAAGTATTGAGTTGATCGGCAACACATTACCTTGAAATAATACAAATCATGTGTCTCAAGTCACCTGATAATAGATGCGTGATTCTACCTACTTTGGCATCACACTCCTTTTAAACACGCATTAATTTATCTACAATTGTAAATGCTTGGTATTTATGTGCAATACGATTTACCTACAATTTTTTAAAACTTCATATCCCCTCTCTATTTAGAAAATTGGATCCGGACCTTTTGATAAGGATAATGGAAATTTAACTAACTAGTTAACTCATTCTACTGCAATTCGTATGTGTGCCTCCATTTCCATCAAGAAGGATGAATCTAATTTTCTTGTGTTATATAGTATAATCTACAACACAAAACAAGTAAAAATGCCAAGTTTTAGTTGTCCAATATCATTGCTGCGGAAAGGCGAAAGGTGCGTGAAGTGCCATCGATGTTCCAACTAATAAACGTAGAGAGAAAAGCAAAGAGGTAACAGCAATAGAAAAAAAGGATGACAAACAAAGATGGGCGGTTAAAGACGACGTGCATCGTGCTATTTTACCAGGAAAAGGTAAAATAACGGCAAATGGATTCAGGGTCAATCGGAGCGACAACGGGTGTATCTTGATTCTTAAAGGTATGAACTCGTAGTCGGGCGTCAATAGGCTCTGTTACTGATACCTGGACGTCAGTGGGCACTGAAATTGGAACATGGACGTCAGTGGGCACGATCAAGTAGACGGGGGTCTGTGGATTTGGGGATCCGCTGCAGTGCGTTGGAAGCGCTTCAGGCGTGCTCTGTCGCTAGAAACCGCAGAAGTTAGCTGGAGAACCGCTGGTGTGAACTGGAATCGCTGCCAGACAAAGCTGAAGTCGTTAGAAGTAGCAGAAGTGAGTTGTTGTTGCTGGAAGCTATATATATATATATATATATATATATATATATATATATATATATATATATATATATATATATCAACAAAATAACGTCAACCACCGCTGGTATTTTTTTTATTTTATATATATATATATATATATATATATATATATATATATATATATATATATATATATATATATATATATATATATAATTAATATATGTTATTTGTTTTTGCGATACGTCTTTAATGAATTGAAAGTGCATTTTTACCTAAATGTGAGTTTGGAAGAATTTTCCCTGTAACCAATTTGGTACCCCGACGTGGGGAGCGGCATGTATATTATTTTCAAAAATATAATTTTCACCTGACACTCATTTCGTCATTCACGACTCATCATCAAGCGAGATTCCAAATAGGAACCCCATGGTAAGAAGCCTAAATCCTTACCCCTCGTCCACCTCGCTGACTGTTCGGATATATCGCGATTTGCGCACATGTTATTTGTTTGTTACGTATATGTTATTTGTTTTTGTTTTTGCGATACGCCTTGAATGAATTCAATTATTTACGAATGTGCATTCTTACCTAAATGCGAGTTGGGAATAATTTTCCCTGTAACCAGTTTGGTACCCCCACATCGGGAGCGGCATACATATTATGTAAAAAAAAGTAATTATCCCTTGACACGCGTTTCGTCGTCTACGACTCATCAGAGTGGCTGAATCTAGCGTGATTTGAAGTCGGGACCCCATGATAAGAAGACTAAATCCTTACCCCTCGTAATAATTTTGGTATATATATATATATATATATATATATATATATATATATATATATATATATATATATATATGTATATATATATATATATATATATACATATATATATATGGTAAGGTGGTTGATAATTTACAACGAGTATCATTCTTTTCCTGTATTTTAATTAAATTAGTAGTTTTACTATAACATTAAAATCCACTTTGTTCTATAGAAAATTGCTCTAACCTCCTTTATATATATATACATATATATATATATATATATATATATATATATATATATATATATATATATATATATACCCAAATTATCCCCCGTGCTACAATGTTATCATATTGAATTCCACGAAATTATGCAGAATGTAAAAAGTATGTATGAATACAATACTGAAATTAAACCAATTATCTAAAACCAATATTTCTTTGATTTTACGTCATTTTTATAAATAATATAGAGGTAAAAACCTCGTCATTTTCCATCCAGTTTACAGTGTTCTTATTACTGTGTGTACAAAAATATAAATTATAAGACAACGCATGGTTTCCCTAAAAGCTCTTATAAACGTTTAGATGAATTAGAGAATTGTTTAATCAGCACAGAATTGCTGGTGTCAGGCGAAGTGTGAAAAGTACTAGTAGAGAGATCAATGAATTGTTCGGATTATTACAACTTATTAATAAGATCAAATAACAATCTCTGTACAAAGGCATCGTTAGCATTATAAAGGGAAATGAATGTTTATTGACTCGGCTTTAGCATAATAGCTAATCGATGAAGAAAGAATCCGAGAATAGTATGCAAGGAAAGAGCGGTAAAACTAAATATAATCGTGAAGAGACGAGAAAAGATACAGCAAATATTCAGCGCAAAAATCCAGTTGTAAAAAAAAAAAAAAAAAAAAAATGAAAGAAAATATTAGCAGCCGGTGAGGAAGTGGCCCTTTTCAATACTTTGGCAGCGGCCCTCACAAAAATTGACATGTATTTTCGAGCCAAGTAAAAACATATATGCGTCACGTGAATAGTGTGATAGCAACTCGCTTTTATAGAAAAAGGCACCATTCTTTTCGTAGGTTCTTCCATTCAACGAGCAGAACGTCATTTCTTCTTCTTTTTTTTTTTTTTTACGGTTTCAAAAATGCCGAATGGGTTACGATCAACAGACTTGTCGATCGTTCTTATTTTTCATTAATTTATTTCATTTATTTTTTTTATTTTTATATTTATTGTTATCTATCGGTTTATTTTTATTTCTTTTTATCCTTCTGCCCAGTCTCATCCTCCTCCTCCTCCTAATCATCGTAATCATTGTTATCATCGTCTTTATCATCTTCATCGTCATAATAATCGTCAGCAACATCATCATCTCGTATTTTTATATTGTTTATTTCTTGTCAGCCTACCGAAATGCACTTCTATAATGGCGTATCGTATTCATAACAGCCGAATGCAGGCAATAAACATGCCTATATATAATAAAATAGTCACTAATATCCCCATCTAGAAACGAAAAATATAGGAATAGAAAGACAGGGGTCACACATTAATCCAAAATGGCCGCGCTAGTGATACGTGATGCATATTTTTCGGCTATTTTCTATCGATATATTTAAATATACTAAATTCCTACGCAAAGTCAACGGAGAAGCACTTCTTCAAAGAAGTCATAGTCAGAGATGGTAGCACATTATTTCACCACTCATGGCTATGTTCCCCTCTTACCGCATTTTACATTGTTAACAAATGTTCTAGGGTTCAATTCATTATGTTTTATTAACAATCATCCGATACTCAATCAATTTGCTAATAATGAACTCTTCCGGATTCTTCCATTTGGTTTTTGTTCTTTATTTGTTTTTGTTTTTTGTTTTTGTTGTTGTTGTTGTTGTTGTTTTTATGACTGCTCGGATATATTTCAAAGAGTAACATACTTATTTTTGAACAATTTAAGAATGATTTTATTCAATTTTCACCCCAAACAAAGCATAGTGCCACTTTGTATTAGGGGGCTACTATCAGGGGCATAAGTCGCAGGAGTATTATAGAGGGATATGAGTAGCAAGATGTTTGTTCACATTACACTTAAACTTCTGCATATTAGTACAGTAGGGAAAGCAGAATCCCGGAAGGAACTTCCAAAGTGAAGCAGTTCTGAAGAAGTAACTACTGGAGTAGAAGGCTTCCTTACATATAGAGATCTCTACTGTGAAGGGGTGGAACTAAGCAGCTTGTCAGGTTTGTCGGGGGTATTCACGTGGAGGGGGTACGATTGTTTGTAGTTCGTCCGAGCATTCACCATTTAAATACTTTTAGAACCGAAAGAGGGATGCAATATTTCGTCGATGGAACAGAGGCTGAAGTCTAGATGACAGTTCAGGACCTATTAGGTTGGCGACTTTCTTTGGAACCATGTCCAGGAGTGAGACAAGTAGCAGATGCACCAGACCAAATGTGACAACAGTACCCATACATGGGCGAATGGTTGCAATATAGAGGTACAGGATACTTTCAGGCGTAAGTAGTTTTCTGGCACGATGGAGAGAGCCCACCTTCTTCACAGCAGCCTTGGCAATCCTCTTAATGTATCTATTCCAGTTCATGTTACTTGTAAACGTGAGACCGAGAAGTTTAAAGGAAGTACGTCCGGGTAATGTTTTCTTCGCTATTGCGGTTGGTGGTAGAGAAGGTTTCTTGTAATTATTGAAGGCGACAACCTGTGTCTTGGCAGCATTCAATGTTACCATCCATGTTTGTCCCCATTCCACTACCGATTGGAGGGCATCCTCTAGTGTTTCTGCCATTTCCTTAGATATGTGTTTATTAGTTTACCTTCGGGCCTGTTATAGAGAGTGGTCTCATCAGTAAATATACCAATATCAGAAAAAATTTTATCAGGGAGGTCATTTATGAATATCAGGAATAATAAACGTTCAAGGATAGACCTCTGAGGTACTTCCGCATTTATATCATTTTGTTTAGATGTATGATCGTCGAGGACAACCTGTATTTTACTCTTAAGAAGGATGTAATAACATTACGTATTCTTCCAGTGATACCATATAATCTAATTATCCTTAGAAGACCATCGTGCCATACCATGTCAAAAGTCCTTGATATATCGAGGGTTACCGTTCTAACCTCCCCTCTGTTGTCCAGTGAACGGTATATACGTTCATAGATTACAGTTAAGATATCTGCTGTGGAACGAGCTTGCCTAAATCCACATTGTTTGCCGGTCAGGAGTTTAGCAGCTATGAGGTGATGTACTAGAGGTTGATTAATTAAGGTCTCAAATATTTTGACGAAAAGCGGGAGAAGGCTAATGGGGCGATAATTTAATGGGCAGTTCTTACGCTAGAATGCTTGAACATTAG
Source organism: Euprymna scolopes (assembly GCF_053919585.1). NCBI lineage: Eukaryota > Metazoa > Mollusca > Cephalopoda > Sepiida > Sepiolidae > Euprymna > Euprymna scolopes. The sequence goes on along the minus strand of NC_136484.1, from coordinate 36,378,842 downwards.
TACCACGGAAGCGATTTACCAGTAATAGGGAAACAAGATTCGTTAAGGCGTTTGTTGTAAAGTTTGGAGAGAACTTAAGTAATCTCAGCGGAGCAATTCTTTAATAACACAGCCGGGATGAGATCGGGTCCGCATACTTTTGAGGTGTCGAGGATTTTTATGATACCATGTACTTGGAAAGGGGGGATTTTCAAATCATCTAATGTAGCGTCTGCCCGCAAACGAAAATCAAGGATGGAGTGGTATGGCAGGTCCAGTGTTTAGTTTGGGGCAAACCGACTGGCAACCAAATTAGCCTTCTCGGTTCCCGTGCAAACAAGTTCATGATTATTTGATAGTGGTGGTCTCGTTGACTGTCCATTATTTTCTACACTATTGTAGATTTTCCAACAATCACCGGGTACTAATTTTTGTGCTTCGATGTGTTTTCCCAATGTTTTAGTGCATGTTGTCTTAACAGTCGCTCTTTATCCCTTACAATTACTTCTAGCTTCTATATAATTCTGTTTGTTTGAACTGGACTTATGTCGGTTGAATCTGCGGTAAGCATGCTGCCTTTGAGTAATGGCAGCTGAACAAGTAGAAGTAAACCATTGGGGAGAGTGGGGTTTGCTATAGAATTTCCGTGTTGGAACATCTGCTTCAATTGCAGTTTTGAATCATTCAGTGGTCCCATTTGCGCTCTGTTCACCAGGAAGAGAAAATATATTTCTCCATGGGTCATCTCTGATGAGATCCCTAATGGCATCCCAGTTAGGCTTTTTGTAGTACCTCGTTGTTTTAGCAGTGGGTCTTCAGTTTTGTGTCGAGAATTTAGTGCGATCTCTACCATTTTCACAGAATGATTAGCATTCCCGAGTTGGCGGTGGATATTCGTTATACAATCATCAGGAACTGTGGTCAGAAATAGATCTAGAAGTGAGGCATGTTGATCTTGCTGAGTGATTGGGTATAGCGTCTTCAATTAATCATAATCGTTTATCACTAATTAGAAATAGCGAGCAGGTGTTTATCGTAAATCCTTTTAGACTAAATGAGTTTTGATTTATAATTTTATATCCGGAAAATTTTAATTAATCATTTCTAAATAAATGTTTGCTACATTGTAATATAATTCTGTTAGGCTTATAAATAAATCACTAAAAATGCATTAAGAACGAATCCCAATAGAATTTATTTCATTTATTTGCTTTTTTTTATTAAAACATCTGCAAAAGATTTGATGTGTAAGAAACGACGTGAGTATATTTAACGAATTCTCGTAAACAAATTCTACTCCCTTCTCCGACAAAACATATTAAAATAAAAATCCGACCTATAATATAATTGGGAAGTTTTTATTAACACAGATTCGCCCATTTCCAACTGAAGATATGCCCACTACTATGAAGCGGGTATTTTTAATGTTATTTTCATCCATAAGCCGTGCTGTTACAAAAATTCCACGATAACAAAAAATAATAAAGAATGTAGAACAAGGACTGCGAAAAGTAAAGAATAATGAATGCAATCGCTAACGAACAAAACTTTGGTCGATTGTAAAATGCAAAGATATCTCTTGAATACACTCAGTAAAAGTCGAATGTAGAAGGAATAAGTCAATAGTGTTTCAGAAAAAAATGATATAATGACGGCGGTATCAAGAAGAAAGTATCATAAAACGATTATTTGCAAGTGTAAGATCCTAGTGCTTTTGACAGTAAAATTTTTCGAAGCCAAAAATATTTTCTGAATGAATGTCTGTTTTAGAATGAACAGAAGAGTCAAAACATGTAGCAAATTATTTAATCGAGACAAACGGACAAGCGAAATGAAAACACGCTGAATGCTGATTATTATCAGCATTCAGGGAGTTTTCATTTCGCTTGTGTTTACAGAGCTATAATGTTTTCTAGCAAACAGAAAACATTGATTTTACTGTGTTATATAAATGAGCCCCTACTTATCAAATCTTAAAGATATAAATTTAGATAAAGGCCTAGCCTTGATTACGACTAATACGTTTGTATTCATAACTATTTTGGAAGGTATACATTTTGAGGTCCTAGATATGATGGTGAGGCCCCAGCTTGCGGGCTTTGGGGAGTGTTGAGCCACCCCTTAATTGCCATTGCTCCCAGGTCTACTCTGAACTGGAGTGGCAGTACCTGTTAGGGTCCCAATTATTGGTTAAATTAAAACTGACTTTTAAAAAACAAAAACAAATATATCCTATTCAAATATCTTTCTTCAAAATCACTGGATTTTGGCATTAAATTAGCTAAAAAGGGTGTATATGCCGTAAAACAAAAAAAACAACCAACTATAAACTTCGAATACTAAGTTACATATATACTGAGAAATATGTTTTATTTGAAGACGACAACGTTTGTAGCTCACATGGACGCAGTATCGTAATAATCTGTTTAACAGATGTGACATTACTGGAAATAAAGCCTGTTTATTGAAATTCCATTTGCTGTTATTTAAACGGAACGAGTTATTTTATAAATTGCGAAAGAGGGGTTAGGAAATATTTTATGAGGGTGGATCAGAATCTTGCAATGGGGTATCTGCCATAGAAAAAAGAAGAAAACAGTGAAAGAAGAGCAACGCCGTTTCTGTGAGGAATGGACTGTAGAGAACAAAACTGAATATTAGCCACTATCTTGCGAAGCCCATTTTGAAATAGATCAAATAAAGGAACACAGCTTTGAGATACACTTCTTCAGATTTATCACAGTGCACGATTTTAGGGCATATCTGACCCTTATATCGACCGGGGAGTGAATCAATATTTGGGTATTTTCTTGAGGACTAGAATAATTTATACAAACACACGGACGTACGGACGTCACTCATATTCGTGTAGGTTACTATTATATTTTTTAACTGTAGGTTATTATCAACTTGTGAGCTTTGTTATGTTGTTTTGTCTGGCCTCTTTTATTTTTGTCGCTTTTTATTGTTTTGAATTAAAAATAGTTTTTTTTTATATTCATTTTACAAGAAATGTCACGCAATGATCGATCGGCTATTCCGGACCGCCAGTCGCACTTGCGTGTTTGACAGTTGGTGGGTCCGTCCCTTTCTTTTGTCAGACGTAACAGAAGCAAATCAAATAACATCCACAACCACTTTGACAGCGTCATCATCGCGAATAAACAATGAGGATAACGATGAAGCTAATAAATATGTATTTCCTAATATAAACAGAGACATGAATTCACATTTATTCCGAGAAATACAGGCAAGTCTTATTCGTTAGAATTTGTACCAGAATTGATAGGTTTGTTTATCCTATGAAAGAAAATATCAGCCCTTTTAGTATGAAAATGTGATTATTGTTAGAAAGAATATTAAATCAATGTAAAGGAGTCCAAATATGACACCGGATGAAAAATGCGAAAATAATTATTTTTTAAATTATTACAAAATTAAATGAAAAAAAAAAACAACGATAAAATAATACTTGTAATGTTTCAAATAATTAGAGCATATTGAAGTAATTTTAAGTTATTAACATAAATACATTCACCTATTGTAAAATAAAACTAGCAGCATAATACATAGTAAGCAGAATCCCCCCAAAACATCATCTTTTGTATAATGAATGTCTATAGCTTTTAATTTAATACATTGTGTATAACCGATCTTCTCTGAACATTTACATTAAGTAGCGATACATCTCCATGTAGTGATATTAAGAGTTGTTATGCCTTATTTTACTTCCAGATCAGATTATACATACATACATACATACATATATATATATATATATATATATATTTCTTTTATTAGAGGTAAACAGTTACATATGGTCGCTACAAATAGCCACCTGTTTCATATATTCCGCTCTTTCTATTGAGTACTATTTAACAACCTCGCTGTCTTCATTAGTTTTGACTTTTGAACGCATCTATCTATCTATCTATCTCTCTCTCTCTCTATATATATATATATATATATGTGTGTGTGTGTGTGTGTGTGTGTGTTAGTGTGTGCGTGTGTGTGTATTCATAAATTACATGGAACGTTATAATTGTATTTCAAACAACGGCTATGTTTAGTTTTGTTAGAATTTGGATACAAACTGAAGGGTGCCTGTGTGTGAAATTTTTGTGGCAAGATTTGGAAAATCTCCAACCACACTACTCCGGAGTTGACATTGTTTTAATTCTAGTTAAAGTATATAAGTTTAGGGCGACTAGTTAACAATAACGAAATAGGTAAAGCGCAAATACAGCGCCTAGTGTTAACAAATGGTAACCCATCTAGTACAGGTCAGGTTAAATGTTGCTTTAATTCGGTGATCTGAAGAGAATCGGTTGGTCAACATGAATATGCCGAATATATTTTCGAACAGCATTATAGGAAAATAATCCATGAAAATCTGTAAGTCAGAATTAAGTTTCATTTGGTAGCTTAACTGTATTTCGTTGTTTTGTTTGGGGGTTGTTTATTAACCTTTTTCAGGTTATTTAATATCCGAATCCAGTAATTTTGAAGAACGTTCTTTAATAGAGTATATTTGTTTTTTAAAGTCAGTTTCTGTTTAACCCATAATTGGGACCCTAACAGGTACTACCACTCCGGGTCAGAGTGGACCTGGGAGCAATGACAATTAAGGGGTGGCTGAACACTCCCCAAAGTACGCAAGCTGGAGCCTCACCATCAGATATGGTTTAAGGTCATACCTAGGACCTTAACTGTATTTAGACACAATATTTAAAATCTTGCCAGTTTTAGTAATGTTAGATTGCGTTTACTCTATTCATGAAAACTGCGTTATTCTATGTATAAAATACAGATCACACTGATCGTTTTATGTCACCTTATCATTAGATAAGACACTAAAATGACACAATGAAACAGAGAATGACGATGCTGGATAGTTGATATAACTTAAGGAAACATCTTTAAGATGATTCATGAGATTCTTAAAAAGATCGACCCGGTTATCAGGAATAATTTCCACAATTTATCTTAAAGGATCTGTTGCTTTGTTTGGTGTGAGTTGTCTCCTGAGACCTCCTGAAAAGGTATAGAAGAACAGCTTCATTGTTTAGGATATTTCTTTGGTTTGTTCTTTCTATGCACTTCGGCAACGATTATGACGATTGTGTTTAGCGAGGAAAGATAGTTGTAATCGATAACTCGAAATCGACCCAGCCTTCAAGATTATTCCGAGAATAAACTGGAGGCAGCTGGAGTGTTAATGAACTGGTGCCTTATTTCGGTTTTTGGCTCGATATCTCAACTAGAAGATCATTATCATAGTTTAGATACAATCTATAACTGAGTCTGTATTTAGTGGATATAGCGATTGACATAACCTAAGAAATAGCTGGGTATTTGAAAATAACCAATATAGCCACACACACGTACACTCAGTATATATATATATATATATATATATATATATATATATATATATATGTGTGTGTGGGGGTGTATGTATATATATGTATATATATATATATATATATATATATATATATATATAAATATATTCTTGGAAGTTTTATAATAAAACATTTATTCAAATTCCTCCGTTTATAAAGTTGTTTGGCAGTAACTCAATTAATAGCGCATGGACACTGTATTATTTAGTGTCTAAAAGTCCACACGAGTGTTTAAAATTATTTTGAGTTCGCCAGTCGTTTACAAGCAAAAAATTATTTCGAGGATTTAAGTACAAAATAGTCTACTAAATTATGGCTCCCTAGCAAGGTGGATCAGAATCTACCTCCTAATAAAAATCAAGAACAAAAAGAATTCGGCTATCATGGCTACTTTGTTGCTTCATATTAATTTGGTTAAGTTATATATATATACTAGCATAGGTGTCCGGCGTTGCCCAGGTGTTTTGAGGAGTGTGTTGAGAAAAAAAAAGTGTTAGTAGGAAGGCACGCTCGAACCTGTACTGCGAAGGAGGAAAAGAACGTTAAAAACGTGGCGTCTTTGCTGTTACGACCACCGCCATACTGCAGGTGACGTAGGTTTAAATCAAGGCTAGACAATCGAAATGAAGGTATGACTTTCGAAAATATTGGCGAAAAAAGGGGCCCCTACCTGCAGAAAAGTGTCCAGTTGATGACGAAGAAATTAATTTTTCAGCCAATTTTTCAGGACTTGTTGTCTGAATGGTCGGGCTTTAAAACGATACATATCTTCTCAAAATCCGTCGCGTCTGTCAAAAGTTTTAGGCAGACATGCAAACAAAGATGCATAGATTTATATACTGGTAGCTCAAATGTTCGAGCCAAACCGATTAAAAAAGCTTGCCCTCTCTCTGAATACACTTTATATAAAATTTCAAATGTTTAGACCGAAAATTGTCTGGGTAGACACCGCAGCGATCAATTTTTGTAAAAATTTTACCCCAATTATGGCTGATTGACATTTATTGTTTTGGGTTCAAATAAGTTATTAAGTAAGATCCATGTACAAGAAACCTATATCTAAAATTTCAATTGTTTATACCCCAAATTGTCGGAGGAGTTTGGTAGAGTTCTCAAAGGTCAAATCGTTGCACTTTGACCTCTTAACAACCAAATTTCTGGTCAAAAGCGTATTCCAAAGAGTTTCCCAAATCTCAATACTCTGTATATCAAATTCCGAGTCTGTTGATTGAAAATGACAGAAACATTGTGTAGAGAAATGTACACAGAGAGACAGACAGACACTTTCACTTTTATAGATACTAGCATTTCAGCCTTTTACATACATTTCTAACAAAATAAACACTTGTTTATTTTTTAACAATGCGTTGGTCTGGCTTCAAACGTCTATAATACGTAGCTTATTTAATTCAAATTGAACCTGCGCTTCTGAGGACAAAATCTTAACGTGAATCTCGCTTGAAAAACGCATCGTTCCGAGACTATAAAAACTACCGTAGAAACAACAAACGGGTAATTATCTGCTCCAACAACAGCATCGCAAAAAAAAAAAAAAACAAGACATACTAAAGATGACGGTTTCCGTCAAAATACAGGGTGGGCCAAAATAAGGGTCCTATTTTTAAAGTTATTCACATTTAAAGATAGGACCCTTATTTTGGCCCACCCTGTATATTTATGAACTTTACCATGAATTTCCAACAAAATAAACATCTGTTTATTTTGAAACAATGCGTTGTTTAGGCTTCAAACGTATATAATACGTATCTTATTTAATTCAAATTCAACCGGCGCTTCTAAGGAACAAAATCTTAATATATATATATATATATATATATATATATATATATATATATATATATATATATATATATATATATTGGTATTCCTGTCTGTTTGTTTGTTCACAATTTGATTAATATATAAAAAATTCTATTATTTTATCACTTCATTTATTTCTATACATAGTGTGGTTCTTTTAAAAGATACGAATAAGTGGTTACCTCATTTGCATATCTATTTAGAAAAATCGATTTTATGAAACAGCTGAATGTTAGTATTAATTTCTTGCGAGAGAGTTATTTAAAGTGTTCTATTTACGATTGTTATTTCATCAACTTATATAATAATTATATTGGTAATATATTTAATTGAATTCATTTGGAATTAGTATTTCCGACATCGATTTTTTAGAAACGGTTAGAGTTATTTCCCCAGGCGAGTTTTTATTTTATACGTTCCGACGTTATAGAAATATAAAAGTAACTCTTCCCCATATAAAATAATTTGCTATTCGCAATAAGTTTCTAGCGTGAAAAAATAATTTCGTGTGGACAGAAATATGTTTTCTTTTATTTTTAAATATTAAAAAATAAACCAATAAATAAAACACTTTCGAATAAACGAAAATACCTCATTTGTCTGGTTTTATTATTCATGAAACCACTATACAGAATATTTTAGCTTGTCGAAAATTACCCCCCCCAAAAAAAAACAAATCGAAAATTTCTTTTATTTACGAAAACAAAAGTCAGTGAAAACACAACAAAAAAGCCAATAAAAGGAATTCCATTTATCTATTTATTTATTGGTGGAGGTGGGGTCCAGCTCAAAAGCAAAAAAAAAAAAAATGCTCAATATCTGGAGAATAGCTTCTTTTCATTGTATCCATTCTGCCGAAATATCTGGTCGAGAGGGTATCAGGTACTTCAGTTTTGGGGCGTTTACATTTACATGTTTTCATCCGTTCTTTCATTTTTGAAATTGTTGTGGGCGTATCAATATTGCCCACGTTGAAAATTACTAATATTCTTAGTATAGCAGGTTTGTTCCAAACGGAACTCTATGTCGACCAAGACGTAGCGGGACATCCATGCTAGTACACACACACACACACACACACACACACACACACACACACACAAACACATATGTATATTCATTTTTATATATATTATATATTATTATATATTCATTTATATATATATATTATATATTATTATATTTCATGTTCATATATTATATTATATATATTCATTTTCATATATATATTATATATATACATTCAAATATATATACATATATATATGCACATTGATTTAATATATATATACATATATATGTATATATATATATATATATATATATATATATATATATATATATATATATATATATATTCAGTTTCATTCGAATACATATCGTTACTGTCTACTTGTTTTTGAGTATAAACATTTTTGAGCATAAATATGACACTGTTGTAAAAGATCCCGGTATCAGGCGCTAATATAAGTTTTCAGGTGTGCTAGATTTTACTGACAATATAACACATGTGACATTTGTTGTGCTTGTTAGCTGGTATGACCTAATTTAGTATGTGTCTTTTTGTATTATATTGCTGCAAAAACAATATCTCTTTCTTACATATGTTTCTTTTATGTCATTTCTTGGTAAATTCATTGATATATATATATATATATATATATATATATATATATATATTTATATATATATATACATAAATATATATATATATATATATATATATATATATATATATATATATATATAACCATGTTATATATCATTTACAATCCCGTTTTCTCGCTCTATAAGATCCTGTTTTTTGTTACCATTTTTAATCTTTTCTCTCATTTTTGCAGGTTTTCGACAGCATGGACACAATTCAAATCCGCGCGATTTTCTTGTTCCACTTCACACTAGGCCAAAAAGCTTCCGAGCCAGCTCCGGGTGTAAATGATGCGTTTGACCCAGGAACTACTAACGGACGTGACGCACAACGGCTGTTCAAGAAATTTCGCAATACTGACGAATACCTCGAATATGAAGACGGTCATGGCCAGACGACTGATTTGAAACTAACATCTGAAATTAATTAAAGCAAATCCTAGCAAAACTCGACGTCGACCACTCAACTTTTGTTCGCCATTTTAAGTAAATAGGAAAGTCAAAAAGTTTTGATAAATTTCTGCCGCATGAATTGACTGATAATCAAAAAATCGCCGTTTGATATGTTTTCTACGCTCCTTCTGCGCAACAAAAACTACTAATTTATCGAACGGATTGTGACGTGTTACGAGAAGTGGGTCCTCTATAACAATCGGCGACGTTCAGCACAGTGGTTGGATGCTGGAGACGATTCACTACATTTCCTGAAGCCGAAATTGCGCCCCCACAAAAGTTATGTTGACTGTTTCATGGTCTGCGATCGGTTTCATTCCTTACAGCTTCTTCAATCCGGGCAAAACGATTACGGCGGACAACAACTGACAAATTGACGAAATGCATCAGAAACTCCAACGTATGTGCCCGAGATTGTTCACTATGAAGGAGACCAATTCTTCGCCATGACAACGCTCGCCCGCATGTTGTTCAACTGACCCTGCAGAAGCTGAACGATTTGGGCGTTTAGATTCTCTTTCATTCGCCATATTCATCGGACATCTCATTTTCACTTTTTCAAGCATCTCGCCAACTTCCTGCGCGAAAGATGCTTGCAAAGCCGAGATGATGCTGAATCGGCCTTCAATGACTTCATCGCTTCTAGAACTCCGGATTTCTATGATAATGGGATGAATAAAATTGTTTCTCGTTGGCAAAAATGTGTCGGTTCTAATACTTTTTATTTCGATTAATAAAGTTTATTATGAAATGTTATGATCTTTTGAAGTTGACCGTCAAAAAACGACATTAGTTTTGAACCAAATTGATACTTGATTTTGTCGTACCTACTTTCGTTAATGATTCAACACGCTGCCATTTACCATGGTCACCAAATTGCAAGTTTACTATATAATCTGTCATTACCATACGTTCACAGATGTAGTTCTCATGAGGTTTCTGATGCATAGCATATTCTCAAAATGTATCAATTTATCACATGATATTAACCAATGCTCGTGCTATAGGATTAACACTTTCTGAGGATCGATAAGCATGAAATCAATAACAGTCAAATTGTCAATAATCAGCTTTACTGCTTTTGTTACATTGGAGCGTTTGGTCATTTTAGATAACTGGTTTAACAGAGGCTAAGAAGAGTTCTATCATAGTCCAATTCGTATAGTAATGCCTTGTGTACCCGGCCACGCGTTGCTGTAGCTTAGTTGAAATTAAAAAAAAAATTTGAGGGTTACGGAAATGTCCCCGCCTACTCTGGAATCCTGTTTTGTTCTTTTATCCCGTTAATCTCATCGATTACAAATGTAACACTCAAGAGTTAAACAAAAAGAATATATTTTTTAATGTTAATTTAATGATTTTTATCGTTGAGTTTTATGGGTTTTTTAAAAAGTTTTGTTTGGTAAATGTGACATCGGGAATGCGCTGGCCAAAATTACCGTAAAAAATACTTCGCCATCATCAAACTTAAAAACTGAAACTCGAAATACAATAAAATGTCAATTATTTATTTATTTATTAGTTTAACTATTATTATTATTATTATTATTATTATTATTATTATTATTATTATTATTATTATTATTATTATTATTATTAATATTATTATTATTATTATTATTATTATAATTATTATTATAATTATAATAATAATAATTATTTTTCATTTTTTATTGTGTTCCTCTTTTTCATTTTTTTTATTGTACTCCTCTTTTTTATTTTTTTGTGCTCCTTTTTTATTTTTTATTGTACTCTTTTTTTATTTTTTATTGTGCTCCTTTTTTATTTTTTATTGTGCTCCTTTTTTATTTGTTTATTGTGCTCCTTCTTTTTTATTTTTTATGCTCCTCTTTTTTATTTTTTATTTACTTCTCCATGTTTATTTTTATTGTACTCCTATTTTAATTTTTTATTGTGCTCTTTTTTATTTGTTTATTGTGCTCCTTTTTTATTTGTTTATTGTGCTCCTTTTTTATTTGTTTATTGTGCTCCTTTTTTATTTGTTTATTGTGCTCCTTTTTTATTTGTTTATTGTGCTCCTTTTTTATTTTTTTATTGTGCTCCTTTTTTATTTGTTTATTGTGCTCCTTTTTTATTTGTTTATTGTGCTCCTTTTTTATTTGTTTATTGTGCTCCTTTTTTATTTGTTTATTGTGCTCCTTTTTTATTTGTTTATTGTGCTCCTTTTTTATTTGTTTATTGTGCTCCTTTTTTTATTTTTTATTGTACTCCTATTTTTATTTTTTATTGTGCTCCTTTTTTATTTGTTTATTGTGCTCCTTTTTTATTTGTTTATTGTGCTCCTTTTTTATTTGTTTATTGTGCTCCTTTTTTATTTGTTTATTGTGCTCCTTTTTTATTTGTTTATTGTGCTCCTTTTTTATTTGTTTATTGTGCTCCTCTTTTATTTGTTTATTGTGCTCCTTTTTTATTTGTTTATTGTGCTCCTTTTTTATTTGTTTATTGTGCTCCTTTTTTATTTTTTATTGTGCTCCTTTTTATTTGTTTATTGTGCTCCTTTTTTATTTGTTTATCGTGCTCCTTTTTTATTTGTTAATTGTGCTCCTTTTTTATTTGTTTATTGTGCTCCTTTTTTATTTGTTTATTGTGCTCCTTTTTTATTTGTTTATTGTGCTCCTTTTTTATTTGTTTATTGTGCTCCTTTTTTATTTGTTTATTGTGCTCCTTTTTTATTTGTTTATTGTGCTCCTTTTTTATTTGTTTATTGTGCTCCTTTTTTATTTGTTTATTGTGCTCCTTTTTTATTTGTTTATTGTGCTCCTCTTTTTATTTGTTTATTGTGCTCCTTTTTTATTTGTTTATTGTGCTCCTTTTTTATTTGTTTATTGTGCTCCTTTTTTATTTGTTTATTGTGCTCCTTTTTTATTTGTTTATTGTGCTCCTTTTTTATTTGTTTATTGTGCTCCTTTTTTATTTGTTTATTGTGCTCCTTTTTTATTTGTTTATTGTGCTCCTCTTTTTATTTGTTTATTGTGCTCCTTTTTTATTTGTTTATTGTGCTCCTTTTTTATTTGTTTATTGTGCTCCTTTTTTATTTGTTTATTGTGCTCCTTTTTTATTTGTTTATTGTGCTCCTTTTTTATTTGTTTATTGTGCTCCTTTTTTATTTGTTTATTGTGCTCCTTTTTTATTTGTTTATTGTGCTCCTTTTTTATTTGTTTATTGTGCTCCTTTTTTATTTGTTTATTGTGCTCCTTTTTTATTTTTTATTGTGCTCCTTTTTTATTTGTTTATTGTGCTCCTTTTTTATTTTTTATTGTGCTCCTTTTTTATTTGTTTATTGTGCTCCTTTTTTATTTGTTTATTGTGCTCCTTTTTTATTTGTTTATTGTGCTCCTTTTTTATTTGTTTATTGTGCTCCTTTTTTATTTTTTATTGTACTCCTATTTTTATTTTTTATTGTGCTCCTTTTTTATTTGTTTATTGTGATCCTTTTTTATTTGTTTATTGTGCTCCTTTTTATTTGTTTATTGTGCTCCTTTTTTATTTGTTTATTGTGCTCCTTTTTTATTTGTTTATTGTGCTCCTCTTTTTATTTGTTTATTGTGCTCCTTTTTTATTTGTTTATTGTGCTCCTTTTTTATTTGTTTATTGTGCTCCTTTTTTATTTGTTTATTGTGCTCCTTTTTTTATTTGTTTATTGTGCTCCTTTTTTATTTGTTTATTGTGCTCCTTTTTTATTTGTTTATTGTGCTCCTTTTTTATTTTTTATTGTGCTCCTTTTTTATTTTTTATTGTACTCCTATTTTTATTTTTTATTGTGCTCCTTTTTTATTTGTTTATTGTGCTCCTTTTTTATTTGTTTATTGTGCTCCTTTTTTATTTGTTTATTGTGCTCCTTTTTTATTTGTTTATTGTGCTCCTTTTTTATTTGTTTATTGTGCTTCTCTTTTTATTTTTTATTGTACTCCTCTTTTTGATTTTTATTGTGCTCCTCAAAATCAAAACATTCAACAATCCTTCTTTGTATCCATATAAAAAACAAACGATGTATTTTATACAAAAATAACATGTTATAAACAAAAACGAATCCATTATTTAAAAGTCTAACTCGACGTCACATATGAAATATTGACTTTTATAGGTTTTCGGGTATGCATACAAGGAAAAACACCCCTATCTCCCCATGTTAAGAACGGTTTACGGACTAGACACTCCCAACCTCCCTATATTAAGAACAGCTTTCTGCGTAGACATCTCGAAACTTGTTAGCATACACCAAAACCTATAAAATTTACATGTCGAAAATGAATGTTGAGTTGGGCGTAATGTAAAAATGTACCGAATTTAAAACGGAACGATATTTAAATTCCCACTCCATTTTTACAACAACCGTAAAACAGAGCATTCTCTGAAAGTTGTATCAAAAATCATTTTATTTTCAGTTATTCTGTACTTTCAGCTAACAATTTAATAAACAAAAATATATTGTAATCTTTAATTTAACGCGAAAATACTATTTAAACAAAGCAAGTTAATAGACTTGCATAAACACCACTTCATTTGATATATTTATATTCCAAAGGATCGTTTGAATAATTTCTTCAGTTGCGTTTGTGCTGTACTTCTGCAATTTTAAATAATTTCATAAAGTAAATAGTATTTCGTCAGTTGCGCTGTATTTTATTATTTCATTTATTACCGTGTTCGAAACAGTAAATATAATAAGTTAGTTTTGGGGGCCAAAGCTGGAAGTGTAGTATCTGTTCCGATGCTGCACGTTCATGTTAACATAACGAATACATGTGCACACAGAACACACGCATACATGCAAACACATACTCATACACTAAGTAAACACACACGATCGCAAGGAAAACACAAAAGCAAATAGTATAAATTAACGCGGTGGAAGATGTGGTTGTAAGAGGACTTATAGAAAACAGGGTAACATTTGAATAGGCTCCTCTGTAGGTTATGACGATTATAATGATGTCGCTCCTAGTAATAAATGTAGTGTTTTAATATTACGAATTAATGTGTCTGAAATATCGGTCTATAATTAAATAAGGTAAAAGCTAATAATGTAAACATAATAAATTTGTATGTGCTATCTGTTGGTATAAACCTAGGTGCGTTGGTTAAGATGGAGAAACTGCGCCTCTTTTATTATATATAGGGTTTAATATAATATATATAAGGTTCGTTCAGAATATCGTTTATATACATATGTATGTATATATATATATATATATATATATATATATATATATATATATATAGTTAAACGTCAAACAACCGCATTATTTTTGTATTAAACTATTATATATTCATATATATATGCATGCATACATGTATACATACATACATATATATATATAATGAAAAATTAAAAAAGCGAAATAATGTGTCATATATATATGCATATATATATATATATATATGCACACGATATATATGTAGCTATTAAAAAGGGAAGACTAAGTTGTATTGTTTTTTATTCATGGCGAAAAGAAGGACGGAGGGAAAACATTCGATGAAGGGTGAGATAAAAAAAGAAAAACACGTTACATAAATAAGGAGGTAGAGTCGGCCGACCAGGTTTCGTCCTCACTTTTCAAAGTCGAACCCAGGGTCTTTCGTGTATAGGAAAACGAATTTTAAAGGGGGGGGGAGACTAAAATCAAATCAAATTATGTGAAGGAAGAAAGAAAAATGGAAGAACGATTTAAAAAAATCTATCGTTATGATAATTATAAAATGAATAGGAAAAGTCTAAGAGACTAATCTCATCCAACCCCAAAAGACAATCGCTGTTCTTATACAGAAAAGTCTCTTTAAACGGATGTGAATAGTCTCCAAGACCTTTAGATAAAATAACGAGTGAGCGTCATAAGAACAGAAAATGAGTCACTGCAGAAATTCATTGCACAATGCACACCACATCTCGTAAGCAAATGGTCGGTCATAGCAGAACTATACGTATTACTGAAAATGTCCGTAAGTCGGTAGATTTTATTCCCGATTTTACTGGGTACATGTTTTTGGATGCGACCAGTGCAGTGCAACTACATTTAAATTCATAAATGACGTTTTTCATATGATGGGGCAGAACGTCCTTTCGAGAGGATGGAAATAATGGTTTGTCGAAATCACCACACGTGTATTATAGACAAAATAACAATATCACAAAGCTGAGCTAATCTGTTTGGCGAATTCTTCACTTATTGTCACTAACCAAGGTAAACGAATGGAAATTAGATTTTTAGCCGCAATCTTAGTTTTAATTGAGGAAAAAATATTTATTTTCCTTTTTATGAAGGAGTTAATCACATCAAGAGGGTACCCACCATTGAACAACGTATTGGTGATCGTTTTTAGTTCTTCATCCAATTTAGATTGTGAGCAAATCATGAGGGCATGATGTGTTAAGGTCCATATCAAATTATACTGTCGTTTGTTAGAGCAAAATGATTTGGGGTTTACGGGAAATTGATGTTAGATAATTTAATGGAGATTTCGTTATCAATACATCAAGGAAGGCTGAATTAGAATTGCTTTCTCTCTCATAAGTATACTATAATACGGGATGACTTTTGCTGAATAAAGTAAAATAAAATCTCGATTCGGGTTTGAAAAGTAAGGACATCACCAGGTCTGCCGACTCTATTCCATCATTTAACGAACTTTTCTTTTTCTCAACCTTAATCGAATGTTTTCCCTTCGTCCTTCTTTTTATCTTGGATACAAAAATCTCAGTCTTCCTTTTTAATAGTTATAATAAAGTTTTGTATCCCTCTCAAAAATAATGGTATATATACATGTGTGTGTGTGTGTGTGTGTGTGTCTACATTCGGGGATCGTTTAATGGTATTAAATGCCCTTATAATGAATATGCGTATACAGAATGTATAAAACATTATCTATTCGTACATCAGTTGTCTACATGTCATGTGTACGTACGCGTGTTCGTATGATCTAGTTTTCTATTGTTCTTAGAATTTCAAACACTTACGATAGTGTCACTATATTAACAGATGCAGTTAAAGAACGGATATGTAATATTTACAACAGAGAGGGACAAAAAAAAACAGTTCTCTAGAGTTTTAACATCGGGCAAATCGGATATACACCCCCACTTAGTATATGATCTTGTTTGCCGGATCTTTAGCCAACCGACAAATGAAGATTCGTACAACTCGGTGTCAAAGTAGTAATTACAGCAACTATAATTATCGAATGTGTTCTGCATTTGAAAGCTGCAACGCTTGTCCTAGACTTTCGCACTTTCTGATTCCCTATCTTGAGAGCCATTACGATATGCAGACCGTCTCTGATTCCCACTAGAGTCAGACTCGATCTGCTCTCTCTCTCTGACTTCCGACTCTTGACTAAATGATACGTGCCTTTTCTACCATAGCTCACGTCTTGTTATGTGAGTGCATCAAACTTTCCGTAAATCATTGTATGTGTTGCAGGATTTTTCAATAAAAACATTTTAGCATAAATAATTTAAGCTTAAAATATTTATGATGCTTTATTGTTAAAGCGTCATAATTATTTCTGACATTCTAGTTTTTATAAATATGACGATCATAATAATTGTGGACCACCATATCTTCCAACATCATCCGGTCAATATATATATATATATATATATATATATATATATATATATATATATATATATGTATATATATATATATATATATATATATATATATATTAACCTGGTCAATAATAAATGGGTGATTATTTGGGATATCTTGTGCGTTATGAGCTCTTCGCTCATCTCAGCCTTATTTCCAGACCTACCTGACCACTTTTTGCAACTGGAATCTGTCAATGCCGACTCAAAACAGGTGAAACGTTTGATTGAGCAACACTTTCTTCATGATTACATGTGCAAGCACGCTTATAATGTGTATCCATTGTCTCCCAAGAAATAATGGAGAGAATTATATATATATATATATATATATATATATATATATATATATACATATATATATATATATAGAATATAATTATACACTGACACATGTTTTGTCGTCTACGACTCATCAGAGTCGATGACGAAACACGTGTCAGTGGATAATTATATCTTAAAAACAATCCATATACCGCTCCCCATGTGGGGCTACTAAATTGGTTTATTGGAAAATTATTCCCAACTCGCAATTAGGTAAAAAGTACATTTTCGTAAATAATTGAATTCATTCAAAAACGTATGGCAAAAATAAAAACAAATAATATACACACACGTATATATATATATATATATATATATATATATATATATATATATGTGTGTATGTGTGTATAGATATATATATTCAACAATATTACATTATAAATATGCGCATGTGTGTCTGTCTGTCTGCCTGTCTGCTTACAGCGAGGTACGCAACTCCCCGATGTACACCATGTGGTTATGTGTCATTAGTGCGCTTTTCACATAATTTCGTAGTTTATTTGGAAATATTTACAAAGCTGGATATGAGATTGCTTTAATAATGATTCACTAAAGTTGTCTTTCAGGACTATGGTAGATTTTTTTCTGAAAAATAAGCACTATATCATAAATATAGAAATCTGTTAAAATATAATAACGCATTACTTTAAAAATTAGGTCAATAATTGTTCTTGCTGTATATATCCGGTAAATATGTACCAATGAGCTGATAAACAGTTGTATGTGAAATCCCTAGAAGATAGACAAATAAACAGGGAAAGTATAAACTTCTTTGTAAAATTATGTTATTCTGTTCAAATTGGCTACATACTTCGCCAATCCAGTATCAGTGGAAAACTATGCTACGAAAGCAACCAAAGGACAAAGGTCCCAGCTAACTAACTGACTAACGAACAAACGCTTTCGGCTGAAAATCTAAGCCCATTAACCTCTTGCCGGAAAACCTTATAAATTCCGCGCTGAACTTTTCAGCTCTTTTTCGTTGATTGCACCCTCGCTTAGCGCACTATTCTTTCTGTGAAATTTTGACACCTTTCTTCCCATAAAAGTGTCATGCTGGGGCCAAGTTCTACATCAAAATGACAACTATTAAATACAAATTGTCTGATTTTCGCCGTTCACCTCGAATAAAACGAGAAAACGGCGAAAATACCATCTTAACGAGACTCATGAGCAGCGGAAGTGGGGCGGGAAAATCTGCCCATTGTCCTTGTAATCATGGTTGGTGTGGAATGAGGATATCTGGTCCTTGCTGATGCTGATGGCAGTATTCCTATAAACTAACCAGGTTTTAGAATACTGGCCAAGATTAATCATCATCATAGTGTAGTAATCCGTAAATTGTATTGATGGCATTGGTTTCCCCGATATTTTTCTTATCAGATTTCTTTCTAGAAAGATATCTGGGATCATGAGATGGACTACCTGAGGGTTGCCAACATTATGAGTGAACATGATTTCTGTGAAACGAAAAGGATTAAAATTTGAAGCCCCTAGGTTGTAAGTCTGAATCGTTATCAAAATATCACCGTCACCTCTCAGTGATGATGATGATGATGATGATTTTAATTTGTGAAAAATAGTTCAAATTCATATAACCCTAATTTTATATTATATTAATAAATACGATATTCAATTGCATTTACATGTTGACCTCCATTTAGAATTTATTTTACTCGGCCGTAGCATTTTAACGCAATATGATTTACTTTGAAAAGGACAATATTAAAGAGCGTCATGATGATGATGATGATGATGATGATGATGATGAAGACTAGTGTTACAGACAAAGCAAATTAAAAATAGCATAGAAAGCAGTTAGAACAATGATCATGAAAGCGAATTAATTCAAGTAGTATAACACATTCGAATATGGTACTAATAAATCGCGCCATCAAAAGATAGAAACTAAACACAAATGGATATAATGAATTCATCTCATTTTGATCAGAATTATAAATAGCATTATGAGGGTCGGAAGCATAAAGAATAGCAGTGACGATCGTGGTAATTTCTACAACGAAGAACACCTGTTGCTAAACATTAACCATGGTTATGTTTATGATGATAATTGTTGGTGTACCAGATGTGAAATGATTGGTTTGAAGTTCTCATGATGACGATGTTTCCATTAAATAACTAACGCAGCATACTACTAATGATTACGATTCTACTACTACTACTACTACTACTACCACTCCTACTAATAATATCACTACTACAATGACTATTGGTGTTCTCGCTGCATTTCTGTTGCTAATGGAATTGTTTTGTTAATGGTATTTCGGTATTGGCGTTGTTATTGTTGATGTTGTTGTTGTTTTTGTTGTTGTTGCTTCTGTTGTTGATCTCCTGCTCTTATTGTTTCTGCATCTCGTCATTCATTCATTTCATTTGGATCAGAAGCTTTTTGGTGGCATCCGTTTCCCGTTATCTTTCTAGTAAGATTTTTTTTCTGGAAAGTTATCGAGTACTTAAAAAAGGACGCACATGAATGTTTTCAACGTTTCTCGGAGGAAAGAACTAGATTCGAAATTGGCACCGTAGGTTATTAAGCACTTATCCACCCCGATTACGTTGTAATGCGGTCGTTGTATCCTTTTTCATGTATTATTACGCTTATCCAATTCCTGCTGTTGCTTTTTGGTGATTCTTTATTTATTTATTTTTTTGCATTACTGTCGTTGATGATTCTGCTGTTATATTGTTTCATGTTATTTTTGTGGATATTGCATTGTTGTTGTTGAGCGAAGCGTATTCTTGTACAGAATCAACAAAAATCGTGTGTCAAGATTATTTTTTATATGAGGTTGCTATCCCTCGTTATTTCGGACGCCTTAATTTATAAATATGCATTTTTAAATAGATATGTAAAAATATACATTTAAAGAAATAAATAGTTAGAAATATCCACTGCAAATCATATTTACGAATTAATATTGGAGAGATTAAAGTTTATGATATCCTTTATAAAACTTGGGCAATTCCGTATTAAAGGGTGATATTGTAGTTGTTTATTATTATTATTATTATTATTATTATTATTATTATTATTATTGTTGTTGTTGTTGTTGTTGTTATTATAGTAGTAGTAGTAGTAGTAGTAGTAGTAGTAGTAGTAGTAGTAGTCTCAACCTTTGGATGTTTTTAGTTGGATTTTCTTTTTTAAACATCAGGTCAACTCCTTTGACTTTTGACATTCAAGCTGTATTTACCTTATCCTCGTTCCCAACGGGCAAGCCTTTTGCAAAATTGTAACAAAAATTGTCTTGTGAACCTGATTAAGCCGTTTATGGAGGCTTTTTTACATGTTCTCAAGCCTTTCAATTACAATGGGATTCACCCTGGCTGTCCTGCAGTTCGAGGCGTTGATTATTATTGTTTCATAACATTCTTATGACGTTTTCCATTTATTTATTTTTTTTAAATTCAAGCTATACCTTAAAACTTTCGCTGTTCCCAACAATCTTACAACAGGCAAGCTTGTTGTAAGATTGTAAAAGAAATTGCCTTGTCAATTTGGTTATTATTATTGTTGTTGTTGTTGTTGTTGTTGTTGATGATGATGATGTTGGGGGCGGCGGCGGAGGCGGCGGCAGATTTTAGACCTCTCGGTACCCTGGACAGGAATATGAGAGAGAAGGCGAACGAGAAGTGGATCAATTATGAGATAAGGCGTATACACCGGGTTAAAACACAGTCGAAGTTGGTACGCTAGGAATAGTATCAAGTCGTCTGGAAGGGCAATGGAAAAGACTACGAATCCCCGATGTTTTAGGAGGCTTTCAGACTTCTGCTATTGTAGGTACCATCATCATCCTTAGGAAAACCCTTAATCTTTGAAGCCCCTGGTTTAGAGCTGGGATTGAGGGAAATCCTCTGGAAATGAATCCCATGCCTTTTCAGGGAGACGGTTATAAACGAAATCAGAATTATTATTATTATTATTATTATTATTATTATTGTTGTTATTTATTATTATTATTATTATTATTATTATTATTATTGTTGTTGTTGTTGTTGTTGTTGTCAGTTGTAGTAAAAGTAGTAGTCTTTAAGGATATCTTATAACCAGTGTTTAGTAATTCAGCTAATCTGGCCTTGCATATAGTATGCGATAAGTGGACAGAATGCTAACCTATGCGTATAATCATGTTTAAGTGTTACATTTATAGGATTAATGCATACTTAATGCATATATCTATTTATCTTATTTCATATATCTATTTATCTATTTCTCTTATTTCTGATATTTTTATTAAATATAAAATAAAAATAAAAATGTATCTATATAAATGATTATGATATAAATGATAATAAACTTTAAAGAATAAAAAATAGAACAATTAACCTTCTTCTAATAGGTCTAAAACTTTTGGTTATTTGAAGCCATCATAAAAAAAAGAAATAACGGAACTGCAATCTGTTAGCATAGCTACAAACCAATCGTTCGTTTTGGAAATTAGAATACCATCGTCGCCTTCTCTCCCACCCCCGGGCAGCTATACTCTGTTAAGTTGGTCCGTTATATCCTACATTTATTTTTTATTTATTTTTTCAAGTTGGATCCAATTTTTGCGGTGCGTTAATTCATTAAGATACAGATCAGTAAAGAATGGGTTTCTACATAACACAGTTGTCCCAGCGCGATGTGTGTTCTACATAAGTGCCGAAGCGTGTTAAGGTCCCTTTCTGATCCTGGTGAACTTCAAGAAAGAATCTGATCAACTTTAATCATCCTTCTAGTATAAGGGAGTACCTGAACAGAAAAAAAACCCAAGTGTATTAAGTATTGTAGGCCTATCTAATCTCTTGAAAGTATTAACACAACCTACATAATCATGTGTAAATGCCTAGAGCATAAAAAAGGTTAATATTCTTTTAATGAAAAAATGAAATCATCCAGCATAATGATTCTGAAAAAAAAATTGTCGGACAAATTTTTTCTCGGCCAGTCGTCGTACAAATAATATATCATTTAAATGGCTTCCATTTTTATGCGTAAAACTAAGAAAATGATTAATATTTCATCTTTTAATTTATTTGCAGGTTGTTGGTTGCTATGGTGATAATGACATTGCTGTAATGGTTTATTTATGTATGCTTTTCTTTCTCACATTTCCGCCATTAAAAGATAGCTATACAATTTATTAGAGTGTGTTCTTTTTTTTCTATGAATGAAAGTAAAAATACCCCAATTTCAATTCTTGTACTTTTGTAAGAAAACTATACAATATTTATTGCATCTACAGGAAGTAGAGTATATGCTAAAATATCACGTGACGTCTAGTCATTATTTTTATTTGTGTTGTGCCGTTGTTCCATTTATAGCATCCAACTTCTATTTCTTTATCCAATTATATATGCATATTATTCTTTCAACTTCTATGAAACTCATTTATTTGATTAAAAATCATAGCTCATGATTATGGCGTATAACATTATTAATAATAATTTGTATAGGAAAATAATTCACTATGTAAAATATTCTTATCCGTATATATAATGAAATAGAAAAAAAAATTACATCCCTCCTGAAAAAACAAACGTTGCAGCTTCGTAAGCGCAGATGCTACGTACAAATTCAATATAGTAGGAAAAATAGAGTAGGCTTACGGAGAAAACGTGTCTGCCCTGCGGACTGAAAAAAACAAACAAGAAAAGATATAAGATGGCGACCGTGATCTTTTAATAGTCACTGTCTTGCACAATGCTTGAAAAATCACGTCTCAAACATCCCGGGATCTATGAAAGCATCGCCCGGGATCTATGAAAGCAGGTTGCTGGGGGAAGTGGGCGAGAGGGTTCAGACATTTGTAAATTCAGGATCGTTGTGCAACTCGTCAGATTTCTTGATAACCTGTGTACAGTGAACGTTGTTGTGCGATTTGTCAGGTTTCTTCATCAACCTGTGCAGAGTTAATGTAGTTGTGTATTTCGTCAGCTTTCTTGGTACAACCTATGTAGAGCTAACTTTGTTATGCGATTCGTCAGATTTCTAGATAAAACCTGTTTTGAGTGGATGTTGTGTATTTCGTCATATTTCTTGATACAACCTGTGTAGAGTGAATGTTTTTGTGCATTTCGTCAGATTTCTTGTGTAGAGTGAATGCTGCTATGTATTTCGTCAGGCTTCTTGATATAACCTGTATAGAGTGAATGTTGTTGTGTATTTTGTCAGATTTTTTTTATACAACCGGTGTAGACTCATTGTTGTCGTGTATTTCGTCAGATATAACCTGTGTAGAGTTAATGTTTCAGTGTATTTCGTCAGATACATTGGTATAACATGTGTATAGTCAATAATTTTGTGTATTTCGTCAGATTTCTTGATATGACCTGTGTAGAGGGAATTATGTTGTTATTTCGTCAGATTTATTGAAATAACCTCTGTAGAGTGAATGTTTTTGTGCATTTCGTTAGTTTTCTTGATACAACCGGTGTAGAGTAAATGATGTTTTGTATTTCGTCAGATTTCTTGATACAACCCGTGTAGAATTTTCTTTGTTGTGCAAATCGTCAGACTTTTCAGATTCACCGTTTATCTGATGTCGGTTTAGCTCATATTGTAATTTATTTTTAGGTTTTACCAAACAGTTTTATATTTATTCAATGGGGCATCACGTTAAAAGTAATTTGAAAAGGTGGTAGAACGATTATTAGTCACTAATTTTTCCCCTATCTTCAACCTAACCAGAAACTCTTACACAGTAGACACAGCTTCTAACAAGAATCTCGTCTTTCTTTAAGTTTTATTCTCATACAGTAGCCTCGTAGGGGATGTCCTTTTCTCTACCCTGCAATCTCTTTCTAGCGGAAGAGATGTTGTGCGTTTGTCTCTGTTTTATCGTTATTTTCATTGCAAGTGCTGGGCTGACCTCTAATATATGCCCCCCCCCACCCTTGCCAAACTTTCACAAGAAACACCCGTCTAGCAGAAATCACTATCAATAATTTTCCCCACTGTTAATCTGTGCCTAAACCTAAACGTAGATTCCATGAGAAAAGCTTCTTTATTAGACCTGCACGTGTATGGAATTGTCTTCCGTTTTCCTGTTTTCCAGCTGATTACAATATGGTTGTCTTCAAGTCTAACGTAAACAAGTTTTTGATGAGCCGTTTCATATAAGTTAAAAAAAATTCCAAATTTTCTTTTACTAACGATTACTACATTGTCCAATTTCTACTGTACACTCTTTAACCCTTATCCTCGAGTGGCCTCAATGCATTGATAAGTGGCGATGCCTATGTAAAAAAAGGTCTCATTGATCCATTAACCAAGAAGGCTTGAAATAAGGATGCATTACTGAAAAGGTTGTGCTTGTAGCAGGAATAATGTATAAGCGGTTTTCGAATGAAAAAACAACAACTTGCAACAACAGTACATTATATATGCTTGACAATCAATAAAACATTGGGTTAGTGTGAACCTATCACGACTGCATTTCACCGAAAAATGTAAGTTTTCTGTACGTTTTATTAGCATGTTTTTTTGTTGTTGTTTAAAATAGTCATATAACATTGCTATATTGTAACCCTAATCAATCCCAAAAATACGTTGCTTTTTTTTGGGGGGGGGGGGCGTAGCAAAAGTACATATCCTCGCTGCTTTTTTTTTTTTGCTGTTTGTTTTTTTTTTCTTTTTGCCGACTCGAATCTGTATCCTAAATTCTTCGATATTGTCTTCTCTTTCATTTTGTTCCACATACAAAAACATTTCATCGTTAGCTTTATTTTACTTATCGGACACACGAGAACTTCTTTTTTTGACAACGGGTTTACAAAACACAAGCATCCCCTATTTCGTCATGCGCATTCCAAATCTACAGAAACACCAAACGACAAAAACATCTTTTCTTCTGTTTAACTTTACATCACTATTTGCAGCTCTCACCTCGGAACATCTATCAGTTTTTTGCTTCCGTACATATACGCCATCTAAGCTGCTATTATTATCCGTTTTTTTCTCTATTGTCCTCTTATTACTAATATTACTGATAATACTTCTAAACTCTTATAACAGATTAACTTTGGAGATGCGTTCGCGTATTGTTAACAGAATGCAGGATGTTGTTGAACAAAACAGGTAAAATGCACCTAAATTACTGAAAGATAACTTTATACAATTAATAAGAAAACAAATTCTTTGAAATTCGACGATACTTTTTCCCCGTGAAATAAAATAAAATTCCAGTGAAAGTCTTCATCTACTTCTAAAGTTTTAATTGAATTGGAATTATCGTTATATTCTTTCCATAGTAGCATCGAACTTGCGATTTATTCTTTGTTTACTGTTTTTGTAAACCTTGCTTACATAGAGTAGAGTAGTTGCAACAAAAATATTCTTGCTTAAAATTATTCGAATATATGTTTTACTGTCATCGCATTTTACATTTACTTTTTATGAAGCTCAGTGTAGTGAACATTGAGTATGCGTGCAGTCACGGAAGTGGGCTGCGTGTGCGAACTCGAAACCCGAGCGATGGGAGACGAAAAGGCGACGAATCAGTAGGTTCGATTGCGCATTAATTTGCATAAATTAGGTAACATAAGGCCGGGAGTTAAGATATTTGGGGGAGTTGAGCTGCTAAGTTCTCAAGAACCGGATGGAACCTGGTTAGAGCGGAGAGTGTCGCTGAGAATCGAGTCCAGTTTTTTCTCTCGATTAGAAGCTATTTCGGCTTTAAATATGGAGCTAATGCGGCTGAGATGAAATGGGAAATTTTAAATGATTCGCGTCGAACCTGAAAAATTAAAAGTCGCGTTGAAAATTGAAAAGCGTTGTCAATGAGAGAATTGAATGAGTCGTGTCAAACTGTGAAGGTTGAAGATATGAAGTGAGTCGGACATTTTTTGTCTTTTTGTTTGTTAATCCCAGTGGGATTCGTTGGATTTCTTTAACTATCGTCGTCAAATGAACGTGTTGGAACGCAGTTTGGTCTACTTGTATGTATTAAAAGTCCTCGTTTGTAAACTTGGAATTTGAAATGAAATTCACTTCTATTTGTTGACGAAAAAAGTCGTCGCTGTTAACAGAACTTAAAGATTCGATTCGGACCAACTGTGTGTATTAAATCTGTTTTTTTTTTAATTTAGAGCGAAATCCTGTTGTGTTTAAAAGAAAAAAGTTATCGATTTTAAACGAAAAATATTTTACTCGAGTACAATTCGAGTCGGATTTTATTGTGTTTGAAAAAAGTCATCGTTGTTAAAAGAACTTGAAATACGATTCGAATGACTTGTATGTATAAATGTCGTATTTCAATGCGGAATTTAAAATGAAATCCTGTTGTGCTGCCAAGGAAAAATGGTGTCGTTTTTAAACGATAGATTTATTTCATCAAAGTACAATTCGAGTCGGATTTTATTGTTTGAAAAAAGTCATCGCTGTTAAAAGAACTGAAAATGTAATTCAGACGGCGTGTATGTGTTTAAAAGTTATTTTTAAATACGGAATTTAACACGAAATCGTGTCGTGATAAAAAGGAGAAAAAGGTGTCGGTTTTGAACGATAGTTATTTTGGTGAGAATATAATTCAAGTCGATTTTGTTTTTGAAGAAAAAGTAGTCGCTGTTAAAAAGAATTACAATGAGATTTAGTCGACTTGTATGTAAAGTCGTTTTTAAATGAGAAATTTAAACATTAATTTCTGTGGCTAGCCGTGTTGCCCGACTTTTGCTAAGTAGTATCTGTCTTTGTCGGAGAGTGTTGAGCGCTAGCTGTGTCTAGCGAAGTGCTGAGCGCTAGCTGTGTCTAGCGAAGTGTTGAGCGCTAGCTGTGTCTAGCAAAGACGGATACTACTTCCCTACCTGGTGTAATATCATGATCAGGATGGAGGAGGTGTAGTGAAAATTGAATGTGACTGCAGTCACGGAGGTAGGCTGCATGTGCGAACTCGAAACCCGAGCGATGGGAAACGAGAGGGCGACGAATCATCAGGTTCGATTGTGCATTAATTTGCATAAAGGAGGTAACATAAGACCGGGAGGATGTTTGAGAGAGTCGAGCCGTTGAGTTCTCGAGAACCGGATGGAACCTGGTTAGAGCGGAGAGTGTCGCTGAGAATCGAGTCCATGTTTTTTTTTTCGATGTCCAAAATATAACTGAAGGATTTTGAACTTAAATAGATTTTTTTTATTTTTGATAATATCATTCTGTAATGTAAACACAATCTGACTAAAACATTGAGGATCTTTTTAAACGTGTTAAAATCAAACAATCTTTATTTATGAAAAATAATTCTTTTAAATCTTGCATCTTTTCAGCTTTGTATATACGGCTCTTTGAAAAACATTATTCATGAGAGATTGCAGACTGAAACTCCCTTATTTCGTTCCTAATGCTTTCCGTACATTCTTGCAGAGTTTGGAGTTTGTTTGTATGTTTCGAATTGTGGTGTGACTTGAGCTATCTATTACAATGAATTGACGCAAAACAATTGATCCCTGATTTTGGTAAAATAATTTCCAAATTTGCGTACGTTATTTAATGCTGTACTTATCCATATTTAATTTCAAAAAGATTACCTGTAAAATATCTTACGAAGGGCGTGCAATAAATAATGCCCCTGACCAACTTGTCTAATCTAGCTGAAATTTTGCATCTGCAATGATTTATATCTCTACGGGTTATGTGGCAAATTACAGCTCTGAACTAATTGTGGTTTCTGTTTTACAGGTGTTTGAACTGAGTACGCTGTGAAATGGAGCCTGTTGAATGTCGAGCGGTGATTCAGTTTTTGTATTTGAAATGGCACACACCACAGGAGACTTTTGATGAAATGAAAGAAACTGATGGTGATAATGCCCTATCATATGACCTTGTAAAACGCTGGCATCGTGAATTGAAACATGTCCTGAAGTCTGTTGGAACAGCTCCAGACCTGGTCGCCCCCCACCATTCTGCCATTGATGAGGCATCTGTCCGTCAAGTTCAGGCTGCCATTTTGAAAGATCGGCGCATTACTATTCGCTAAATAGCCCAAGATGTCAAGAGTACAGGGTCTGTGAAAACTATCATTCATGACCATTTGCATATGCATAAGGTGTCTGCCAGATGGATTCCCAGGTTGTTCACACCATTCCAGAAGCGAGAACGCGTCGAGTGCTCGAGGAGGAATTTGGAGATGTGCCACGAAAGTGAGTCAAAGTTTTTCAAAAGACTGATTGCACAGGATGAAACCTGGGTCCATCACTATGATCCAGAGACCAAAGTCCAGTCAATGCAGTGGAAGTACTTGGACTCACCACCTCCAAAAAAGGCAAGGGTGCAGCCCTCCGCTGGCAAGGTCATGCTCACAGTCTTCTCGGACCAGGACGGGGAAGTTATGACAGATTTCCTGGCAATAAGTACCACAATTATAGGAGCTTATTATGCTTCACTTTTGAGGAAATTAAGGGAAGCTATCAAAACCAAGGGGCGGGGCAAGATCCCCATCCTCCCTACTCTCCTGACGTTGTACCCTCTGACTTTCACCTCTTCACAGCCAGGAAGTTGTTTTTGAAAGGAAAGCGTTTCTCAGATAATGCAGCCTTTATTTCTGAAGTCACGTCTTGGTTGGGGGACCAACATGGGGTGTTCTACAAAAACGGTATTCAGAGCTGCACCAAACGATTGGAGAACTGCATAACTCTGTATGATTCATATGTAGAGAAGGACTAATAACTGTGCCAAGTTCCGTTGCTCTACTCCTACGGAAAGTGGGTCAGGCGCATTACTTATTGCACGCCTCTCGTTAATATAGAAAATATAACCATTAATAATAAAATGGCAAAGATTTTCAAGCCTGCAGTTACTTTTGAGATACGCTGCACATATTACCTACAGGGATTTGAGATTTTTATTTCTGTTACTTAGATGATTTTCTCCTGCTTTGCCTTAGAATACTAAAATACTTTTTTTTCTAATAATGCATCTACTTTTTGTTTCCTAATTAAAAGGGTCGAAAAGAAATATTATTCGAACATATAAATGTTTTTATTTTTACAATTGCTGAATTATTTTGTTTACTCATAATTATGATATCGTCGTATTTTTTATGTTTTGTTTAATAGCATCTTAACGAAACGAACTTCTGAACTTATACCTTACAAGTATAGCGTCAGCTTCCTCAGCAGAATGATGACGATTCCAAGATTGCCCACATGTACTACGGTGTTTCATTTTCGCTTGTTTTTTCGATATTCTTTCTTCTTCTTAGCGGGCATTTATTTCCTGATAAAGAAACAACTTAATACCAAATAAAACAAAATGCATCAGTCTAGAAAGAGTTCACCTTTATTGGATGCTACTCGAAACAATGCTTTGAGGATTGCCTCCCATGCTGTTCAGCATTTCTTCATATTAGGGAGGTTTCTATTTAGCTTATAGTCAGCGTCATATTAACGAAGCATAAAATACCCCA
Source organism: Euprymna scolopes (assembly GCF_053919585.1). Taxonomy (NCBI): domain Eukaryota; kingdom Metazoa; phylum Mollusca; class Cephalopoda; order Sepiida; family Sepiolidae; genus Euprymna; species Euprymna scolopes. The sequence goes on along the minus strand of NC_136484.1, from coordinate 36,349,197 downwards.
GTCTTAAAGTATTTCTCCTTCTTGGAAACACGACATAATCAATAGTTAAACAATTAATTGACGCACTTTTAAACAAGGTGCTTAACAATTGCATTATTGATAGAAAGATACATATGCAAGATCAAGCAAAATGATCTGACACATTTTTAGGTTTAATAAAAGACAAATGAAGTAAAGAAACAAAACAGTGTTTTTCTTATCGAGAAGTTTATATAATGCAATTTTTTTCATGCAATGCTATTTTTGGTCCTGGGTATTACCTTAAACTATATCCGATGGTGAGGCCCTAGTTTGCAGGCTTTGGGAGTGTGGAGCCACCCTTTAATTGATATTGCTCCCAGGTCCACTCTGACCCGGAGTGGTAGTACCTGTTAGGGTCACAACTATGGATTAAATAGAAACCGACGTGAAAACAACTAATATATTCTATTAAAAAATTTTCTTTAAAATCTTTGGATTCGACATTAAATAACCTGAAAAGGGTTGATATGCCATAAAACAAAAAGAACCAACCAACAATGCCATTTTTCTTTCATATAATGGCATGTTGTTCTGTTTCTTTAAAATGCCATTATTTTTTAAGTTGCTGACATGAATTTGACCGATGTACATCGCGTTTTCATTGTTGAAACTTTTATCGAAACAAACGAATCTGCAACCGTAACACAACTAACGTCCCATTTGCACTTTAATCTTGGTATAAATGATGCCGTATCAGCTCGAAACTCGCTTTTGCTATAGGTTACTAACCTTAGAGCTACTGGATTAGCATTGAAACGAAAATCAAAGCGTCAACCTCGCACTGCCAGAATTCCCAAAAACGTACCAGTGGGTAAGAGCTTCAGTTCAACGATTTTCACGCCGTCCTACATTTAAATGCGCCCAGGCTCGCAGGCTTAACGAAAGAAGTTTGCAAAGAATTCTTCACAATGATTTTCAAATGCATCCATACAAAATGATGCTGGAACAAGAACTCCGTGAAAGAAAGACTGAAACTCGCGGAGCATAATGTTTAGAAAGTGAACAGCATGTCCCCTGTGCAGCAGTTGTGTTGTTCAATGAAGAGACACATTTGTATCTCAGAAACTCCCATTACATTATCTTCTGGTGACTGTATGGTGTGCTGTGTCAGAATTCCGTATATGGGGTCAATACTTGACATTGATATTGTGAGATGCTATAGACTTTTCTCAGACCAAAATTAATTATGTTCCGCATATGGACAGGGTTAGTCTCGATAGGATGAAGCTACAGCCAATACTCCTCGGCGTGCGATAAAGATTTTGAAGATGTTCCCAGGTCATTTTATTTCATTGCGTGCTAATATCGGTTGGCCTTCCCTTTCATCTGATTTAGATCCGTGCCGGTTTTTTTCTCTGGAGATACCTCAAGACATGAATTGTCCTCGATCTATAAAACAACTTAAAGCTGCAATTCGTCAGGAAATTACAATTTCACTTGAAATGATCCACCGCGTTTTTGTGCTCACCCTCCTATAGTCCACACCTTACTTACTGTGACTTTTGGTTATTGTGTAAGCTAAAGGAAAACCTTAGATTGTTGTTGTTAGACAATGGATAAAAATAAAAAAGGCGGTGACGAGGGTCATAGAAGCGCTCATACAAGAGAACTTCCATTGGGGCTTTCCCGAAGTTGTTAGGACAGTAAACTAATCCATTGCAGCCGGAGGAGATTACTTCGAAATGGAATAGAGTTTAATGTGGGCCCTAAGACTCCATACGAAAAAATCGGAGAGACTTATTTAAGGTATCTCGGATATTTGTAAAATAAAGCTTTTGTTGTTCAGCATTAAACAAGTATAAGACGTTCTTTTGTAAAACAAACAAAATACAAAAACGCAGATTTTTCTCCATTCTTTGAAAAGGTATGAAATATTCAGTTCACGCGAACTATACTTCTATTATTTGTACGGTAGGTTATAATTATAATTAGCTTGACGATATTAATTAGTGGCAATCTATTTGATGTTTATTGGCATCGGCTACTGGCAACTAATCTTCAGCTATATTTTGGCGGCGTCTGAGCCACCATCAAATTAGCTTCCAGCCGTTATAGTAATTAAAGGAAGAAAAAAACAGTCTTAAAGAATTGTTTACATTGACAGTTCCCTCCCCCTGTTTATAAAAAGAGAAAACTAAGGAACATTTCGGTTTTATACTGAGGTTCGTTGCTTCCACAATACATACCGTCGAAGACTATGCGATTGCACATGAAACGTTTAAATTTTATCGGTTTATTGTCTTCATTTGGGTGTTGATAGTTTGAAGGATCACGTATGGAGACAAATATCTCTGTAATCTCTGCGGAAATTAGGAAATGTAAGTATCTAATAAATCGATTAAGATAAACCGTTTACATGGCGTTAAGTCCAGAAATAGATACATGAAATCGTTTTTAAATAATGGTTAAAAAGACGTAATATGTAAAGATAAACTTTCGTATGATACAAGGTACCTTAAATAAGATTCTAGGCGTTTTTTTTTTCGTATGGACAGTTTTTTTGATAGTACCCACATGAAACTTTAGTCCATTTTAAAGGAATCTACTCCGGCTGGACTACACTTATTGTAACGTTCCAACAACTTCTAGTAGGCCCCATGAAAGTACTCTTGTTTGAGCGTGCCAAAGACCGCATCACAGCCTCTTTCATCTCCTTAATTGTCGCGGTGCTATAACCTCTTAAGTTTTCCATAAGCTTATGGAATAACCAAAAGACACAGGAAGCTCGTTATAGACGATAGGGAGCATGAGGAAATGTTTTGATGCCTTACTGGTCAAATAGTCTGTTACAAGGATGAAGTTGTGGACTCGTCCATTTGTGCAAATCTTACGAGTCTTCAGTAGCTCACAAATTATGGTGTGTATAGTTCTTTCACTGACATTTTACTGTGCGCCTATTTTCTCATTAGACACACGACTGCTCTTATCCATAAAATTCTTTATTTGTCCAATTAACTCTGGTGTTCTGACTACCCGACTCCTTCCATACCTCTTATCATTCACCACATACTACCTGACTTCCTCAAATCTCTTATGCTCCCGCAGTAGGGCGCATTGCAATTTCTGCTGGTCCAAACACACACACACACACACATACACATATATATATATATGTGTGTGTGTGTGTGTGTGTGTGTGTGTGTTAAAAATAAGAATGGAAAATGAAGTCACACAAACTATATATTGGTAAATGTAGAGTGGTTCATGTATTCAATAAGGGTATACACAATTACACCCTATATAATACACTCCTCCCTTATCTTAGAATTCGATACATCTCCCCCAACATCATCTATAATTTTATTGATTTATTTCGTTCCTGATGAATCCCACGCTAGACCTGCCATCCCCATTATGTTACCTAGTATATTCTCTACTCTTCTGATGGGAAGCATTAGGCTTTGAAATGTATTGCCATAAAGAGTCTCCTCTATCTCCCAACTAAATATGTATATCTTTATTGAATAAATGAACCACTCTATATTTACCAATATATAGTTCTTATGATTGTTTTCCTATATAACCCCAATGAAACTTGTTGTGCTTTATATTATCCCGATACGTTTCCTCTTATTGAATTGAACTTACTCTCTTCTAACTCACTAAGCTATATATATATATATATATATATATATATATGTGTGTGTGTGTGTGTGTGTGCGTGTGCGTGTATTTATATATATAAGTATATATATACATATTTTATTTAATATCTGCAGAGAAAGATATTCGAAATTATTTCACGTATATACATACATAATATACAGGGTGGCCACATAGTCTGGCTACATTATGTAGCGAAACTTCCACAAAGTCTGGCTACATAATGTAGCGAGACTTTGTGGACACCCTGTATATATATATATATATATATATATATATATATATATATATATATATATATATATATACAAATAATTTGAAAATGTAAAGAAAGCTGTAGATAGGGTTAATTGTCTTAAACGACGACAGACACCTACCCTCGTTATGCGAATATATGTATTATTCGTGAAAAATACGTTCTCATTGGATATTTAAATATATATACGGTGTTACTAGTATTTTTAAAACTTTTATTGTGCGCCTGGTTATTTCGTAAAATCAATAAGCTGTTTTATTTTTTTATAATATATAGTCTATCAGAGTTTAAAGATATTTCGTCACCGGCCCATTGTATCTCAAATACTCATTCCATAGATAAGCTAAATAAAAAATAAATAAATAAAAAAAAACCCTCTCAACAAATTAGTTACGCTATATATACACCATAGATATCCGAACAATTATTGCATGGACTCTATCTCGTACAATCTAAGGATAAGATACTAGTTACTCTGGACGTCGATTATTAATGTCTGAATCAAATACAGCCAGCTCGTTATAACCAGTTTGAACCTATTATTTGTACAATTTCTATTTCACTATAAAAAAAGAACACAGTATATACTATGTTAATAATTCTAAAGAGATCGGCTGTTTACGGATAGCTTATATTTAATATTTAATTAAAAGGTGTATAAGGCAGTTTCTCAGTATTAAATTTCATATAAATAATAAGAGTCTCTTCCTCAACATGGCAATAGATATTAATACAGCTACCCCTACAAAAAAGTCAACAACCAATGATTAAAGACTACAAGGTTATAACAGACACAGAATCGTTGTTTTATAATACCATTTTCCGAAGGAAGCACAATTTATTTACTAGCAATTCATCCTATACGGTATTTTTCAACATTAAAAAAACCCGTAATTTGTAATAATAGAAAACTCAGATCAGCATGTTTTCTATGGCTTTAAAACCATCCATCCGGTTTCTGATTTCCAGTTCCAAAAAGATTCGTCTGCGTACGTATGTCATGGCCGCCCTGTCTTATGCCTGATATTAAAAGCCACTGCTGGTATTCAAAGCATACATAAAGTCAACAATATTTTTTTGTTTTAACTTATTTTAACGTGTTTTCCTTTCAAATAAATGTAATTCAATTCCGTTCGATAAAAAAACTGTGGAAAATATAAATATACAATATATAACTATAATCATATTGATAACCATATTTATTGCTTTTAGTAGCGCTCCTGTGGATTCTAACGATTTATTTCTTTCAGCTTTTCTGCAGCTATAGTAGGAAGAGATATTTCTCAGTGGTTATCATAGCTCTATCTGTTTCCCTTCTTTTGGTAAACATGTGCTATAGATGCATATTTAAATTCCTAGAGAACGATATCTTTCACCTAGTACGGAATAAATAACTTATGTAGCGTTTAGTCAATGTGGGACCAAATAGGTTTTATATCTCTGGAGCTTTGTCAAAAGAAAGTTGGTTTACAGTGTGGTTGGAAACTCATAAAGAGTTTGTTGTGTTATGATTTGTGGAATTGTGCGATTGTCTCATCACTGCTTTAATAAAACCTGTTCAGTACAGAGTTTAAGTGCTCAACCCACCTGTCTAAAATATTAGCTCGCTCCGTTATTAGTTTCCTTTTCATTAGAATTTTGGAGATAAGTGCCGATAGGCTGTGGTCCATATATTATTTTGAGAGTCACACAATTGCTTTGAGTCATGCATATCTGTATGTTTCCATATTTCTTTGGGTTTATCATTGAGTTATTTTTCTTGTAGTTTGCATAATTTTGTTTGAACAGTACTGCGGATTTTCAAAAGTGCGTCCTGTTTAAGACGGAGCTTGTACCCTGCTGAAGTGCTTTGTGACACTTGTACTTTGTGCGAGAAGTTCCTGTATTTCCTCATCATTTTCTTCAAACCAAACCCGATGTTTCTTCTGCGATGCTTAAAGCACTTCCAGTGATTACATTTGTACAGCTTCCTTGAAGGCTACCCAGTCGTCTTCAAAATGTGAATGACCAAACTGTAATTCAGTTAGACTTACATTGTGATTATTTGCAAGTAGGATTGCATTTGCCTTCCGCTTTTAGTTTGGAAACTTTAATACGCTTTGCCATCTTTTTCACCTGTGGCTGCTGCTTGGCCACAATACTTAGTCTTAGCTTGAAGATAGTTATTTGGTCTGTCTAGCTCTCTACACAACGTATGGCCTTCGTAATCAAAACATCTTGTGTCCTTCTATCTCTCTGGTTATTACATAGTAAATGAGATACGAAAGCTTGGATCTTGGGTCCATCGAGGTGGTTCTGTTACTATTTGATTGCCAAAACACAGTATTGGTGATTAATAGATCATGGGCGATACAGGTCTTTAATAGTAGTAACTTCATTTCTACAAATAGTTCCTTTCCAGTTTTAAAAGTCTGCATCAACTCTGGCATTAAAGTCACCAAGACGAATTGATTTATCTCCTTTGGGAACTGTTGCTCTGAGGTGTTCTAGTTCCTGATAGAACCTGTCATAAACCTCATCTGGATTGATCATCGTTGGAGCATATGTGCTGATTACTGTCGCATGACTCCTCATCCCAATCCGTAAGCACACTGTCAGTAGAGGATCATTAGTTCCATTTAGGTAGGGAAGCCAGTTCTATAATGCGCTTGGTTTTAATTACAAATCTTACTCATACATATCTGCGTTCCCTAACAATACGTCCGCTCCAGAAGAATGAGTTAATTTTCCTCAGCTATGTGAGTTCCGGACAGGGCTGCTATGTCCACATTTTGGCGACCTTACCCTCTGGCAACTAGGGTGGTTTGTTTCTCGCGTCTGCTTGCTTTTGGGTTGGCAATGAGAGTACGTACGTTATATGTACCTATGATGAGTGAAGTAATAATCGGTTTTGCTTTTAAACCGCGGAATTCGACATCCCTGTCAATTGCGATAAACTTGCCAAGGTATAATGAATCAAGCAAATTCCAGTGCACATATTCTAGCCCCTTCCTCATTCTATGGAGGTGAGCAGTGTATTGCTAAAGAGGACTGCTTAGTCACTTGGGGTTTGCCGGGTTCCTCTGCTGCTTCGATCAGAAGGAAGACGGCCATAGCCTGAGGCGCCTGTGTGCTGTAGCCGCCGTGTATCTATACCTACTATGTAGCCCCTCTGTAATCCCTACATGACTTGCTCTATAGTTGACTTAAGCCTTCTGCAATATCACGACTTGCGCTTAAATAAATAAACTTGCGCACCATTGCCCACACTCATTTGCTTGGAAGACAGGCTGGATCCACTAGCAATACATAGTTAGGACGACTGGAGATTGTTCCAAGTGCAGGAGTTGCTAAAAACTTTCAGAATTTGGTCCAAGTAACAACCTGCGAAGCTTCACCCCGAATATATTTCAGCGTTGTTTTACTTAGATTAGACTATTTTCAGGGCTGACGAGCGCGATTTACTCGGGTTCGGAATAGAAGTTTTACTTCTCTTTCAAACATAAACAAACGAAAGCAAACCCAACACACACGATACTATATTGTATATATATATATATATATATATATATATATATATATATATATATATATATATATGCAGTGCCAGAAACTTCCTACACTAATAGTTCCTTTCATCAGGTGGACAAATCAACCCATCTAACGTTTATCCTAGAGTTTAACATTAAGATATTTTTTTTTACTTCTACCATCATGTGGGTCCGAGCTTTGTTCAGAACGATTCCCTAAAAAACACTTCGACTAATCGAATTAATACATTTTTAATCTCATATAAGAATAGATCAAGACATTTCTTTATATAATTTCAACAAAAATATTGACAAGTTTATATTTTTTACTATATTTAGATTAAAAGAAAACTACGTTGGGTAAACCATTTGCACTGCATAGTCAATTGGCGAATCTCAACAGACATTCTCTACGGTGAACTCACTATTGGCAAACGGAAAATTGGTCGCCCTCTCCTACGTTATATCGACGTGTGCAAACATGACATGAACCCAAAGGTAAAGTTTGCATCATCTGGAGATAAATGGTAACCAAATGCCTGACCACTAGGAAAAATCCGGGGGGAGACCAAAAGACTGTTCAGGAAGACTCGTCAGAAAAATTCAGCAAATCATTCATTTGGCGCATCGAACTTCACCCGCGACATCTGCAACCGACAGTGTAGATTGTAAATATGCTTATTCAGCCAAAGAAGACAGTGCTTAACAACCTCTACAGGCGAAACCGCATAGTATTCCAGACTGATGGATGCCAACAAACAACAGATAAAAATAAAAATAATTTTCTGCGATAAAAATAAAAATATAAGTTTAAAATATTTTTACAAGTCGAAAAATTAAAATTTCCATCGGCATCAGTAAAAGTCTAATGAATACAAGTAGGCCTAGAGATAACAAGAGAATATTCAAGGATAAACATTTGCAAACGCATTTTCGATTTGTTTCATTTAAAGGACGGAGATGGGGATTGTACGAGAAAAATTAAAACTCTGGCAAAAGACATAATTCCTTTTAAAGTTCAAACAATCCAACTTCTTGTTTGGTTTTGCTTCAAATTATGTATAACGGCGAAATTCAATTTTATTTTCGAATATTGTCACCCGATAAGGAAATCATATCCGAATGGCTGCTAGGAGAACACGTTACAAAGTTGTCTTATTCGGCGTTTATGTTTGATTTTTGTATTGTGTTGTAATTTCAATTTGTTTAATTTCCTGTAAATATCAAGTAACTAAAATGTTAGAAGGACTCGATCCATTACCCATTCCCTCCATTGCCGCTACCATTTTCCACTCCTAAGATGGCGACGAGCCTCCAAGACTTTTTTTTACAAAACATGGCCGTTTGTTTGACATTTGGCTTAAACATCAATTTGCAAGATGATCCATTTTGTCTTTGAGTGTTTGTTATGTTCACTTTTTGTGATATTGTTATTGTAGTTATTATTTGCATGGTTGCTATTTTTCTCTGCCTCTAAGACTGTCCATCATGACGTGGGATACATTACAAAATAAAAAAAAGCATTTCTTTTTTTTTGTTGTTTTTTGACGTTTTCGTTGTAAAAAATGTATTTTAGATATCCCGATCACTCTCAGATAGTTCATCAAGCAATACTTTCCGATTCTGTGTAGAATTACTCTAATTAACTTTTAATCCACCCACAGAAAGCAAAATAAGTTTTATTTTTATAAAATCTATTTATTAATATATTCCTACGTTTTAAGTGCAAACTGTTTTTATACCGTTAACAGTGTCCCGGATATGTAGTTAGAAAATAGAAATGATACCTACAGGAAAGGAAAACGATTTACTCGTGTTACCAGGCAGTTTTAATTATATGTTTACATGAAGAACTACATTAGGATATTTTTCTTTTATAACAGAGTATTTTTGGTAGATGTATTAACTTATCAAGAGCAAAAGCTACTCAAGGATAACCGTATATGAAGCAGATATATTTACAATTGAATATTGAAAACTATGAAGAAAGAGTTAATAAAGATGAAATGACTTATGCGAATTCTATTTGAACGGTGAATATTTTAAACTACTGAGTAACCTATCAAAGCGAAAAGCCATCAGAGGATAACCGTGAATGAACTGGATATATTTTCAGCTGAATAACTTAACCAATTAAGAGGGGATTCAAAATAAATTTAAAAACTGAATGAACAAAATTTGGTTTCTTATTAAAATGTGTTATAACAAATTGTCGTTGAAGACTCAGTTGTTGCCAGCACGGAAACAGTACCGTGGTGATGTTTTTCACAGGTAGAAAGTTCTTGTCGGCAAATAATGTTTATATTGATTTCTTTGTCAAGACAAGCAAATAGAATAAAAAAAAGGAAAGACAAGTGCCTTATGAGAGAATACTACATATCGCAGTGCAGTCGAACACCTTTCGTGGAAATGACAATAGATTTGAGAAGGAATGTCAACGATTTTTCTGTGAGGAAGTGACCGTAAGCTACAATATTTCGAAGTATATACTATTTTAATTATTCTAAAAAGTTTAGATTTTTATATATGGCCACCTCTAAAATAATAACTATACGGCGAAACAATGGTTTCGATAAGATCACAGAAAGAAGGAAATATTTAGCTGGACCACAATTTGTTGTTTGAAAGTTTCGAAATACAGGATGCAGTAAAAATGGAACACGACAACACATCCATGAGGTTCTATCTCATAAACTAACGTCGCTCAGACTTGCTTTCTCTCAAACGCAAATAAGATTATCTTATATACAATGTCTAACATTTTAAAATGGAATGACCGTAGAAAAATGGAAGGTTTTTTAGCCTAATCAGAACGTTGTAACTATTAAATTAAATTAAAAATCAGTACAACACCAAACAAAACGTTAAAATTATATGGGCATACCATGATTCTTTATATACTATCCTTTTATTTTCATTTATCTTAGTTATACTATTTGTCTCTTCGTTCCGTGTCCAGGTAGTTTATTGTCGATATATACTTCTATATAGCAAATAAACAGATATCCTAACGTCAAACATTAAACGCATCATTTTAATATTCTACGCATATTCTTATGTGTCGGCTCACGTGCTTTCCATCGAACTCACCAATCATCGACTCTAAAGCTGTTTCCACTGTTCTTCTACTTTTATATCTTCTCGTTTTTGCCGTGTCGTCGTCTTTCACACATTAGTGTCTCACACATAAGTGACTGGCTCAGAAGAATACAAATGAAAAAAGCTAAATAAAAAAAAGAACAAAAATTCGGCACATCCTGCATTCATAAGTTGTGTTCCGAGTGCATGGGTGACACCATCGGGGGAAACAATTGCTTTCGCGCTAAGCTCCACATCTAAAGTTGTCGTTTAATACACACAAGAAGAAATAAATAAAAATACGGTTAGGCATCTTTTCCTTTTTAACAAAATCATTAATCATCGTTACTTTCGACACCACTTCAACAAGTTTTTCGCAGCTACATATTCAATGTGCGATGAGTGTTTTTTTTTTATATAACATTTTCACCCCAAACAAGGCACATCGCCACTTTGATGTAGGGGGATACTATCAGGGACATGAGCTACAGGGGCACTATGTGGGGAGTTGGGCAGCAAAATGTCGGTTCACGTTACACTTGAACTTCTGCATGTCAGTACAGTTGGGGAAGCAGGATCCCGGAAGTCTAGCGGTTCTGGCGAAGAAATTACTGGAGTAGAAGGCTCTCTTACATCTAGGGATCGCTACTGTGTAAGGTTGGGATTTAGCTGCTTGCCAGGTCTGTCGGGGATATTTATGTCGAGGAGGTACAAGTGCTTGCAGTTTGTCAGAACATTCACCGTTAAAGTGCTTGCGGAACAGGCAGAGGGATGCAACATTTCGTCGATAGGACAGTGGCTGAAGCTTAGATGACAGTTCGGGGCCTATTTGGTCGGCAACTCTCTTTTGGACCTTGTCCAGGAGCGAGAGACTAGTAGCAGATGCACCAGCCTAAATATGGCAACAATACTCCATACATGGGCGAATTGTGGCCTTATAGAGGTACAGGATACTTTCGGGCGTTAGTAACTTTCTAGCACGGTACTTAAATATAATGAATCGTGATACTATTAAATAGTAAGCAACGAGAGCCTTGTGAACGTATTTTCTTGTGGAATGAAACCAAAGCCGCGCCATTGTATCACCTTGCACTTGCATTCGGCAAATTCCAGATGAATTGTGCACACTTTTTTTTAAATCTTCGCACTTGATTGTATTCGACGTACGAAGTATGTTAACTTAAACAACGCTCAAAATATGTGTCGTTATTTAATGTATGTATACTTTTTTTACCTGGATCGCGCTTCTCTTCATTCGACAGCATGCCGGTCACAGCCAGCTTATTCTTCTCCTCGACTTTACACGACTATTTTCTTCGACGCGCGCTTAACTTCTGCTCGAGCAGGTGGTGTATTATTTGTTCTCTTTTTCCCCCTTTTCTTCCTAATTTGCATGTGTCTTTTTCAGCTAGTGCTGCGGATGCTGCTATTCTCTTTGCCTATGATACTTATCCATGTGCTAATGTGCACTATGTTTTAAACATATCTATATCTTCTGTAGAGGTCGATTCGTCAGCGGAGGGTAGCTGATGTTGATCTGCCTCGACACCCAATCTGCGCCCAATTATGTACGACTGGAAACTCTCCTCAAACGTCGCAAACTTAAGACTGTCCGTAAACTTTCGGAAACACTCGCCAAATGCATTGCCCGTTCTATAACACTCGGTAAACTAACTCTAAACATTGACCTCTTTTATCCGGTTTTTCTCCCATCACTATCATAACTTGATTAACAATCCGATATCAGTTTTCTTTTCTGTCCCTTCGTTAAAATAATCTATCAATTGCATCTCCTCTTAATCCACTCTCTATAACCTTTGTTTTACTGACACAGTTGGTTCCTCCTTTTTTCTCACAAAACCTTTTAGAGAATACGTTCATTATATCACACGTATTTCCTTTACTCGTTTTGTTATTAAATGTTTGTGTTTAGGAGAGTTGGAAGAATTTATACATAGTATTAGCAGTCTTGGTTTATATTTTTTTATTACCATAGAGTAATCTTTTAAACATTACTGAGAGTTTGTTTCTCATTCAATACACTTGGAAATGCTAACAAGAGTAACCATATGAAATAGAACACTACTTATTAATAATAAGGTGAGTATTTTATGATTTTTACGAAAAAAAAAACCTCACTGTGCCTGTAGTATATGGTTTAAGATCTATATTAAGTTCTGCCGTTGTATCATAATTATTTCATGATTTTAAAATCAAGTAAATTTGAGGCATGTAATGCAATTTCATATTATAGCCATAAAATATTAAATATATATGTCTCATTTCTACCGAGTAGTTTTACCGGCTCTCCGAATACATATTACTGACTTACAAGTGACATTTTCTATTTTGGAATTTTTTACTAACCACCATTCTTCTCTATCCATTTCCCATTAGCCAATTAACACTTAGCCGACACAATTCACACCATCCTCTGAATCAATAAACACTAGGTAGACAGACCTATTTGTCTCTTAGCCCAAGGCCAGACGAGTTCAGAAGCTATACTGTGAAAATGAATAATTACCTGCGCCCCAAAAAACGAGGTTTCAAACCCTTCACTAACTTTGTTCTTCATCAATTTGTGCACACAGTTTAGGTGTTACTTTTTTCAGCGAACGTTCCCAATGGACGTCATTCGACGTACGAAGTGTGTTGCCTTAGGTAACGCTCAAAATTGAATAGAATTGAGCCGAATTCTGTTGGAAAACACCTATTAAATTTGATGGCGAAAGCATCTGACTTCGAATGAACTCGATTGCTTTGTTCATTGACGTGATGGACATCCTAAACCGACAAATCCCTTCCCCATCTTCGTTGATCGGGGTGCATAGAAAGGCGCCTGACGCCGGATCGGTTGAACATTAAATTTCAGTCAAACATCGATGTAGTTAAAGGCTGGTGTTAAGCTTTTATTCACGTAACGTAATGTGTGATAAGTAAAATATATTGAATCGTGATACGATGAAATGGTTAGCAACGAAGACCCTGTGAAACTATTTTCATCGGGAAATAAACCAAAGCTGTGCTATTGTCTTTCCTTGAAATTCCTGATAAATTGTCAGTTGAAAAATGACAGACTTAAATTTTCTGTTCACGAAAGGTGTCGCACGCATGAATACATGTATCGTATTATACTAAAATGATTGTGTGGCGTTTCCAGTGTATCAAACTATATATGAGCATTCCAATCTGTCTTTCGTTGTGCCAAGCTTTATGTAAAGAACAGGAAGTGCTACAGCACGAAGTGTGAGGGGAAGATCATATAAAGCATAAACGGAATAAGCTAACCCAAATGTAATGAAATAGATGAAAGCGGTAGTTAAAACGATAGAGTTGACGCGATACAAGAGGCAGAGTAGAGACACATGGGATGAGAATAGAACGAAAGGGGTGATTAATAGAAGAAGGGTTAAATTGAACACAAACTCTCATTAAACCTTTAAAAGATTTCTCTATAAAAATATGTTTTTGTTATACACCCGACTGTTAATAGTATGTATAATATTATTTTATCACTCAAAAATACACGCATTTTATAACAAAACGAGGAAGCAACATATTTGTAATACTATCCAAGAAAAAAAAGAGGAAATAAGTGTGCTAGCAGAAAAATGATATAGAGAGTGGGCATAGAAGGTAACATTGGAATGGACTGTTGGATCAAGGGAATGAAACGAAAGCTGCGATAGGCTTGGTAATCACCTTATGGTAGCAATAAGGTAAAGTATTGGATAATAGGGATCATTATTTATTCTTACGAATTTTATTTCCGATTTTAATGACTGAACCAGGTTTACCCTCCCTTATCTATCCAGTAGATATGCATTTAAAACGTTGTTTGATAGAATGAATATAGCAATAGCAAAGAGCAATCCCGTGTTACAGTGTGTAAACGAATAAAAATAAGGACGAATAAAAAATGATTGAATAAAAAAAATAGCGAAACAAACTTACGTTCTTCACATACAGTGTTTTACACTTTCTTATTATATATTTATGTACAAGTTTTATCGCATACACACGACAGGTGATGATCGCATCTGAGTATGTTTTGTCTGCGTTATCTCTTCCAAGAAGGCCAAGTTAAGAGGAGATACATAAAACATCTTAGTTGGTGTGTCTGTAGCTTGCTTGTTGGAGATTAAGCATTTTTTAACGTTAACTATTATTTCGGGAGCTGGCTTTCATTGTTTCTTTCTTTATTTGTTCTTTTCTAAATGGACCCTTTATTTAATCAGCGTCAGTAGTTTGTTCTGGTTCCATAAGCGACGATCGGGCTAAAGACTTAGGTGATAATGATTACATTTTTAGTATGTCTCTTCAGAGTGACTATTAAACCCCTCGCAGTCCATCACTTAGAACTGACTATAACTATTCGTAGCTTTAGACTTTCTTATAAAATAACGATGTGTTTTCAACTTTATCTTATACTATTAAAATCAGGGGTTTAATTAATTGTAAGCCATAGAAGAACTACACTCATATAAAAATATTTAAATGGGAGTTGATGACTGCATTCGATATTTTAATTGATAATATTGTAAGAATAAGCCTTGATGATTAAAAAGAAAGTTCAAAGAAATAGAAATAATTGGATACGCATACTTGTTTGTTTTGTAGAAATAATACTTATTTAATCGTTATATTCTTGCTTGCACTAAAAGTTAATTGGTTCGAGAAAATGTGAACATATACAAAAATACAAATATAAATAAATATAAATGCAAACATATACAAACAAATACAAATATAAATATACAAACAAATACAAATATAAACATATACAAAATATAATAAAATAATAATAAGCAAATACAAATCTAAATATAAGCACATAAAAATATAATACAATAATAATAAAAGAATGTAAATATAAATATAACCATATACAAAATATAATAAAATAATAATAAACGAATACAAATACAAATATAAACATATACAAAATATAATAAAATAATAATAAACGAATACAAATACAAATATAAACATATACAAAATATAATAAAATAATAATAAACAAATACAAATATAAATATACCCATATAAAATATAATAAAATAATAATAAACAAATACAAATATAAATATAAACATATACAAAATATAATAAAATAATAATAAACAAATACAAATATAAATATAACCATTTTAAAAATATAATAAAATAATAATAAACAAATACAAATATAAATATAACCATATTAAAATATAATAAAATAATAATAAACAAGTACAAATATAAATATAAGCACATAAAAATATAATACAATGATAATAAAAGAATGCAAATATAAATATAACCATATACAAAATATAATGAAATAATAATAAACGAATACAAATACAAATATAAACATATACAAAATATAATAAAATAATAATAAACAAATACAAATAAAAATATAGCCATATTAAAAATATAATAAAATAATAATAAACAAATACAAATATAAATATACCCATATAAAATATAATAAAATAATAATAAACAAATACAAATATAAATATAAACATATACAAAATATAATAAAATAATAATAAACAAATACAAATATAAATATAAGCATTTTAAAAATATAATAAAATAGTAATAAACAAATACAAATATAAATATAACCATATTAAAATATAATAAAATAATAATAAACAAGTACAAATATAAATATAAGCACATAAAAATATAATACAATGATAATAAAAGAATGCAAATATAAATATAACCATATACAAAATATAATGAAATAATAATAAACGAATACAAATACAAATATAAACATATACAAAATATAATAAAATAATAATAAACAAATACAAATATAAATATACCCATATAAAATATAATAAAATAATAATAAACAAATACAAATATAAATATAAACATATACAAAATATAATAAAATAATAATAAACAAATACAAATATAAATATAACCATATACAAAATATAATAAAATAATAATAAACAAATACAAATATAAATATAACCATATACAAAATATAATAAAATAATAATAAACAAATACAAATATAAATATACCCATATAAAATATAATAAAATAATAATAAACAAATACAAATATAAATATAAACATATACAAAATATAATAAAATAATAATAAGCTAATACAAATAAAAATATAACCATTTTAAAAATATAATAAAATAATAATAAACAAATACAAATATAAACATATACAAAATATAATAAAATAATAATAAACAAATACAAATATAAATATAAACATATACAAAATATAATACAATAATAATAAACAAATACAAATATAAATATAACCATATAAAATATAATAAAATAATAATAAACAAATACAAATATAAATATAAACATATACAAAATATAATAAAATAATAATAAGCAGATACAAATAAAAATATAACCATTTTAAAAATATAATAAAATAATAATAAACAAATACAAATATAAATATAAACATATACAAAATATAATAAAATAATAATAAACAAATACAAATATAAATATAACCATATAAAATATAATAAAATAATAATAAACAAATACAAATATAAATATAAACATATACAAAATATAATAAAATAATAATAAACAAATACAAATATAAATATAAATATATAAACATATAATAAAATAATAATAAACAAATACAAATATAAATATAAATATATAAACATATAATAAAATAATAATAATCAAATACAAATATAAACATATACAAAACATAATAAAATAATAATAAAAAATACAAATATAAATATAAACATATACAAAATATAATAAAATAATAATAAACAAATACAAATATAAATATAAACATGTACAAAATATAAATAAATATAAATACGACTTTAAACAATATATAATTTCCCCAAAGTAAAGAGAGATTAATTTAACTAGGATATTCGATTAAATAAAACTAATGCATACTCATAGTCGTAATAATAGTAGTTGAAACATTATACGTTACATGATCCAGTCTTTCAATATCACTATCGTTTATTCTCGGTAATTCGAGATGAATTCGATATTTAAATTTCGTCAAAAATAGAAAGCAGACGCTGAGTCACGCATATTTTATTATACAAGTTACTTACTTAAACTACTTAGGAGAAAGTAGAGAATACAATTAGAGTTTTGTATTGCTGTTTGTCTTTCAGATTAAACCACGAGGTCATTTATAGTATATATTAAAATATAGATTTATGGTAGCAATGTGCGTAATCAGATGCAGTCACACAATATTTAGTAAAATCGATTTTGAAAAATAAAATATTATGAAGCCTTATTGGTTATTTAGATAACAAAAAATGGCTTTATATAAAATCACAATTGATGATTATAATTCAGCTGGATAGGCTAATAAAAAATCAATAATGTCGGACATTATTTTTTCATGAATAAAATTTAAAAATTCTCAAATCAGAAATAAGTTAACCTAGTGTTTGTTATAACGAGCATATAGACGTAGTTTCCTTTACAAATAAAGACATGATTTATATTAAAATATGTATATACGACGGGTGGTGCAAAGGTAAGATCTCATATTTTTACTCAAAAACAAAAATAGCTAAGAGCGACAAATATGGAAGCCACACAGTTTAAATGAGCGACATTTTGTGATCCAGAATTTATATTTCCACATAGCCATCAGCATTCTCAATTAAATTTTGTCAGCCGTTTTTGCTACCGAGATCGTAAATGTCAGAAGCGTGCTTTGCCATTCACATCTCTGCGTCAGAGTGAATCGGAAAAACCCATCTCGTAACTGAGCTGATATCAACAGCATCAACTTCATAAATATTCAACAGGCAACCGTGAATATCGAATAGTGTTTTGTTTTTCTGCGTGAACTTATTCAATGATGCATATTCGCTCCTGACACACATTCTTTACAAGGGTACATTTTAATATTTAACACCGTCAGTATCTGCAACAGAGTAATGAACTTTCATGTTACGGACTTCCATTTAGTACAAGGAATCTCGCATGAAGAGGTCTCTAGATACTGGTATTTGGCTACAGAAGCATACTCATGAATGTGTAGAGATATATAAATGCTTATGTTAAAGAAATAAAGGTATAGCCTGCTCTACTTTGCTATTGAGCACTTGCAATAATCTTGTTAAAATTCCATTGGTTGTTTCACCTCTGAAAATTATAAACCTGGAAAATGTATATATATATATATATATATATATATATATATATATATATATATATATATATATGATGATTACAACGTCTTATCAGACGAGTGCAACTCCCCAAGACACTTAAAGTCCATGAGCGCAAAAACGACTTCCATCACCACATTTTTATAGACAAATGCCTGAGGGAGTATCTATACTCAGATAATGTTATAGGGTCTTAGCTTTGTAGACAGTTAAGTCTCTCTCTGTCTCGGTTCAAAATGTTGAGATCCAGCAACAAGCAAGAGCAAGATAGGCAGCAATAAGTTAAACTGCAGACCAGCTTAATGCGGGTACTTGTCTCCCGCTTTATGTTTTTTTTTAAATCAGAGATTTGCTTCTCCTAGAAAGGTTGCCTTCACAACGGCTTACGCGAGCCCTCTTCACCCCAACACACACATACATACACACAAACACGCACGTGTATATATATATATATATATATATATATATATATATATATATGCGTATATATATATATATATGTATATATATATATATATATATATAATGTTTCATTGGACTTTCGTTTTCGAAAATCAATGGGTCCCTTTCCTAAGGGCTTACGATTCCTCTCTACGTAAGATGCATAGATATACATCTGAAATGTTGAGTTAGTAAAGAAGTTAAGAATATTTATTTTCCCCTCTCCAACTGATCAGTTCTATCTTCATATATAATAAAATGGCTGAAAATATTTCCCTCGAGACCAAAGCATCGTAACTTTGCAACAACAGATGCCAGATACAAACTCAGTACATCTAGACTAATAGCCATTATCTTATGTAACTTTCGAACGCCGTTGTAGACACATACAGCCGTGATAGTCCACAACTAATTTGGATCTTACGAGCAACACTATAAAAACTGCAACATCTTTAGGGGAAGTAGTCCCTATTATTCTTTCTAAATATTTAGCCCTACCACTGGTACCAGTTGTCACCGGAACGAATTCTACACGTTCCACAGACTCTGTGATTATACTGACCGTAACGAACTCAAGCATACATATATCTATCAAAATCTTTCCAAATTCCGATTCGGAAATAATAAAGGCTTCCTGGCCAAAGTAAGTCTATTTTCATTGGCCGAGATATGAAACTTTATAAATGAACGCTTACTAACATTAATATATGTCGTCACCAAGAAACAGTATTTCGTCCGGCGTCAATTTCATTTAATGCGAAGATTGGTGATTTTGCAAATCGACGCATTTCATATAAATTAATATCTAGAAGAGTTTAACTCCTAAATATTTGCGCTTGTTATATTAAGGTTTCTAAATAAAAGCACACCAATTAAAAAATACGGAAGTTTATTTGTTCATTATTTTACAATTTTATGCGATTTTTCCGGTGGTATATCGCATTTAAACTGTTGCCTACAATAGTTTTTTTTTTTATTATTGACTACCAGCCAAACCATACACGTGCGCGTTGATTGGCTAATGGCAAGACTATTTGTCAGCGGCAATTAACATATTTTATTCGTTTCCAGATTACCAGAAAACTTATAAATGTCGTCAAATAAAGATGAATGTGAAAGGCTGCGAGAAATAACCAATTTCCCACTTTTTGAATCTCGAACATAACATTTGTTTATCACATGAAGAGAATGTGATTATATTGAAAAGGTTGACTGTGGATTAACTTAAGGAGGTTAGCTCCCAAATATCTGCGTTTTTATAATTATGCTTAAAAAGATACTGAAGTTAATTGAACGAAATAAACCAAAATTATTTTTTCCAGCAATTTTATTTCCTCAACATATTTATTTTAATAAAATCCGGTAATTTATTTTTGGAACAAATCGTAATAAAAATATAGTCGATCTGTTGTAACGCACACTTTCAAAATAGATTCCCTGTAGAGGACATTATTTTCAGCTTACAGTAGTTGGAAGCAGCGCCAGAAACCCCTATACATAATTCATAACACATTAAAAATACTTTCATCATTATATTTTTTACACAGTGGTCACCACTTATCAAGGCCCGGAAGCCACTCAGGGATAAGGTTTATTGCAAGTACATTACGTTAGTGTGGAGATTTGATGAAGTGTTTACTTAAGGGGGCGGTTCATTAGGAATTTGTTAACGTTGGACTTGAAGACATCCAAGTTGTAGTCAGGTGGGAAACAGGCAGACGGAACAGAGTTCCACAGGCGTGTAGTTCTAAGAAGGAAGCTTTGTTCATGGAATCCACGTTTTTATTTAGGCACAGATAAAGAGGGGGGGACATTTTTCACAGTGGATTCAGCTAGACGGGTATTTTTCGTGAAAGATTGGCGAGGGGGACCAGAGATTGGAGTTCAGACGAGCACCTGCCATGGAAATAACGATAAAACAAGGATAGGCTCGCAACGTCTCTTCTGTTGAAGGGAGGTTGCAGGGTAGAGAAAAGGACATCCTCCACTAAGCCACGAAGTCTATTTTGCACTCTGTCAAGGCAGGATAGGCTATTTTTAGCAGCTCCTGCCCAGATATGGTAGCAGTATTCCATCCTTGGACGTACTTTACTTTTATATAGATAGAGAATTGCATCAGTAGTGAGATATCTTATGGAGCGGTAGAAGGATCCCACCATCTTTCCAGCGACCTTGGCAACAGACTTGATGTACGTGTTTCCTGATGAACCGCCCTCTTAAGTAGACACTTTATAAAATCTCAACACTAACGTACAACGTACTGTACATGCAATAACCCTTATTCCTGAGTGGCTTACGGGCCTTGATAAGTAGTGACCTCCTTGTAAAAAAAGGGGCAATAAGGGAACAATATAGGAATAATAACAAACTAAATTATAATTTTTCCCCTGATTATTTCCTTTATTTTAGCGACTGTAAACAATTTAAAAAAAAATGTTTTCAAAATAAAATTTGAAAAAAATCAGCAAATATAAAAATCGGAAGAACATGTAATATATTACAGAACATGAATTGAATAGGACAAATTAAGTAAATAAAACTAATGGTAAATGTAAGAATTATAAATATTTGTTAAATCAATCAAATCGTTGAGATGCATTCGAAAATAAAATTTTAAAAAATACATTGGAAGTGTTTATCTAGTGGAATTGAAAGTAGTGTTAAAAATCTATAAATGATCAGAGAAAGCCTCGAAGAAATATATATATATATATATATATATATATATATATATATATATATATAAATTATATTACGGGATTTCCTTGGATTTTGCTTGTACAAATGGAAATTCTTTTAACTTTCTGGAAATTTTACATTTGGATTTTACCGTCACTGGATTTTATTATCTTCCAATAGTCAATCCATTCGTATGTAATCACCTTTTTCTTCACCATATTCCCTCTGCTTCACTTTTTTTGTTTTCAAGTAAGATCTTTGACTTACTTGTTGTTTCATCAAATACTTCTGCATGCAAAATCCGATCCCACATTTTGCTAATTCCTACCCTCTGATGAGAAGGAAAGTATTTCTTCGAAACTCCGCGGATTAAGGACTATCCATTTATTTAGTATGTCCTTTTGAGATTAAATATGTTTTTAACTCATTTCAAAGTGCTTTTTAACATAGTTCATTAAGTGTTTGCTCATATATATATATATATATATATATATATATATATATATATATATATATATATATATATATATGCTAGCATTTCAGCCCGGGGTTGCCCGGGTGTTTTGATGTGTATGTTGACAAAAAAAAGTGGTAGTAGGAAGGCAGGTTCGAACCCGTACCGCAAAGGAGGAAAAGAACGGAGTAAAACCTAACTTTTATGGTGTTACGACGACCGACAAATCGCCAGCGACATTTTTTGAAATTAAGGCCAGACACTCTAAAGGAGAGGATAGCTTTTAAAAATGCCGGCGAAAAAAGTGCCCCCCCCGGGGAAAAGTGCCTAGTTGAAGATGAAGATATTAATGTCTTTAGCCAATTTTTCGATATTTGTCGTATAAAAGGTCGGATTTAAAACGCTACTGATCTTGGTAAAATCAGTCGCCTCTATTGAAAGTTGAAGGCAGACATGCAAACAAACATACATACATACATTTATATATTGGTAACTAAAAATTTTCGACCAAAACTGATGAAAAAGCTTGCCCTATCTCTGAATACCCTTTATGTAAAATTTCAAATATTTAGACCAAAAATTGTCTGATTAATTTGGAAGAGACCGCTTATTATTATGACCCCTTAAAATTTATTGTTTTGGGCTCAAATCAAGTTATTAAGTTAGATCCATGTCCAAAGAAACCTATATCTAAAATTTAAAGTGCGTAGACTTAAAATTATGTGAGGAGTTTGGCAGAGTTCTCATAGGTCAAATCGTAAAACATTGACCCCTTAATCGCCAAATTTCTGCCCAAAACCGATCACATCGATTTTCCCAAATCTCAGTACCCTGTATATCAAATTTCGAGTCTGTAGACTAAAAATTGACAGAGTTGTTGCTTAGAGAAATGTACACAGACGCAGGCACACACAAACACACACACGCAGAGAGACACGTTCACTTATATTTATATATATATATATATATATATATAGTTATATTTTTTGGAAAAAAAGGATTCAAGCACCCATATACGTATATATACATGTATATATATATATATATATATATATATATATATATACATGTATATGTATATATATGTGTATATATACATTTAAAAACTATATAAGATCACTGCTAGATATTAAAAGAACATCTGTGTTATATTTAATAAAAATAGGCTCAGTCGTGTATCCATGAGGAGCGAACTTATGCGCATACACGCAAGCACGCATACGCAAACACAAATAGATTTCCCCTTGTATAATGGTAGATATAGGGATGATATAGTGTTAGGTTATTTTTTTAAATCACAGTTTCAATGTCTACTTCAAATGCTATTCAGACTGGTAATTTATTTTTCATTCATACTTAAACACATTTGAACCGACATTGTGTCTTATACAATGATACTTATATACAATTTAAACGAACATTGTATTTTTAACGATTTGTAGAATTGCTTAGTTGTGTTCAATAACTCTCAACTCTATTCCATGTTACTATGAACCACAAACTAAAAGTACCAATCCTATGAAATTATATTAAATATCACCGATTATTTTATTCAAGTTATTTATATTATTGCAACATATAGTAACAAGTGTCATATTTTATATCGCTTTTGTCTTACCCTTTTCTTGTCATCCAATTACGGTGAAACATACACGAAGGCCATACGCCATGTTGTTTACAGACTTCTTGAATGTTTCGCCATTGCTTTAAGAACTCCAAGCAATACTGTAGATCATTTCTTATAGAACACATTTAAAAAGGTCAAAAGATTAATTGTTTCATATAACGTAAGATTTTTCAACAGATTATGCGATCCTGTTTACTAAAAAAAACTTACACATTTATTTAGATTTAAAATTGCTTCGAAAATTAAGAAAATTAGCATTAGGTGTCGAAGAAGGTGAACATTTGGTAAGACCGTGTACTGTATTATTATTATTGACTGAAATCTTTATCTTCAGATAATATTCAACTGGAAGCGAATAGATTCAATGCCTTTAATCACTGCGTCATAGAACCCAACGCGCAATCAAAATTCGATATTTTGGTCTTACAAATCCATGTTGTCTGTTTTTTATGACCTTGCATTATCGGCTCTGTGTCGAATGATATTATATATTATTTTATTGGAATCTTATGAAATGAGTAACTTGTGTATTTATTTATTTATTTGCGGACTGATATTTTCATCTTTGTTGCTGTTGTTGTTGTTGTTGTTGTTGCTGTTGTTGCTGTTGTTGTTGTTGTTAGACTACGTTTCGGCCAACTTACCCTTTGCCATTCTTCATGTGATTAATCGCGATGGAATAGGAACGCTGAATCCCGTAATTGTATCCCCAGTATTTATTGCCTCCCATAATTGTTTTCTCTCCGCCCAAACTGTGGATAGCGGTGTTTAATCCTGTTCCAGATAAGTCTTGTTTAAAGATAGCGGTTTCAATCCTACCCAAAGCTGGCCAGATATTTGGTTGGTCAAAATGTGGTGAAACAAAAACAACTATACAGTTACGGGACTCAGCATTCCTATCCCGTCGCGGTTAATCACATGAAGACGTCTATAGTAGGAATTGATCAAAACCTGCTGAAAGAACAACATCTATGAGGAGTAGAGTAACAGTCGTCAAATGAATAAATAAACACGTACTGAAGCTTGAATATTGATGGGCGCTACCAGATTATTCTTACCCAAGACAGGTTGCATTAAAAATAATGAACACACTCAGGAATCTGGATGGCGAAGGAACTCTGCATGTCCATGTCAAAATACAGAAGTACTGTGACACAATAATAGTCAAAGACCGTAGTTTTAAGACCCATTTCCAATTCCGTATTTCAAAAGAAAAAAGTAAATACAAAATATCTTCAAAGACATGATTGTTACCAACTCTTTTAAATGCAAATATATGTTACATAATTATTACAAAAGAGAATGTACTGCAGTATATGGAAGGTGACGGTAGTCAAGTGGTTAATGACACGGGCCGAGAACCTGGATGTTCGAATCCCGTTCGATCCGAAAAATGTATTTCATTCACGATGTTGGTACGCTTCACTTTGCGCCTTCCGTGTCTTTCAAAAAAAAAAAAAAAAAAAAAAAAAACGACTAACGGAGAAAACCAATGCGATCGATTAATAGGAAATAATGTTAAATACAGTATAATTGCAAAAATAAACGTTTATTTCTGTTATTTGCAAAACGCGGTTTGGCAACATTTGGAGAACGAATAACAAGGATGTGTTTTTAAGTCGATAAATGCCTTACATTTTTTCTGCTAGCATTCCTTTCACAAGTGATTCAACATAGATATCTTGTTTAGGTATTAAATACAAAGAAAAATGCCAGAAAAGCTAACAAAATGTCTTATATAAAAGAATTCAGTTTTCATACGATCCAGTTCGAACACCAACTGCTTTAGTTAACAATTTAACTTTAGTGTTCTATCCAAGCAAATCCATTTACACTTACTGCGCAGCCCAAACACTACGCTACAACTTTAATTGTCCTCCGCTCTCACCAAACCCTTCTACCCCTAACCCAACCTCAACTTCGATTGTCTTTTTTTCTATTTTTCTCACCAGAGGACCGGATCGTATTTAAGGAGGACTGGGAGGAGAAAACCGGCAATTTGTTCCCGTTCAATTGCATGCGAATCTGTAAGATCGATCGACAGCACCCCATACCCGTCCATCATGAAATCTTAAAACCATAGTCAGTATATCGATTTCTGCAACGACGTCCACTGCCCTTACCCTGGTTTCGAAACAACAGAAATTCAATCACGGTTAAGTTTCAGCGAATATTTGGTGGTTTGGAGTGAACAACCCGGCGAGATATACAGAAAAGAACCGACAGAGTAAGCGAGAGGGAGAGAGAGAGAGAGAGAGAGAGAGAGAGAGAGAGAGAGATGAATAAAATGCAATTAAAAGGAAGAAGGAAAAGAGCAACGAAATGAATAGAAATCTGCTGCATGAAAAAGGGAAAAGTGTGAGATCAATAGATTTAAGATGGGAGAGAGAAAGATAATGGGATATGGGGGAAGTCAGAAAGAGAAAAATATGACACAAGTATTCAATAGTGGTTGAATTTCTTGAGCGCTATTTACGTGGGCGAATGTAGAGAGAAAAATAGAAAGCGAGCTGTCGAGGAGAAAAAGAGAAAAGGTGGAAAAAAGATATATATATATAATATATATATATATATATATATACACGCACACACACACACACACACACACACACAAACGCACACACACACACGGCACGTTGACACACCGATTCCCGCCAGATAACCGAAGTTAAGCAACGTTGGGCCTGGCTAGTACCAGATGGGTGACCATTTGGGAATTTTAGGTGCTGTATGTGCTCTCCGCGTATATCGGCATTGTTTCCAGCCGTCCTGTACCTCAATATGCCACTGGTATGCAACACTGTTGACTCGGGATCGGCGTGGTTGAGGACTGCGGAACTCTTGCCACACAAATTTCACGCGCAGCCACCCTTACAGTTGGTATTCATAGTCTGTCCAGACTGAACTAAGCCACACACACACACATATATGTGTGTGTGTGTGTCCTGCGTGTGTTTTGTGTGTGTGTGTGTGTGTGTGCATGTAGAGAGAGAGAGAGTGAGAATGAGAGTGGATAGAGAAAGGAAAATGGTAGAACTAGGAAGGAAAAGAATTACATGGTAAACGATATTCAGTGATAGTTTGGAGATTAGACCTTCATTGATGATCGGAATTTAAAAAGCGATACAATCAGAGAAAGCAAGAAGAGAGATTACCATAAATAAGGGATTGTATGAAAATAGTAAAAGAGCAAGAATGGATTTGGAAAAAGTAAAAAGATATAACAGTTAAAAGCGAATCCCATCATTTTGAAAGTTCGACGATCTAATCAGAGAGAGAGGAGAGAGAGAGTGAGTGAGTGAGTGAGAGTGAGAGAGATGAGGGGGGAGAAGAAAATGGAAGAAGATGAGTAAATAAAATACAGCAAAAGAAAAAAAGGAAAAAAAAAGAAAGAAACGAATAAATTTTCAATGAAAATGCTCTAAGTATTTGCTACAAAATGGCGACGACGGCGTTAGTTCGAAAGAAAAAAAGTCCATTCTTCCGTTAGACTTGGGCCCGTCGCCAAACTCCGGGTTGCTAACGTGAACGATTGAAAATTACGGGCACTTTGGTACAGGGGAGATTGAAAGGGTTGGGGTTTTGGTATTCTCCGCAGCTGCAAAGAAGACTTGTCTCGACGCTAAGGTCGATTACGCCAGGGAAAATAAAGTTAAGAATATGGAAATGAAGAAGCAAGGGGCGGGGTAGAGAAGCTGGATGAAAATCCATGCACAATCTAAAT
This sequence comes from Euprymna scolopes, assembly GCF_053919585.1. Taxonomy (NCBI): domain Eukaryota; kingdom Metazoa; phylum Mollusca; class Cephalopoda; order Sepiida; family Sepiolidae; genus Euprymna; species Euprymna scolopes. Next base: position 36,321,629 of record NC_136484.1, on the reverse strand, counting down.
ATCCGTGGGGACCAACGCCAGGAACATGCATGAGGTGTTCCATTGCTGTTGCAGTACTGCTTCTTTATAAAATATTATCTGATTGAAATAGATGCAGAATAAAGTGCCACGCAAGTATACAGACACTGTAAAATGGTCCCTATTCTAAAACCAAATATAGAATCATGTTCACGTCACAATTTTATCTTGATGTGTTTTGTATGTTGGAAGGCAATGGATAAATATAAAGAAAACGAATGTACATCTTCCCTCGAAAACTGACGGTGAGCAAAGTTATTCCTTGCCAGTGAGCGGACATGTACTCATATTCACATACAATAATACGGTATATATATATATATATATATATATATATATATATATATATATATATATATGTATATATATATATATATATATATAATTAAAGCTCTTTAAAGCATTATTTAAACTTGAAAAACTTTGAATAAACAAGTAAACTCTTTCTAGAACACGTTAAAGTTCAAAATATTTTAAGAAAAAGGATGAAAAATACGATTACATTTCTTCACTTTTTGTCTTTTTAATGTTGAAGCATTTCTGATACATCTTAGACCGAGACGGGTCCCTCTTCAAGTGTGAAAGCGTTCCTCTATTCGTATTTTTCCTAAGGTATGCTGCTGTCGTTGTTGCCGTTGTTTGCTTTTAAATACGCACTAGCTGCAAACGAACTCTTCTTTTGTGAGCTTTGTAACGTGTGTTCGCCAAAGGTATAGCAAGCAAAATCCCAGGAAGCATTAGTAAGAATCTAAAACCATTGAATAAACAGATAAGTTTTTAGAACAAAATATAAATGCAAAATGGTTTATTACAAGAAGCAAGAAAAAGTTAACAACACAAGGATTTTACTTGCCAGAAAAATAAACAATTTCTGAGGATGAACCTGTTGAAGTCAGAAATATGTAAGCAATGTTTCAACTTAAAAAATAAAGAAAGCGAATCGTATTTTGGTTCTTTCTTTTACTAAAATAGTTTGTGTTTTTAACGTGTTTTAGTAGTAGTTTTGCCTCTCTCTCTCTCTCTCTCTCTATCTATATATATATATATATATATATGTATATATATATATATATATATAACTCATATATATTAGAATAAATTCAAAAGATAAAGCATAAAGTTTCATAGGTAATTTATTATATTATGAAGTCAATATGGGTTAAAGAGAAGGTAATAAAGTCGAAACCTCTTAAAGCCATGGTATTTTGATGCTAGGATCTTCTCGTCAGAGGGAGAGAATCATTATACAAATTATAAACCTCAAAAAGAATTCTTATACAAATTTAAAGTTAAAAAAAAACACTGGCTTTATAAATATTCAAATTCGAAATGGAAAATATTTTGGAGTGGGGGTTTTATGATGGGGAAAAAGGAATACAAAACTAGAAAAATAAAATAATAAAAGCTATATATATATATATATATTTATATATATATATATATATCTGAAAGAATATTTTATAAATTAAAAGGTAATTGTTTTAGAAAATCGTAAAATTTTGTTTAGCATTTAAAACAATTATGATTTTTTTTTTATTTTAAGTATCAGAATCAATAAATTTGAAAAAATCTAAATCATTAAATAGAATTAAAGCAGGACACATTACCTACGGAAAAAAAGAAAATAAAAAAAGAAAAATATATATACTCATATTATTGGATGCGAACCATCAGGAATATACTTTTTCAGAATAAAATGAAATGAAATTTAACACCCAATACACTCACATGGAGCATAATCTCGATTCGGTTTACTGATATGAATTTCCTCTTCGTTGCCTTCAAGACTCATTGCAACCATTGAACACTTTCTACACTCGAAAAATGTGCAAATCATCCGATTACGTATGAAAGAAAGAAGTTAAAATAGCTAACGATATTTATTCATGTAAAATATGTTAACATGCAAGGTTAAAAATAAATAGGTCTTAATTATAAATAGAAAAGTTAGAGCACCTTGCTCTTTAAAAAAAGAAGAGATGTATATATCTGAATCTATATAATTATAAAACTCAAATGACATTTTAACGATGGATGTAACCCACTTTCCGGTTTACGGTGTCCGGTTGCGCATGCGCGCATGACCTTAGCACTGAAATATTAACGTTATTATTTCGAAATTATTATTTAACATGGGAAGAGTGGGGTTTAAAATAACTTAAACGTAATACAGAAATGAACGATGTAAACAAACAGGCAGTATTAACAATTGTTTATTTGGATAATTAAAACGCGGAAAAAAAAACAATTTGGACGCTGAAATATTAACGTTATTATTTCGAAATTATTATTTAACATGGGAAGAGTGGAGTTTAAAATAACTTAAACGTAATACAGAAATGAACGATGTAAACAAACAGGCAGTATTAACAATTGTTTATTTGGATAATTAAAACGCGGAAAAAAAAACAATTTGGACGCTGGAATATTAACGTTATTATTTCGAAATTATTATTTAACATGGGAAGAGTGGAGTTTAAAATAACTTAAACGTAATACAGAAATGAACGATGTAAAAAAAAAAAACAGATATATCAAAATTCTAATTTAATTATAATAAGTATCATGGTACCTGTTCAGTGCACATTTACCTATAAGTATGGGCAAACATAATTATAATTCAGTAACTGTAATTTTTTTACAAAATAAATCAATTAAAATAAACAGAACGAATCATAGAAATCTACCTAACTTTTTTTAAATTTTGATATACTTTCATAGAAATGTTTCTGTTATGTCAAAAAGAAACTATATTCTTTACGTCACAAGTGTCACGCTCATAACTCCATATGAACTCCATAGCTAATATAACATACGGCTACAACGGGTCACGGCTAGTGTAGTATATACGTATATATTTATATAGACACACACACACATATATATATATATACATATATATATATATATATATATATATATATATATATATATAAATACACAAGGTGACCCCCAAAAACCAAAAGCTAAAGGGAGACTATCTAGAAGATATGATGTAGAACGGAGAAAAAAGGCCAAAGACCCTAGTGTTTGGATGTGATGTGTTGAATATAATAAACTAGTTATGACCAAAGTTTCATTTCATTCGGACAAAAGACTAAGAAACGAAGCCTAATTAGAGTTGAGGCCCGTTTTTTTAGTCACCCTATATGTATGTATGTATGTATATATATATATATATATATATATATATATATATATATATATATACATATATATATATATATATATTTGAAGATAGGTATATAACAGAAAATCCACGCTACTAGATAAAGACATTAAAAACCGAAATAAATTGATGAAAATAAATGACGATATATATTAAATTATATTAAGCCATCAAATACTAAAAAAAGGTATTATAATAAAGACTGATATGCTATACACATATACCTATAATAATAGCAGGCTAACAGGCGAAGTCGGCTCGTAGAATAAGCTGAAATATGATAGTTTGATTGATGCCATTTTTGTATCTATTATTATAGAAGAAACTCTCTCGTGATATTATTATAATGCATACGATAAATAATAGTAATTACATATGAACGGATCACGTTACATCATATAGCAAACAAAAGTTCTATAAAATTTAGAAGATGGTAAGTGTATTAAGGTAAAAAGAAATGAGTCCAAATGTAAAAATAGAAGAATAATAGAAATTAGAATTTTTGGAAGATATCTACCTATCAATCTATCTATCTATTTATATATCCCTCTTCTCTTTCTCTCCTTTTCTGCCCCTCCACTCTTTCTCTCTCTCTCTCTTTCTCTCTCTCTCTCTGTCTCTAGACGTATATATAAATATCTCTACCTCTCTCTCTCTATATATATAGAGAGAGAGAGTAAAAGAGAGAGTTAGAGAGAAAGAGAGAGCAAGAGAGAAACGTGCATATGTATATATACATATTTACTTCTCTGTATATGTATATACACACATATATATACATGAATATATATATATATTTGTCTCTCTCTATTATATATATATATATATATATATATATATATATATATATATATATATATATCAAATAAATCTTAACAACTGTTTTTTTTTTTAATCTCTCCATTTCTTCTTTCTACGCGCAATTTATCTTTCTTTTAATAATATTATTTGAACTCATTCCCTATTTTCCTTGTAACAAATTGTGAATCATTCCTCAGAATTCTGCCCTTTTGGATTACTTTGAACAATCTTCCATTAGCGCGTTTCGTTTGGATTTTAAATGTGGAAATGCAAATTTTATCAACTGTTAAGGATTTTACCGTTATTGGATATTTTATCCTTCACCACACTATCCATTCACAAGAAACAGCCCTTTTCTTCACTCTATTCCCTCTGCTGTACTATCTTTACCATGTAAGATCTATGACTTACTGTAGTTACATTAAACACTTTTGCAAGCAAAATCCGATCCCGCATTTTGCTTATCCCTACTCTCTGATGAGAAGGAAGTATTTCTTCGAAACTTCGCGGATTAAGGACTACCCACTTATTCTGTGCTTCCTTTTTAAAATCCAATATGCTTTTAGCTCTTTTTCAAAGTGTTTTAACATGTTTTGCGAACTACTTGTTCTCATATATATATATATATATATATATATAAATGTCGGTACACATTCATGAGCATGTTTCGGTCAGCCAGTTACAAGAAAGTAGTATGCAGACAAGGTGTCGCTTTAATTTCAGCATATTCCAGCAGTTAACTTAAAATGTCGGAAGATTCCGTACAAAGACTTCGTTTATTTTCTTTTGACATGGAAATGCTGGCTTATTTTTATTGTTTCCTAAGAAATATAAGGGAACATTTTTAGAATTTAAAAGTAAGTAGTGCAAATGAAGGGATCCGACAGTTCCTCGCATTGTAAGTTTTTTTTTTTTTATTCAATTTTCACCCCAAATAAGGCACAGTGCCACTTAATTAGCGGGGTCATCATAAAGGGAGATGAGTAGAAAGATGTTTGTTAACATTACACTTGAACTTATGCATATCAGTGCAGTTGGGAAAGCAGAATCCCGGAAGGGAGTTCCAAAGACCCGCAGTTCTGTGGAAGAAACTATTGGAGTAAAAGGCTCCCTTGCACCTAGGGATCTCTACTGTAAAGGGATGAGACTTAGTAGCTTGTCGGGTTTGCCGGGGGTAGTTACGTCGGGGAGGTACGAGTGTTTGCAGTTCGTCAGAGCATTCACCATTAAAGTATTTGTAGAACAGGCAGAGGGATGCAACATCTCGTCGATGGGACAGAGGCTGAAGTTTAGATGACAGTTCAGGACCTATCAGGTTGGCGACCCTCTTTTGAACCCTATCCAGGAGCGAGAGACAAGCAGCAGATGCACCAGCCCAGATGTGACAACAGTACTCCATACATGGGCGAATGGTTGCCTTATAGATGTATAGGATACTGTCAGGCGTAAGCACGGTAGAGGGAGCCAACCTTCTAGCACGGTAGAGGGAGCCAACCTTCCTTGCAGCAGCCTTGGCAATGCTCTCAATGTATCTATTCCAGTTCATATTCCCTGTAAACGTTAGGCCGAGGAGTTAAAAAAAAGTACTTTCAGGCAATGTGTTTTATTAATACACGTGTTATGAGAGCAAACAATTTTAACGAACAGAGGTGCACGTTGGATTGTGTTTGTAAGCATTTTGATGTCGTCCACGCATGTGCCTATGTACAACAAATAAGGTGTTTCCCTATATTACCTTTTTTACAAAATTACATATATACGAGGGTGGTTTCAAAAGTAATGCACCCCTTTTTTTAACCAAAAAATGTTGAGGAGGAGATAGGAAGACGAGATTGGTATCATTATAAGGGGTAAGCTTTTTGAGCTTAACGATTTACACTTCTACATTAGCACGATAATTTTCAATGCGTTTGTCAGCGATAGAGTGGTAGCTTTAAATGGGTTTTAGGGGCTCTCTTTGTCACTCACATATCTGTCGCCACTCTGCAATCGACGATTCCATCTTAGAATTCCATCAACTAAATCGGCTTTGTAAACGTTCACCAGATATCGGTCACTGTTGATCGGTTCAATTATTTCTGTTTGAACGTATTCACAGACGCTTTTCTGTTGCTTATGCACGTTCATAACATGAACTGATTTCCTCGAGTCTCTCGCCATTACTACCTGCAATAGAACGTTGAAACATTATAAGAAATAAAACACAAGTTCAATGATCATAACGATGCCATTTTTAATCCCTTACGATCTATTCGTGCGAAATAAACATATAAGGGATTACTTTTCAAATGTAAATTCAATTGGATATTTATTTTTAATTATGCTCGAATGACGCAAACGATATATTCTCTTTTATAAGATAAACGGTAACATGTGTTCAATCAACTGCTTACGTTGTATCGTTTATTATAGATATTATATACATTTACAAAAACACATCATAAGCTTGGACCTGCATTAAGCATGGCAACCAAAAACAAAAGATTGAAGGTTCATTCAAACAAGATCGGGTCGAGATGTTTTGTAGAATATATATTACATTGTATACTTATTATTTAATACAGGATGACAAAAAAAACTAAATGGAGGTCATCTAGAACATATGCTGTAGAACGGAGAAAAAAGGCCAAAGACCCTAGTGTTTTGATGTGATATTTTGAATGTAATAAACTAGTTATGACTAAAGTTTCATTTCGCTTGGACAAAACACTAAGAAATGGGGCGTAATTAGAGTTGGATCCCGTACTTTTTGGGGCACCTTGTATCTATATTTATTTGTTAATTATATAAGACGGTCTACTTCGTTTGTTAAAAGAGATAGAAATTTGGCAAGTCTATCAAACGGAGTGGAATGACTGGATATGAAAACTGCTGGTCTATCAATGGAATGACTGGATATGAAAACTGCTGGTCTATCAATGGAATGACTGGATATGAAAACTGCTAGTCTATCAAATCGAATGACTGGATATGAAAACTGCTGGAGAGATTTTTGTGTTGCAGCTGTATATTGTAGTTGGTTTAAGGAAACTGATGATTTCCTCTGAGAAAAATATAGATGAGGGTCATAATATGAGAATGGAAAACGTTATGTTCGGAAATATGATCAGTATTAGAATTTTATCAATCAGGATGTGTCTCGAAATTACAACGCATACTTTCATGAGCAAACAACAAATATTCGCTCGGACATGCTTGAACAGACACAATTAATCTGGAATATAAGGTTACATTAAGGAATGCTGCTATACGACTTTTGGAATAGTATCGATATACACGTATATATATATATATATATATATATATATATATGTATATATATATATATTTATATATGCAGTGTTCATTGACGAGAACTCTAGCAAAGTGATTGATTATAAATAAAAACTAGATATAAGAGCGCAATATTTATTTCAATGTGCTACAAGAGATCAGGACAACATCGGCACCGTCAATTTCAAATCAAACATAAGGAGGGCACGTCTATTGCAAGCTATATCGAACTTTCTTCAGTCTATGTTAGTATCTGTCTCAGCGGAAATTTAAAGACGACAGCATCATTTTTTCATAGTCTGTCCCATACGTACCCACACACATACACATATATATATATATTGATATATATATATATATATATATATATATATATATATATATATATATATATATATATGCAAATATTCGTATGCGCCCATAAATAGACACTTATGTTTTTTAAGGTAGTAAAATATTGTTTTTAATAATTGAAATATTCTCCATATTTTTATAGATCTTTCTTACAGGAAAAAAGTGTAACGTAACTTAGTTTCAAATTAATTATAATAATATGATGAAACAATTAATTATAATAATATGATGAAACAATTAATTATAATAATATGATGAAACAATTAATAATAATATGATGAAACAATTAATTATAATAATATGATGAAACAATTAATTATAATAATATGATGAAACAATTAATAATAATATGATGAAACAATTAATTATAATAATATGATGAAACAATTAATAATAATATGATGAAACAATTAATAATAATATGATGAAACAATTAATTATAATAATATGATGAAACAAACTAAAACATAAAAACGATTTTATCCCATAGATTTTGAATGACAAAAATGTATCCGCAGAAGGAAAATTTAATTCTTGAATGTTATTGGAACCATATCCTGTACCCCATCTACTATTCCAATGTGGTTTTCTGAACAACTCTTATCGTACATTAATCATTACAATAACTTGTGAAAAAAATAGTTCGATACGAGTGTTGTTCCAATAGTGATAAATAATAAATAAAAAGCATTAAAGAGACACGAAAATGAGAGTGGGACTGTAAAAGCGGATGATTTTGTGGCCTTGAATTTTTCTATAAAGTTACCACTATACTCAGTAGTATCGTAGTATCGTATGGGTTAGATCTCTATACCGCTATTTGTAACCACTGAGCAATCAGCTTCAGATAGATGGGCTGTCGCATGGCGTCCTTCCAATTAGGTAACTCGACAGTGTAAGATAAAGTGGTCTGTTTCTTGGGGGCTTTCTTACAATTTGGGCGGATTGAGCAATCTATATGTCTCCACCTGTGTTTATTTACTGCAGTCCTGCAGTATCTTGTTCTTATCCAGTTTGCAGCTACCCTCTGAAACCTACTATTTCTAGCAAAACCTACACCCATACTTACAAAATTATTCAAGTGTTGTCTTAAGAGATGGAAATCTCATCAATATGCCTTGTATTAAGAATTCAGGTGATCGCTCATCGCCCTCTCAGTACAAACCAATAAGTGCCCTATGCGTCATGAGTAAGCTGCTGGAAACTGTGTTAAATAGAGAAGTAGTCAACCACCTCAGCAAAAACAACCTTCTTAGTGACATGCAATATGGTTTCCGTTCTGCTAGATCTGCAGTAGGCGGGTTTACAGTTATATCTCCTAGGAACAGCAAATCTCTCGAAAGAGGATTCCTCTCAAGGGCGATTACTCTTGACATATCAAAGGCCTTCGATAAGGTATGGCATTAAGGTCTAATTCACAAGATCTCCAGCTATGCTATAGCTGTAAATATCTTCTCAATTATTAAATCATTTCTTTCTGAAAGGTTCATGAGAGTAGTGGTTGATGGGCCGAAATCAGAAGCTCTCATTATTAATGCTGGAGTCCCTCATGGGTCCATCCTGGGCCCAACTCTATTCCTGAGCTACATAATTGATCTCCGAAATCACATCCTTACACCATTTGTAGACATTTATGCTGACGAAACTACAATCTATGGTAGCACATCAAATACCCTATCGACAAAGTTCTCTCTTCTTACTTTTCATGCTCACATATTTCTATTGTAATATACAAAAAGTTCAGCCCGGCTTTGTTTGGGCCCTATGTACTGTTCATAACTAGCCCTACGTGTGTATACACTTTATGTAAGATTTCAAATATGTAGACGAAAATTTCTCTGAGTAATTTCGTAGAGACCGAAGAGGTCAACTTTTAAAAATTTGACCCCAATTTTGACCACTTAGCATAAATTATTTTAAGCTCAGATAAAATTAAAATGTTTTACCAATGTCCAAGTTCCCTACATCTACAATTTGATGTCTTCAGGCAGGAAATTGGCGGAGGAATATGGTAGAATCTGCAAAAGACAACTCTTTCAACTTTGTTTTTTGCCAACAAAATTTTCGCCCCCAAAATGATTTAAATGCTTGCCGCATGTCTGATTATCCGTTATGTATGAATTTCAAAATTTGACTAAAAATTGGCTAAGTAGTTTGCTAGACGCCGCAAAGATAAAATCTTTTCAACTTTGACCACTTTGCAGCTCAAATTTTCGACCCAAACCTATTAAAAAGCTTGCCCTATTTCTAATAACCTTTATATAAAATTTTAAATGTTTAGACCGGAAATTAACTGAGTAACTTGGCAGCGATCGCAGAGGTCATTTTTTTTATTTGACCCCGATTTTCCCTTAACTTTTACTTTTACGGGCCCAAATCAAATTTAAAAGTTGGATCCATGTCCAAGTTACCTACATTTAAAATTTAATGTGTTTATACCCTAAATTGGCGGAGGAGTTTGATAGAGTTTTTAAAAGTCAAATGGTTGAACTTTGACCCCTTGACACCCAAAATTTCTGACCGATTTAAAAGATTGTCCGAAACCTCAGTACTCTTTATGTTAAACCATAACTCTCTAGATTTAAAATTTGCAGAGTTATTTAGTAGGGAAATGGACACGGACACACACAGGCATTTCCACTATATATATATATATATATATATATATATATATATATATATATATATACGTGCGTGCGTGCGTGTGTGTGTGTGTGTGTGTGTGTGTGTGTGTGTGTGTGTGTGACTTTATATAATGGAGAACACGAAACAAGATCCGGCGAAATGAAAAATACAGAGAAAATCAATAAAATTATAGAAACAATAAAAAATATCCTCACTAATATTATATGTGCATGCAGACACACCCATATATATATATATATATATATATATATATATATATATATATATATATATATATATATATATATATACTTATATATAAGTATTTATACTTATATATAAACATATATATGTATATATATATACGTGTGTGTGTGTGTGTGTGTGTGTGTGTGTGTGTGTGGGTGTGTGTATAACGGGTGTATTGATTGGGTTTGCCTATTGTTGATACTTATCGGATGTTGAAATACAAAAAATTAGATTAGCTAATATCATGTAAATGTAATAAATCATTTTCTTGGACGTTGGCCAGGGAAGATGGACAGAATGGTTAAAATCGAATGAATGACAACAACTACACAACAAAATAAACAATAGAAAAATAACTTCCCTAAAAAGAACAACGTGAAAACTTTTATCTAATTTGAAACTAATAAAAAAAGAATCACCAAAACTTGGTGCATTGCTTTGCAAGCGAGAAGGCCATTACAGACGCACTCAATTTTCAAACTGAAATTGATACAATGTTTCATATACGTTGTAAAACTTTTCCTGTGCCTTATGTATAAACATAACACAGTAGCTACTAATGTTACATCGAAACGTTACAAACGTGTTTGCATGCGAAGGTTGTTTTTGTGTTATAAGACTATCAACTAAATTGCTATTTGCAATATGACTAAATAAAAATAGAAGAGCAATATATTGTATTACATAGAAAAATGCGAGCATGAAAAGTAATATGGTTAAGATTAAGCTCAGACAAGTAAAAGGACTAGTTGCATAAACTGCTAATGAAAAAGAGAAGATATTCTAGTAAAAATATAATAAACTAATAATTAAAATATTGCACAATCCCCCATTTAGCTCCAAAGTGCCCAAGGGACGTCAAATCCTGGTTAAAATAAACAAACGGTGCAGTTTTATGACTTAAAATATGTAAATTATAGTTCTGTGCCAGGCAACAAAGGAAATGATGGAGTCAATCATTTTCCTACCTCCCCCCTGATTTTGCCCCAAAGTCCCCAAAGGCCTTAACATATTTAAATTTGAGTTCAGCACCATGCAAAACTGCAAAACAGACATAAACTAAAAATTTTGGACAAATATGGTAAAATATTCCCCAAAATGGAGTGGTTTTATTAGTCCTAAAATAGCCCTGGTGTACACCCATATGGGTCCATTATAAGATATATATATATATATATATATATATATATATATATATATATATATATATATATATAGAGAGAGAGAGAGAGAGAGAAATGGGACCATTATAAGAAACAAAATCGACCCAGTTTCAAACAGAATTAACTAGCAACAACATAATTGGATTACCTTTCTTCAAATCATCCTAAGAAACGACATAAAACATTTTTCAAGTAGAATAACAATGTATTTTCAGACAGTAAATAGATTAGAACACTTAACCCGAAATGTCCTACAAGGTTTATATATATTTAACACACCCATTTTATTTTATTCTCATAGTCAATCACATTCTAAACCTAAAATGGTCTATCCATGTACCAATAGAACGATAATCTATAAACATTACTTGCCACGAATACGAAACAAAAACTAATCGTAACGTTTTTACAAGATTGTTACGGCCATAATATAATTATAGAAACAAAATTAAAAAAAAAATATTTTTACAAAAAAATCAATCATTGGGAAATAAAGGAATTTAGGAACCCAACAAATGAGATATATATAAAATAAATTTTTAAATGGCTTAGGGCTCTCCGTAGAAACATCCCATAACTCTCTTCTTAAATAAGGATACTAAACTTAGGCAATACATTAATATTTAAATGGGCTTTTCCGTAACCACAACCAAGGTATATGTTTCTCGCATGCTTTTCCCGTTAGGGATTCCCCTTTTTTTCTTTCTATTCAAAAAAGGCTACATTGCAAAACGTGTGTTTATTCATAAAGTCTGAAGGAATGCTGGTTTTCAAAATTTTTCAAACGTATAATGCTTGAAATTGTCGAACTGGACATTGAAACAATTGTAACGTAAAATGAAATACACTTTTTGTTGCCAATCTTGATTTTGCACACACAGTATATATATATATATATATATATATATATATATATATGATGATTGCAACGACTTGTCAGACGAGTGCCCCTCCCTCAGACACTTAAAGTCCATGAGCCCAAAAATGACTTCCATCGCCACAGGACCATTTTAATAGACAAAAGCCTGAGGGAGTATCTATACACATATGATGTTACAGAGTCTTAGTGTACGACAGCTAAGTCTCCCTCTCTCGGTTCAAAATGTTGAGATCCAGCAAAAAGCAAGTGCAAGATAGCCAGCAACAAGTTAAACTGCCGATCAGCTTAATGCGGGTACTGGTCTTCCGCTTCATGGTTTTTAAATCAGAGGTTTGCTTCTCCTAGAAAGGTTGCCTTCACCACGGTTTACGGGAGCCCTCTCCACCCTAACACACGCACATACATACACATAAACACACACGGTGCTAGTTGGCCGTTGACCCCGAAAAAGGCTTCATTCACTCTTTGGAAGGTCTTGTTTTTAATCCTTAAGGGAGACTAGCCACCCTCCTCACCAAACAAGTCTGGTGGGGTAACCAGTTTAGTCGCCGATGACTCGACCATGAGGCAGGTAGTACTGGATTACATGGTACCAGTAGCATATGACATGACCTGACATATATATATATATATATATATATATATATATATATATATATATATGTGTGTGTGTGTGTGTGTGTGTATTCTCATCAGTTATCATTTGAAAAGCCCATAAATACCTTGTACGAATAATCACCACAGTCAAGAACATTAACTACTACATTGAGCCGCAATGGTGCCACAAACCGTTACCAGCAAAATGATCAACATAAAACCTACAAGCATTACTATGAACACAAAACCAACGAATCTAGTAGACAATTACTATTACTAAAAACACACATGCATACATCTGACTAGTGTTATAACTTTTGTATAGGAGGTGACGGCGGTCTAGTGATTAACGACACATAGTGACGACCTAGGGGTCTCAATTCGAATCCAGTTCGTTTCCAAAAAATTACTTTGACTTAGGATGCAGACAACCTTCTCGTAGTTCCTCCACTTTATATCCAATATCGTCCAAGAAATAAATGTGACTTAGAAAATTTGGGCGAACTTATCCAACAATATAATCTTTAGATTTATACGATACAATGATGATGATTACCGGAAAGACGCAATTAACAACTTATATGCAAACAAATCTTCTCGTACTACCGCAAAAATATGTGTCCACGCGTAAAAATACAATATCACAGATTTTTATCTTGATTAACCGTAGTTAAATTTCTATCCATGTTTCGTCGTGTTTAAATCGGTTGATTATCATTTTTTTTAATATTGAATACATAATTCTTTTTTCTCTTATCTTACAATGAATAGACAATTCAGAGTAAGATTGGTTTGATTAGGTAATTAATGAAATGGATGAAAATTTTCAAAGGTAAAAACGCAAAAAAAAAAAAATCTACAGGAATACTTCACAGGGAATATCAACGAAAGACTTAAATATTTACGTTCTGTGTTCAAGCAAGTAAACTTGAGTAAACTTACAGAAAGTGTATTAATCCTGTTTTTTCTTATTAGCAAAACATACTTTGCAACAAAGTAATTGGGATTTTCCTTTGTTTTTAAACATTTGTAAGTGCTGCCTTACGAAGATAACATAATTTGTAACTAATTATTCGAGTGAGCTCTGATTTAAATACTTTCTATGTAATTACTATATGCAACAATTTTTTTATTATTGTCGCAATGTATATGTCACCCCAAACACTAACTGAATGACTTCTAAAGTTTACTACTTTTGTAATACAGTTTTATAATATGCCAGGTAATGTTTTCCTTTTTACTTATTTAATCACACACCCCTAAAAATAATTAATGTGATTAATATTTCGTAAATATTCAATTCATATCCATAATGAGTACTTAGACGCCTTAAAGTAATGTCATTTATACTTCCAAGTAAAAGCCTACTATGATTGAAGAGTTCACTCCTCAGTACAGATGATACTAATAATAAAATTGTGAATTACTTACTCACAGTCATAGCTGATAGACTAAGAGAAAGCTCCGCCGGCAGATTAGATAAATACCCCCGTTCGAAATTTAAGACTGATTGCACGGTTCGAAATAAAGATTATCTCGTTCAACAAGGACCACTTGAAGATCTGAGATTACATCGGTTGAAACGTTGTGAGAACAGTAAGGTGCCTTCTATAAATCTCTAGAATTTTTGTACAGGCATTTGAAATTGTTGTGGACTCTTGAAAATTCAGTATGTTTTAGCCCTACATCTTCTGAGATGATTGCCCAAATGTTATGATTTCAGATTCAAATGAACAGCTACAGCAGGAATTGAAATGCCCCCTACTCAAGCCTGACATTCACAGCTGGTAAATTTCAAAAATACAATCTGGACGTGAGGACAATTTAGAAGATAAATATGCAATAAAATTAGGTTTTAAAATTGAATGACATGCATGAGAAACGTATGGAATGCTTCGGGAATACCTTAGAGACTGTTGTTATGGAACAATTTAGCAGATGAAAGGGCTCGTGACGATAGTGATTGACACGCACATTCGAGAGGACTTTTATGTTGCCTTCAAGTTGTTGGAACGCTCCACAACTACATTTCGGCAGAGATGATTACTGTGACGAGGACTAGAGTTTCATGCGAGTACTATCAAATGAATTGCTCGTACGAAAGAAAAGTCTGGGAACTTATTGAAGTCACCTTGTCTGTATTTCGCTTCAACATATCGCATTTAATTAAAATAATGAAACGAAAAAACATAAAATATTAATTAAAGATGAGGCGTGACTGGCACTATTTTGCGTGCATTCCTAAATTTCTCTCTATGTCTCCCCCCCCTCTCTCTCTCTCTCTCTCTATATATATATATATATATATATATATATATATATATATATAAATATATATAATTATCACCATAATTAACGTTTTTGTAGCTACAGGCACAAATGCTACCTCAATTTCGGAAATCATCAGTGCAGTGAGTTACGATTACAACCGGTCGGGAGATTCGAACCTTGCCACGAAACGATCTCTGACTCGATTAGCAAGATAAAACCGCGCGGCCTACTTTAACAGTAAGAAATACAGTTGAAATTAACATTTATATAAAGCGTAACTTTCAAGACAGTGAGTGATCTTATGATTATAACATAATGATCCGCGCATATATATATATATATATATATATATATATATATATATATATATATATATATATATATATATATATATGAAATATTATATATATATAGAATATATATATATATATATATATATATATATATATATATATATAATATAATATATTGGATTTTACTTGTGCAAATGGAAATTCAATTAGCTTTCTGGAAGTTATATAATAAGATTTTACCGTCACTAGATTATTTATCTTCCACCATACTATCCATTCACGTGTAATCACCTTTTTCTTCACAATATTCCCTCTGCTTCACTTTTTTGTTATCAAGTAAGTTCTTTGACTTACTTGTTGTTTCATCAAATACTTTTTGCATGCAAAATCCGATCCTGCATTTTGTAAATTCCTACCCTCTGATGATAAGGAAAGTATTTCTTCGAAACTCCGCGGATTAAGGACTATCCACTTATTAAGTGTTTCCTTTTCAGATTAAATATGTTTTAACTCTTTTTCAAAGTGTTTTTAACATGTTTTATTAACTGTTTGCTCGTATATATATATATATATATATATATATATATGTATATATATATACATATATATATATATATATATATATATATCGAAAATAGATGCGGAAAAAGGAGAAGGATTGAAATACTGTATATAAACTTCTTAAAAACAAATATTATTAGTAAACTTCCTCAAGCATATATTATTTCAGTGGAGATACAAGACGCTTTATATATTGAAACGGGATGTGGGAACATTCAGGTTAGTAACCATCGGCATGTTTAAACCCATTAAAAGTGAAATTCCTTCAGCATGTTTAAACCCATTAACGCATTAAGTTCCTTCATCATGTTTAACCCCATTAAAAGTAAAATTCCTTCAGTCTCCGTTCTAACATGAAACTGAGATTAAAACAAAATAAAAACTTGGATGTAGAACCACAGAAATACTGCTTCTTTTATCTTTGCACAACATTTATATCAGCTAAGTTCAGCTGTTGTTTCAAAAAGTCGGAATACTACACAAACCTCCGACACTATTACCGAATCATCGGTGTAGCTTTCAGACGAGTTAGTTATAGAGTCGATCTCCTACGTCCAAACCGACGGGAGAGTCCATATATGCGTATAAATAAATGCATACATACATACATACACACATACATACATGATTATGATTGCAACGACTTGTCAGACGAGTGCCCCTCCCTCAGACACTTAAAGTCTATGAGCCCAAAAATGACTTCCATCGCCACAGGACCATTTTAATAGACAAAAGGCTGAGGGAGTATCTATACACAGATGATGTTACAGAGTCTTAGCTTTGTATGACAGCTAAGTCTCTCTCTCTCTCTCTCTCTCTCTCTCTCTCTCGATTCAAAATGTTGAGATCCAGCAAAAAGCAAGAGCAAGATAGCCAGAAACAAGTTAAACTGCCGACCAGCTTAATGCGGGTACTGGTCTTCCGCTTTATGGTTTTTAAATCAGAGATTTGCTTCTCTTAGAAAGGTTGCCTTCACCGCGGTTTACGGGATCCCTCTCCACCCCAACACACACATACATACATACACATGAACACACACGGTGCTAGTTGGCCGTTGACCCTTAAAAAGGGTTCATTCACCCTTTGGAATGTCTTATTTTTAATCCTTCAGGGAGAATAGCCACCCACCTCACCAAACAAGTCTGGTGGAGTAACCAGTTTAGTCACCGGTGACTCGACCATGAGGCAGGTAGTACTGGATTACATGGTACCAGTAGCATATGACATGACCTAACACTCATATATACATACATACTATATGTGTGTGTTCATGTGTGTGTGTGAGAGAGAGGTATTGCGTGCGTGTGTCTACAGAAAACAGAGATAGATGAAATAGATAAATAGGTAAATAGATAGATAGATATAAAGAGATAACAAGTCGTAATGAAATATTCGAAGATTATAATTTGACAAGCAAAAACAGATAGACAGAGAAGCAAACAGTCATTCAATTAAATAGATAAAACGAATAAGCAGACGCATGTACATACATAAAGATAGATAGATAGATAGAGAGAGAGATAGATAGATAGAGAGAGAGATAGATAGATAGATGGCAAAATGGTAATGAGTCAGCAGAAGTGAATCCATATTTGATAAGGAAAAAAATACACAAATCGATGCAATACAAACTCAGTGGCACGTTCTTTGTATGACGAGGATAGCAAAACCGCGTTTTTCCGGCCTTGTATCAAGCTGACTCAATTGCTAGAATATCCGAACGAATTTGATCGTGAAGCGAACAAAGATAGACGGAATGTTAGAAAAAGAAAAGAGATAAGATATGACGATTTAGCTTAGCAGGGAGGCGAAGTTTGGGGGAACGAAAATGTGGCATAGAAAGTCCCCTGGTTTTATATAAGAAACCTGTATTGCATCCATTAGAGAGCCCCCCCCCCCTTTTTCTTAAAAACGAAAAAAAAAAAAGAAGAAAAAAAAATAAATGATGAATGAAACTGAGCCGGGTTTCGGTGGCCATAGTGATTACGGGCGGATTGGTCTTGATTTCCCCGGCGATATAGGTATAGGTGGACAATTGATTGGAGTGTATCTTTTTTTTTTTCTCGGGCTGCCGGCGAGATGACCCTTACCTCGCGTTGTAAAGCGGATGGACTGGACTGGACATTACGGTATAGTCGCTAAGCGCTACTGCACGGTAGACGGTGTGGTGTTAGGCGGAATTGCGATGAAAATTACGAGACGGTATGAAGTTTGTAGGTTGGGAAGGGGAATTTGTTCTTAAATGTATTCAAACTAGGAAGTAGGAATAAAGGAAGTAAAAACAAGCGATTCTAGAATAACAAAGAAAGAAAAATATCGAAAAGATATAGACAGACAATCGTCGATAGAGAGAAGTGCATTTGCTTATTATAATATACTTTACTGAATAAATATTTTATTGTTAATCATATATGTTGGAGACTCCCCTCCACAAACACACATACACACACACAGAGACACGCACACACATAAATGTATATATATATACACACATATATACACATATATATTTATTTATTTAAAATTGTACAGAAACCAAAAAAAAAAACATTATGTTAGGCTTGAAACCGACGGTACCAATGTTTTTCTGACCTTCTGTACAATTTTAAATACATAAATACCAAGCTCTTATGTTGAAAAGGGTTTTCTTTGTAATCGAGCACTTTGTTGGATTTCTGTAAACAAATATTATATATATATATATATATATATATATATATATATATATATATATGAGGAGAAATATCGAAATAGTATTCCGACAAAAGAGAGAAATAAAAAGGAACACACCGTATTATGTGTTCATCAACGTTTCTAGACTTCCTCTTGATGAATGGGATTAAGAAACACAAAATACCAGTACAAAATATTGGAAAATGTTTCACGTGCAAAGTGTGTTCTATTTAAAAAAAACAAAAAAAACAAAACAAAACAAAACGAAAAATACGTTGGAAATTCAAAAAGGAGGGAGGGAGGGGGGCTTGCGCTGTTAAAGAAACATTTTAAAATATTTTGTACTGGTATTTTTTGCTTCTTAATCCCATTCATCCAGAGGAAGTCTCGAAATAAAGACGAAACGTTGATGAACAGGTAATACGGTTTGTCCTTATATATATATATATATATATATATATATATATATATATATATATATATATATATATATATATATTTATATAAGCATATTAGTGGTGGGAGGATTAATCGAAGTCGGAATCAGGAATCGAAAAAAATCAGCACTTTTGTGGTCTGGAAATTGTGTCGGAATCAGAGAAAATATAGCGGCTATTTTCTTAAGAGAAAGGCGATTCCTTAAATTTGTTACTTTTGACATTTATCTTGTTAAAACATAATTTTCTAGGGTTCATATTAATGATGAAATGATAAGTATTTACTGATGTCTACAATCCGCGTAACATTAGAGGCTATAGATCACCCTAAACGTGCGTTGTACGCTTGTAAAATCGCATGCATGTGTTTTTTTTATGGTAATCTGAGAAAAAATACTTCTACAACTAAATATCAAAATATTTTAAAATAATCGGGATGTGACTCGATAATTATATTCGAATAGGAAATTTTAGACAGAATCGGTAATTATATCGCAATCGGGAGAAAATATTGAAGACGCTCCATTACTAATATATGTGCGTGTATGTATGTGTGTGTGTGTGTGTGTGCGTGCGCGCGCGTGTGTGTATGTGTGTGCGCGCGTGTGTGTGAGTATGTGATGTTCGCGTGCTTTATATATTGGTATACTTTCATAAATGGTAGCTGCATTAAATATCTACTAATTATGTAAAAGAAGCAATATGTTAATTTTTTTTATTTTTTACAGAAATGATTTTATTTCCAGAAAGTCTTTTATTTTTATATTTAATCCGATGGACAGTTTATATTTTTACTAGAAATGTACCGGTGATATTAGGAGGCGATACGCTCTGTCAAACACAATTCTTCCAACTTTGCATTAATCATCTAGTTCACTGATTTGTATTATAGATTAAAAAAATGTGAATACTACATGTGCATGTCGTTTATAACGGGGCATATCTAATTGTTGAGGCGACTTAATCGATTAATGCATTATATTTCTACGCATGTATTTTAGTTAAAACATAATATGGAGCATACCTGTTTAAATCTTATTTTTTTAATGAATGAAATGAATATCTAAAATTTATCCCAATAAAATTGATTATTTACTAGCATAAAAAAAATGAATACAATGAAATATAAAAGAACTTATGAGAGAATCATATAGAAAAAAGTCCTGGATTAGTATAGTAAGGATAGTGATGCACCAATAGAATTGAATTAAATATTTATTACATTCTCCGATAATATATATATATATATATATGTGTGTGTGTGTGTGTGTGTGTGTGTGTGTGTATTGTGTAATATAATAATTTCCCAAGTCCTAAATATCTAGGTTTCAAAGTAGGGCATTTATTACATTTGAAAAGTAGTCATTACATATTATTTTGTATAGCGAATACCAAGTCTGCAAAATTATATTATTGCTGCATATTTAGTAACGTACTCATCAGCTGTTTATCTTAAAAACCTTCTAGAAACATCATTTCGGACGACTCACATCGTTTATCTAACAATTCAATATATATATATATATTATATATATATATATATATATATATATATATATATATATATATATATATATATATATATATATATATATACAGGGAAGGACAGAGAAAAGGATAGGGACAGAGATTAAATTCTAAAGATGGGATAAGAGTTACATAGAAATTTTTAGCATCGGATCAAACAGAGAAAGAAAATCGTCTTCATGTCATCGTGTCTCGAATTAAAATGCCATTTACTAAATAACAGAAACGCAGCCAGTATATACATATAACAATATATAAAAAACATACAGCGATTTAAGAACATTTACTCTAAAAATTGAATAATATAAAATAGTATTAAAATAAGATCATGGAAACGCTAAAGAAAAATGTTGGAATAATGGAATAAAACATTGCGCACGACTATAGACGAGTAAAAGGCACAAAACTGAAATAGCGTAAGAGATTGGGCAGATAAGAGATACGGAAATACATATAAGAAAGTGTAAAATATAATAAATATGCATAATGCATAGTAAGGTGGAAAGAAGATCTAGTTAAAACCAATAAATGGAAAAAGTCCAAACTTTATAAATTGTGTCTGTGGTGTTCTTGAACATGCATCTAGAAAATTGACAGGATGAGTATTATTATTATTATAAATATCAACTCCGAAAATAATAATTAGGCAATGGTTATCTATATGTAAGCACGTGTTAAAATACTTATCATTACTAATAGACCATAGTAATGCTTAAGAATTAATGCTTTTACTCATCATATCGTTTATATTATTTACAATTTATCTAACATTGATTAAATATATTTGGAAACAGTTGGAGAAACAAAACAATGTCCAGATGGCGATGCCTCTATTCAGTCTCAAGAGATAATAGATTTAATTGTGAAGCAAGGGTTGCGAAATCCCCAAATACATCTCTACTGAATCGGCACTGCTTCAGTCCAATTGCAGGGAAAATGCTAAACGACTGGAAACAATGCCAAGATAAACGGAGAGCATATACATCACATGGAATTCAGAAACGGTCACCCATCTAATATTAACCAGATTCAACGTTGCTTAACTTCGGTGATCTAACGCAAACAGGTGGGACAACGTGGAATATGCCGTATATAAGGATAGAGAAACCAAATAAAACATGTTTTAATAATAAAGATTACGTAAAAATGGTGAACATCAATAAAAATCACAAGCGCATTCATATATATAGTATATTTAATCAATATCTAATTAATGAGTTTCTTATTAAAATATTAGTTAAAACGTAAATATGGAAACCGCTTTTTTGTTGTTTAATATGTAAAGTAAAATCCTTCAAAGCTTTATTCCTGGAGATATGTTTTTACGTTATTTCTAGAAATTCTGTTTGACAAAAACATGCCACAATACCGTTATAAATAATCACCGTGAATAATAAGTTTTGAAGTAGAGATTTGTGTAAAATTCCACATGTTGTGAAATAAAGAAGATAGGAAGAGAAAACGAATTTCAAGTCTATCATTGTCACCCTCTCTTTATACAATTTAACTTGTCCATTTCTATGAGGTATGCATATAAAAGTCCACACTGGTTATCCCAGTCTACATGCAGTATTCATGATTGATTCTGATAGAATAAAACAAGGCCGATAGCCATTAGTCGCGTGCTCTCGTGTAATGAATGAATGCGTGAATGTAGGATTGACATCAAATTCTTAAAGACAAACTAAAATGACCGAAAAATGGGCTGAAATGACTTAAATAAATAAACAGTAAATGACTAAGAATGAATTTAATCAACTTAAGGATGAATTAAATGACCTTAGGAATGACTTGAATACTTAAAAAATAACTGGAATCGTTCAAAACAACTTGAATGATCTGGAGAATGACTTGAATCGCTGTGCGACTGATTGGTTGTAAAGTGGGTGATCATTTTACATTAAATTAATACAGAAAAGTGCTCCCCCACTTTATATCACAAAGTTACAAACATAAGTACAGCATGTAGTAAGAACAGATACTACCATTTGATCTTGGCCAAAAGGCCAAGAAAAGTTTTAAAAGCTAAGAACAGCATCTATTAACCACATACGTTTGTTTATTACAAAAAAGGCCAAGCACAAAAGTGTTACGGACAGACTGACCGCCCGACCGACCGACCGACGGAGTGACTTATAGAGTCGCTTGCACGCGACTAAAAATGAGAGTATAGACGTTATTAGAATAAATCCCTTTTGCGCCTACGAACACCACAGTGTAGGGATTTGATCTTACGGACTGGAGAGTTAATCATGTTTGTTTTTTAGAAGGAACAATACTGCAACATACTTGTCAGAGCACATTGCATTAAAGATTCTGTAGCGGACACATTATTTGAAGCTTGTAAGATAATATGAACTATATTAAGAGAGACTCTTTTTTTTAACTCTATTAGGGTGGGAGAGACTAGGAATTGATCATCACCTCTGTTTTGGCAACACTACCCATTTATGAGTAAATGGTGATTTGCCTTAGATAGAAGATGTCGTGAGAGAGTCGAGAACGTGACAATTTGTAGAAAGGCATATGCAATAGAGAAACACGACGCCAAGTTACCAGCTGTGTCTTTATAGATCCAGATATTAAAACGATCTACTTGATTGGCATTAAGATTTTCAAATATATGCATTTTAGTACTTAGATTAAAATGGAATGTTGCAGCAATACTTTCTGGGACACAACTAAGTATGGCACAGTCATAAGTGCACCGTTGCTCAAGTACACGAAATGTTGCAAGATTAGCATTTAAATGAAATGTAAGACAGTCGTACCAAAAGTCAAGACTTATATTTAACTCAAAATGTTTGAAGATTTACGAATGCCTGAGTGATGGGTATATAAAAACGACCCCCCCCCTATAATCAGATTTGAAAGCGACGGTACCGATGAGTTAAACTGAGCGACCTTATAAGCTGCGTAATTTATTTTTCTACGTAATAACTCCATTTCTCAACGCCACTTTGAGAGAAATTCTATAATACATCTCTGATTCTGACTCAGCACCATGCCAGACTCTAACAACGCTAATATCTGCAACGGAGAGATGATACGTTCAGATAAGAATAACAAAATAGTTTTCAATCTCCCTGATTTTTTTTCCGGCGAAATAAAAAATAGGAGACATTTCTATCTCTACACCCTTCGCTGGTTCTATCTGAATCTCGACTATGTTCTATATTTAGAAAATGATGTTACGACTATAAAAGAAAAAAGTCCATGCATATGTTTATCAAAGTTCTATTAAATGTGACCTAAGCTTGAAAATAAATTGCTAATAAAATTCCCACTTAATAGAGTTGAAGTGTTAGTACAAATTTATATGGGACTAAAACGTTTGATTTTTGTATCGAACAGATATATGAGAAATAAACCTACCACGGAATAAATGTAAGGAATTATAAAAAAAAGGGCTGTTTTAGATACCCATATAACCCTCTATTCAAACGATGTTCATCTTTTTTTTTTTTTTTTTACACAGTGATCACCACTTATCAAGGCCCGGAAGCCACTCAGGGATAAGGGTTATTGCAAGTACATTACGTTAGTGTGGAGATTTGATGAAGTGTTTACTTAAGGGGGCGGTTCATTAGGAATTTGTTAACATTAAACTTGAAGACATCCAAGTTGTAGTCCGGAGGGAAGCAGGCAGACGGAACAGAGTTCCACAGGCGTGCAGTTCTAAGAAAGAAGCTTTGTTCATGGAATCCGCGCCTCGATTTAGGCACAGATATAGAGTGGGGGAAATTTTTCAAAGTGGATTCAGTTAGACGGGTGTTTTTCGTGAAAAATTGGCGAGGGGGGGCAGGGATTGGAGTTCAAACGAGCACCTGCCATGAAAATAACGATAAAACAAGGATAGGCTCGCAACGTCACTTCTGTGGGAGAGGGGTTGCAGGGTAGAGAAAAGGGCATCCCCCACTAAACCATGAAGTCTACCTTGCACTCTGTCAAGGCATGATAGGCTGTTTTTGGCAGCTCCTGCCCAGATGTGGCAACAGTATTCCATCCTTGGACGTACTTGGCTTTTATATAGATAGAGAATTGCATCAGTAGTGAGATATCTTCTGGAGCGGTAGAAGGATCCCACCATCTTTCCAGCGACCTTGGCAACAGACTTGATGTACGTGTTCCATTTCAGATCAGGAGTAAAGGTCAAACCCAGAAGCTTGTCAAAACACGGGGCCTCACCCAGACGAGAGCCATCCATCACAATTGATGCAAGCTGGGGATCAGAGCGTTGATGATGCTATTTTATAGCAGTAATTGGACACATACACATACATTGTAAGTCCCCGTCCAAATCTCGTTTTTTGGAAAAACCTAAAATTCAAATAATTAAATTTAAAATTTATCTTGTTAATGTTTTCGACGTTAAAGAAAAGAAAAGAAAAAAGAAAAGGAAAAAGAAAAAAAGATAAGAAAATAAAACGAATAATTTTATATACTAAAACTTTTTCTATTATATGTTATTCTGATACAGTAGAGTTAGTTATCGCGTCACCTTTAAAAATTGCGCTTTAAATCTATTAATTTTAAACGGTTTTATCCTAATTTGATTTCTAACTATTCCAAGGGTGATAATTAAAAAAAC
>NC_136484.1:36183647-36291147 GCF_053919585.1 Euprymna scolopes | reverse complement strand
CAGTTCTGCGAAGGCACGTCCAGCTTTTTGCATCGCTTTCATTAATAACTTCTGAAATATATGAATTCAGTATCGTCCGTTCAGCTGTATGTTGAATTATAATTTTCAAGTATTTGTTGAACAAACAAGGCTCGTAAGTCCAGTCTACTCTATTACAAACTATAGTATACTCGGACTAACAGAAAAGTTCATACCGACATTGCGGTGAGACAGCACTTCTCTTTGCCATTGAATTTAAGCAATACCGGTTCAGGGAATGCAGTTTAGGATGCGTCAGCATTTGCTTCATCGTAGACATTTTATACAGAGTATACGCATTGCATCTTCGGAAAGAAAGAGAAAGTGTTAAAATCAGTAACACACCACAAAGAAATAATACATAAGATAAAAGGAATTGAAAAAAAATAACGAACAAGAATTATATAATCTTAAACGGAATATACGTCGGAAAAAAACGGTATAAGAAAAATAGATAAAATAGGAAAAATATAGCAACAACAGTGGAGAAGAAGATAAAGAACTAGGAAAAACATAAGAAGATTATAAAATAAGATGATAAAGGCGAAGAAGAAATAAAAGAACAATTAAAAGACATAAGTGTTTATAAAATCAAATAAGTAAGGAAAGTATTATACTACCGCGCTCGCTCACATAGAAAATAAATTTAAAAAAAAACATAACAATAATGAAGGAGAAGGACAGGAAAAAAGACGACACAATTTTTCGATTGAAAAACATAACAAAATAAAAACGAACAGTTCGCCATTATTGTTTTCTATTTAAATCTTGCCACCAGGAAAATTTCAAATCTGTCCCCTGACTCTCAAATTGTTGACCCTCATTTTTAGAAGAAGCAATATTGTTTCCCCACCCCCTGCTTGATTGTACGCTGTTCACCATAACTTCCAGGAGGGTTCATCATGGGGGTATTGCGATGCTGCAGGCTGTACGAAGAGGACACCTATTTTATTTCTAATATTGTAATTGGATGAACACACAAACGTGGTAAACTAAGCGAGAAGGAACGAAAAAGTGTCGTAATCTCTAAGGAAAAGCAAAACCTCGATGCTTTAACCGGAAGTAAATAGGGATAAATTAATTGAGGACAATTACTTGAGAAGCAGAGGCTAAAAGACAAATAAAAGATAAGAATTTTATTTTATATTTAATTCGAAATACATTCAAATAAGAACAGATGTCAATGTGCTTAAATAAGGGGTTGCGAATTAAACAAAGGTCAATGTGCTTGAAAGCGGGTTGGGGAAATAACATCAAACAAGGAAGAAAAGAAATGCGTCGCAGATAAAAGTAAATAAGAAGAAAATGCGGATTAGAATGAAGAACATGAAAACGGAACCAACATAATGAAAAAGTGAAATAACACAAGTGAAGAAGGCTCGACTTGAGCAACCTAATAAAAATATATCAAATATACTGAGCATTAAACAGAATTTAAAACATACAATGGAATTAAGAATAACTAGATGATTTGATGAAAAGGAAAAGAAGGAATAAAAACGTGCATGTCAAAAAGGGGGAAATAAAACAAAGAAAAGCAAATACAGTTAAATATTGAAGAATGTCCGCGGTTAAAGATAAAGAAAATTGGGCAAAGTTTCAATCGGAAAAAAACATCAGGAAGGTGGGATCAATGAGTGGATATCAACCGTATTAATGGTTTCTCTTTACTGGTTAATAATAGGTTCTATACAGGTGCCGCACTGATAGATAACTACTGCAAATCAAAAATTCAAATTGTTGATGGCTTATCCTATCATTATAACTAGTGTGACCCAACCACCTATTGTGGTCGAATTTTACATTAATAACGGTTAAAATAGAGTTAAGTAAGAGCTTTTATTATGTGAACATTCCCGGGAAACCCTCGAATGTCTTGCTGACTCTATGTGTTTGGTCGATGACGCAACCCAAAACAAGAAAAAATAGATTCATTTAGCGAATTGGGATTGATGATAAAACAGTAATCCTAACATTGTTTTACTAAAAACACATGTCATCTGAAAGAATGATACACAAATTGTTTTTATGCTACGACCCAGAGAAGTCCCTGATCTTTAGAACAAGGACTTATCAGCGCGAGAAACACCTCGATGGAAAATTACTTCGAGGAACAATTGGGTGTGGTTCGTACTGGACCAATCAGAAGATAAGGGAATATGACGCAACGTTAATCGATTAGCAGCACTGGACATGGGAACGCTAGACCCCAACCCCTACCTTTACATAAGCTTACACAAGCGATTTTAACCAGAAGAGGAAAGTTTAGAGAAGTCTCTACCGAAGTGAGCCTGGAATAGGATGTGACCCTTATCACCGAGCCATATGCCGACGTTGAGTATCGCCAGTCAGCTCTTCTTCGTCTACTGAGCTGCAAGACCCCCCCCACCGATTAAGTAGGCTTTTCATGTTAAACAATTCCTAACATTGACGCTTATCGCTGTCAGAAGCCCCTCCCCTTTACCCAGTAAAAGTAAGTTGATGACGACAATCTTAAAAAAGGAGAGTTGAACGCCGTTATTTTTGACTGTTGATTGGTCACGTTGACGTTCAATTGGGCTAAAGGCAATAATAAAATATAGTTGAATTGAACTTCAATCTAACCATTTAGATTTAAAATTTATGCAATGGTACATATTTCCGCTTTCTGAAACTACCAAAAATGAAACGGACTATTTTGCCGACTTGCTTTGGATGCATTTCCAGAAACTTTTGGTTTTACCTAGATTGTACCAATCTGTAAACAATGTGGCACTTTATTATATCATCATACTTTTTTTAAGGATTATTTGCATACCGATTATTATATCCTTTCTTTTTTTTTTTTCGCTTTCAACGTTCATTCCCTTTCTTTATGCCCCTGAAAGCTATGTCACTTAAAGGCATTTGATTTTTGTATGTACGATTTAACAAAACAATTGGGAACCAATGTTAGTATTTTGCTAGAAGTTTTCCTCTGAAGAGATGTACTTGGGGTAAGAACGTTAATTTTACCATTGTATTCTTTGGTTTAAACCATATACTCTTTTAAATGTGATTTGAACATATAAACACTAATTGTATTTGCTCTGTTTAGTATATTGATCAATTTTATTTGGCTGAGATTGTCTTATATGAATATTTCCTTCCAGTATTTCATAAGATATGAAACCACTAGATTTACAAACCTGTTATCTACTTCATTTCATGCCTTATATATAATATTAGCATTTCCGCTCGGCATTGCCCGGGTGTTTAGAGGTGTATGTTGAGCAAAAACAACAAAAAAAGGTAACTTTTTAAAAATTTGACCTCTATTATGACCCCTTAAAATTTATTGTTTTGGGCTCAAATTAAGTTATTAAGTTAGATCCCTGTCCGATGAACCTATATCTAAAGTTTCAAGTGTTTAGACCCAAAATTGTCGGAGGAATTTTGTAGAGTTCTCAAAGGTCAAATCATTAAACTTTTACCCCTTAACAGCCAAATTTCTGGCCGAAAACAGATCACATGTATTTTTCCAAATTTCGAGTCTGTAGACTAAAAATTGACAGAGTTATTGCGTAGAAAAATGTACACAGAGAGACACACAGGGTGCTGAGATTGTCAGGCTGTTAAGCGATCAAAGTTCAACGATTTAATATTTGAGAACTCTACCAAACTCCTCCGACAATGTTGGGTATAAGCACTTGAAAATTAAGATGTAGATCTCTTTGACATGGATCTAACTTAACTTGATTTGAGCCGAAAACAATAAATGTTAAGGGGGCATAATAGGGGTCAAAGTTTAAAAAATTGACCGCTGTCTTTTCTACCAAATTACTCAGACAATTTATGGTCTAAACATTTGAAAGTTTACATAAAGGGTATTCAGAGATAGATCAAGTTTTTTAATCGGTTTGGTCGAAAATCTGAGCTACAAATATATAAATTTTTGTATGCATGTGTGCATGTGTGCCTAAAACTTTCGACAGAGGCGACAGATTATTACAAGATCTGTATCGTTTTGAAACTTAACCCTTCAGAAGACAAATACCGAAAAATTGGCTAAAAACATTAATTTCTCTAGCCTCAACTGGGCAATTTTCTACAGGGAGAGGTCGCTTTTTTCACCGATATTTTCGAAAGTCATCCTCTCTTTTTGCTTGTCTTGCCTTAATTTAAACCTACGTCACTTTCGGTTTGGCGGTGGGGGTAACAGCAAAGACGTCACGTTTTTTTCATTCCTTTCATCCTCTGCAGTACGGGTTCGAACCTGCCTTCCTACTACCATTGGGGGGGGGCTCAACACACACCTCCAAATACCCGGGCAACGCCGGGCAACGCCGGGCACGCCGGGCAACGCCGGGCAACGCCGGGCAACGCCGGGCACCCAATCTAGTTAATTTTACGCTTCAAAAAATATTTAACATATTTAGTGAGAGTTTATCGGGGTTCCATTAGATTAAGAGAGCAAGATATATAAACCTGTGTGTATGTGTGTATGGGTGTATGTGCGAGTTCCTGCTAGGCGTGTAGGCAATACTCACTTTGAATTATATTGCTTGAATCGGTAAACATGCGTTTCCAATGACAGTTCATTTTTGTATAGAAAAAGATAAAATATATTGTCTAATATCTATAGAGCCCCCTTTTCGTTGTTTCCCCCTTTTCCGCGCACTCTTTTTTCTATCGAACGCTTTTTTACTGTGGGTTAAATATTGACAACTTGCGGTGATATTTCTTTAAGTTTTAATACGTCATTTCATTCACCACACACGTTTTAGATTTTTGGAAATTTAGCCCGATCCGGTTGAATTCAATTGCTGAACACCGCATCATTTCCCAACAAGCAGGATTCTTTCCTAGCAAATCTACAATAAACCAGCTCCTAAAACTCAGTCAGTATGTCAGAGATTGATATAAAGGTGGACAGCTAATAGGTCCGCCTTTGTTAATGTCTTTACTATATTTCTGCAAACTATTATTTTCTAAAAATTATCCGGAGCTGAGAAGAGATTTGGGACTCGCATACCTTATCAGAACCTTCTTAAAAAGCAAAAGCATTTATGTGACTATAAACATCAAAGAAATCCAATATCGCTTAAAATTAATGCATTACTACAAAGACAGTTTGCTAACACTATTACTGTATAACATATATACAAATCATTACTTAGGAGTCCATCCTTGTTGACGACATAATCGTAACATCTAAAATGAGTACGCTGAAAAATAAAACTCAACAATGATCTTGATCAACTCTCTTACTACAAGAAAACCACATGCTTGTATAGAAGACCTGGAAAACTCGCCTGATCGTAACATTTCAAGGATACAAATGGCCGACCGACTCCTAAGTCTTAGATATAAATGTAAACTCGCATTCGCTGCGAGTAGCCTTTGACTGCGACTTTTAATTCTAGGTACAAATAAAAATATTAAAATGAAAGTCAGATATTGGAACAACTTCCAAATCCAAACTCTAAAGCAGATACACTATGATTTACTGCATTAACACAGTGGTATTCCTATTTGAAATATGCGTGTTCTGTTAGAACAAAAATAACTAAAAAAAGAAATTAGACCCAGAAGTAAATAACATGTGCCAGTTTATTTCTGGTTGCAAGAACCTTGCCTCTCCTCTTTATCATTATCTTTCCAGATCTCCGATGTAAATCTCACAACAGCCCAACGAGTGAATTCAAAGATAAACTACCACAGCAATGTGGAAACCGTAGCTACATCTCAGTTTGATATTAGACGATTAGAAAAAAGCCCCATCTTATTCCAGCGGAATCCGCTTTCTGTAAATTATTTCCATCTGGCTCAAAATCACCATTGGACCATTGAAAAACACTACACCGCCAGAGAAAATAAATGAAGGGATAACAGTTTATACCACTAAATAATGCTGTAAAATAGGCCTAACCCTCGTCAAATGTAGTTGCAAATATCACATTATGCAGCAGTGTCTTGTCTGTATTCTGTTTCCCATGCAAAAACAACTTGCATTATTTTGTAAAGAAAAACATAAAAAAGTAAAGGACTGTGTAAAATGTGTGTAATTGTCAGGTTACATAACCGCATATGAGAAGAATGACTATTATATATTAAGTATTTATTATCTTTGATTACTAATAAACTGAAAAGGAGTAAAGGTGACGAAGGCTTAAAAAAATCCGGGAAGTAAAAAGGAAAAATAAAAATGTCAATTGGTGCGTAAAATTACAAATTACGGCTAGTTTAAAAAATAAAAATGGGCGTTTTTGGTTTTCAAATATAACTCGATACTCGTATTGTGGAATAAATTAGTATTTGTTTCCTGTGATAAAAATCTATAGGTAAAATACATTGATTAAATGAGATTTCGTAGAAAAATATACATGTATGCGCGCAGTCAGAAATGTGTGCGGAATTAAACCAAGAATGGGTTGTGTTTAGTTAACAGTAAACGTCGCTTGTGTAGGACCGTGTACAGACCTCTCAGCCACTCGCTTTAGTACATATTGCTTTGCGCTGTCGAAATCAATCAATGTCAGTGATTCTTTTTTTAGCAGTGTAAACCCTCTTTGCTTGCGTAGCCATGTTCGCTTTCAGACCGAACAACGAGAGGAAAGACAGGAACGAGGCGAAAAGATTAAGATATATATATATATATATATATATATATATATATATATATATATATATATACTACCAGAAGTACCCGTCGTTGACTGGGTTCAGAAACAGCCCTACTGAAAATGGATTGTGATTGATGAAAGTATGATAGGTTATAAAAAAGAGGGGATTGTAAAGAGATAGGTTTTGATACTCAAAAATTTTACCCTAAGCAAAATATGATGACCGTAAAGATAATTTTCGCGAAAATATATTTTTTATATCAACTTTGTTTCCATTCGTAGCCAAGAGTGACCAACAAAATGATGTTACCTTACGAAGAGAAAATGTTATATATATATATATATATATATATATATATATATATATATATATATATATATATATACATATATATATTTATATATAATATAAATATACAAGAAATAAATGTCACCATACTCAATAAAAGTTACTTTTATGGTAGAAAATTTCATTGGTTTGTATTTTAAGTAGTTTGTAATTTTATTTTTAATTCACGAACCGGTTTAAAAAATAAAACAAAATTGCAGCGACTTTTCAATGGAGAGCTCGGTTTTCAATTTGAAGGAGGGGCACCTGAGCATTCTGTGTTAACAATTTAAGAGAATTCCGTCAACGTAAGCAATATTTATACACACATTTTAATGTTTTCCGTTATTTTGTGCTTGAGGAATATTCGATTATGGCATGTGTAGTTTATATAAAAATTCATTTAAGTAATTATCGCCTCAAATTTCGTTTTAATGTAAGTTCGCTGAAATTATTTCAAGCAAATAGACATTCAAAACTATTTCAAAACAAAAAAAAACATGAACTGAACTTTTATTGACTATGGTAACATTTATTTCTTGCATATTTATTTTTTCGGGTAGTCGTTTGTTGGCTTTTCTGCTATACACTCTTACTAAATAATATAGTTGAAATATCGACACACAAAAACAGAGTTTTGAAAAATAATGAAGCTTTACTTACTTTAGTAAAATATTCCGAAACAGCAAAATGGGATATTAAACAAGAAAACGTGTAATTACTTTAGTTTTTTGAAGCAAATAATTGATACAAATATGAATAAGAAGAAAATGGCGCCCTTTTCAAGCAGAACAGCTTGGTTTCAGTTTTACAGTACTGAACGGTGTAGTAAGGTCGCCGTCGGATTCAGGGTTGTACTATTGTAATGTAAAGAACACACAGAAAGGGTTGTAATCAACCGAATTCCTTCTAGTATACTGACAAAAAAGCTTAAACAGATACATAAATAAAGATAAATTTATGTAAATGTTTTTAAAAAGACACGTAATCAGGTGAGCACGATAACAAGTAAAGTTCTTATTTTTTATTATTTATCTATTTATCTATTTTCGAAAGATGCAAGTTGAGAAGGAAAAAAAAACAAAGATATGTAAAATTTGTGTCGAGAATTATCTAAAGATCCGACTTATTTTTTCGGCTTTCACTTTAATAAGAACGTGAATTTATGAGGCAAATTTATTCGACACAATATGATTCAACTCAAAAAAATAAATAAACGCTAACGTGAATTAAGATTAAAGTTAAGGTGACTTTTGGACCCTCCCCCCCTTTTAAAACACCTTGTTAAAGTTTGTGACATATTTACATTCTATGAAGGTCAGGCGCGAACGAACACCCAATAATTTTATTGTACCATATTTCTTCAAACTGAAACAAATAGATATGAAACGTCATTGTTAAAGTTTGTGGCATATTTCCATAGAGTACAGGCGCGAATGGAGACTCCACAATTTTATTATAACATCCTTATTTAAGTTGAAACATACTTATCAAAGTATTCTTATGTACATCTATATCACAAACTCTTGTAAATTTTTATTTTTCATTTTTTATTTCCATACGTTGGGGGCCAGGGTCGACCGCAGACCCCACAATTTTTATGAACCCTCGTTCTTTCAGATCAAACATACCCATTCCTGATTCTCGACACATCTTCTATCATTATATGTAATCAGTTTTATAAAATAGTCAAACGTATAGGAGCCCATTCGTGACCACTCACATACACCCACACCCACACACACAGACGTTTAGTTTATATATATATATATATATATATATATATATATATATATATATATATATGCAGTGCCAGAAACTATATATATATATCATTAAACACGGGACCGCTATTTTCTTTTGCTTTGAATGAATGCAAGCGAAGAAGGGAAGTAATAAATAACTCTGAAAAAGGTACACAGTCGTTTTTCATCTTAGAAACAGGACAGTCAAGAAACCAACCAAAAATATATATAACGTTGGTCATGATGGTAATCGTACAAGAATATTAAAATAGACCAATAAACACTTAATAAATTAATCTCTGCATAAAAGAAAATAAACAGAACGAAAAAAAAAAACAGGAAATAATCTGTATATGATGTTTGTTAACCAATTGTTAATGAAATTTTCGAGAATAAAATAGACATTTTATTTTAATTTAAAAGCAAATTCGATCTCTTTGGGGGCAAGGGTAGTAATTTAATCGATATGTCTATTTTATGGATTTTTTTTTTAAAAGCGTTGGCATAGGAAATAATATATTAGATAAAGCATTGACACAGGAAATAATATTTTGGAAAAGCATTCGCATGGGAAATCATATAATAGATATACTTTACAAGTTTATTATGATCATCAGAATATTTAACCGACAATAAGATATGAGAGTATTGTTTAGTCCATGGATGTTTAAAGTTTAATGATTCTGCATATATACGATGTTTTTCTTATATATTTGACTTTTGAATTCTTTATGAATTCTACTTACATATAATAGAATTCACAATCTAATATGTCAAACAATTCTTTTCAAATACTTTTTTCTTATATATTAATTACTGCAATGAGTTTCTACATATTGAAAACATTTGTGAAAATTTTTGCTACGAGCATAACGCAAATTCGTTTTGAAGACATTTCAATGTAAAACTAACCAATCTTTTACAGATTCTTATCTTTTTTCGTTCTATGAATGAGACTAATTCCTTTAGAACTTTATGATTATAACAAACGTGTAACGTATGTAACTTACTTTTCTTTGTAAATTTTACTATATATATATATATATGCGTGTATATATATATATTCAGAGAGAGAGAGAGAGAGAGAGAGAGAGAGAGAAAGAGAGAAGGAGAGAGATCGTCAAAACATCGTTAATTTATTACCGTACAGCAGCAGTATAGCGCAATGGTGCGAATCCTCGACTCTCATATGGGCGGTCCGATCTTGGCTTGAGGCAGTTGCCTGTCTAGCCGCACTGATGAGCAGTGAAACAGCGAAACAGTACTGTGTGTGGATGACTATATATATATATATATATATATATATATATATATATATATATATATATATCAGTGTATATTTCTGTTGCGTTGTTCTTTAAAATACATTGCACGTTTTACATTAAAAGATTTGCATGTGTAAGTGTTCAGCAACACACACCATATTACTCTCTCCCTCTCTCTCTCCCTCTCTCTCTCTATATATATATACATATATATATATATATATATATATACGTATGTATGTATGCATGTATGTATGTATTTATATATTATGATTAAATATACGTGTGTCAGTTACATAAAATCCTGAAAGAGTTTTTGAAGATTTGTGTAAAAAAATTGCTACACAAATTACCTAATGTCCAACGCCGTCAGCAAAATGGTGCTCCGAACGAACGAAATGTGCAATGGAGCGGAGCCCGCCATTTTGCCTGCAGCGTAAAACGCGAATTCGAAACTCGCTGCACATATAGTTTTTCTTTTACTTTGGGTTTGCAGTATCGCCATTTTGTCTATTTATACTTTTTTCATCACATTCTCACTCTCCATCATTTCTGTTCTTTAGTTCATATAGTTTATCGCTCTCGAATACATTCTATCGCCTATTTTCCATTCTGGTTTTCTAATTGTTAGCGTCTTTCTATGTGTCCTTCCCTAGTGCATTTTTCTCCGCGTGATTTTTATCTTCTGATATGCAGTTTATTTTCCTTCTCAGCACTCGGGCGCAGTTTCCATCTCACTCATTCTATCTTTAAAGCAACCGTTCTATATCGCTCATACATTTTGTAAATATGACAGCATTGATCAATTTCATAAAATATCTCAACAATACATGGTAAAATATTCCTTATTTGGAGGAATGAAGTATGTTTAAAAAATAACACCTCATTTTTTATTATCTCCAAATTTTAATTAACCGAACAAGTCATTTAATTTCCCATGTATTTCTACCGCTCTCTAACACTCTACTGCTAGTTTTATGAGCATATTTACAGAAAGGCAATTACTCTTTTTTATCTTTTAATTTACATAATGTTTCGCCTTATCCCTGAGTGGCTTCCGGGCCTTGATAAGTGGTGACCACCGTGTAAATATATATATATATATATATATATGTATATATATATATATATAGAGAGAGAGAGATAGAGATAGATAGATAGATAGATAGATAGATAGATAGAAATATAGATAAATCAATGAGATACGGGCATAATAGTACTCCATTCTTTAGTATCTATCAAAATAATATAAAATCAAACATGCTTGTTAATTTTACTTGTGCAAGAAAGATGTATTAGCAGATGTGTAAGTGTTTTATGTGCCTTTCCAATTAAAGTAAAGTGGATTAAATAAGGGTAATTAATTTCTTTCGTTCCATCCGGCATGCTTTGAATCGAACTGTAACATCCAGCATTTGAAAAGGCGAAATATAATGGATTGTCACAGACATAACAAGTAAGAGGTTTATACTTAATACACTTAAATCAATATGTGTATATACAGACATATAGTATATACTTATTGATTTATAAATCGCCATTGTTTTCATTTTCTCTCATAAACACCGATTATATCTCATTCCGCGCATTGTGATAGCCTTCTAAATCTCTACTATATATATATATATATTAGTGATGGGCCGATTCCAATATTTTTCCCGATTCCGATACAATTACCGATACCGCACTAAATTCCTAATTTCGCACTAAATTACCGATTCCGATTTCGATTCTTCATAAATGTCTAAATATTTAACTAGATAATTGTTATTTTCCCCGATTACCGTAAAAACGCATACTAAATGTGGAGATATCTTCATAAACAAAATAAATACACTTGTGGCTGGTCATCTATCGATTGTACCTTTACTAGTAGTTATAAATCAATAAATATTTATTATTTTCTCATTATTACCAGCCAAGAAATATTTTGCTTTAAGCATGTTGAAACAAAAATAACAATTAAAAGATTAGTTTTTGCATAGGAAAATAGGCACACATTTTTCTGATTCTCATACCCCCAAATGGCCAGATTTTTTCCGATTCCCGATTCCTATTAAACGTCCAAACACTGATATATATATATATATATATATATATATATATATATATAATGTGTGGGGGGCAAGGTTATTTAATCAAAGGCTAAGGGTGAGATAAATCTGACAGAAACATCCAAAGTAGCTTAGGCCTTGTAAGCTGCGGCATATATGACCGACCGGCGTGTGGAATATGCTCTGGTGTCCAGCAACCTAAGTTCCAGTTATGGACGAAATGGTATGGTGGGTGGAGAGGGATCTGTAACCTTAGTGAAGGCAACCTCCCTAGGAGAAGGAAAACTCTGATATACAACCTGCGATAACTGCAGCAGCCAATGATGTAGACTTGCTCTTCTTTTTTGGATCAATGTGGCAGTTGTTTAGAGAGTGGGATTGTCTCCGTGCAAAGTCTTTCCCCATTATAACAATTCTCATGCACAGGCATTGCTCGATAGAAATTGAATACACTTTTATATCGAGTGATTGCAATGATCGAAAGCGAATTTGCTGCCATCATACATATATATATATATATATATATATATATATATATATATATAAAGAGAGAGAGAAAGAGAGAGGGGGAGAGAGTAAGAGAGGAATGTGTGTAAGGATTTTTGATTTACAGACTTGAAATTTGGTGTATACGTTATTCAGACATATGGAAACATTTGCAGTTGATTTTTGTTTTTTTCGGAAGAAAGAGGTGCTAAAGAGTCACAAATTTAAAATTGGTACGTTAAGTGATGGGATTTTTATCTGTTTCTTAACTGTTTCACGAATACGTATACGTCAATAGTTTACATGACAGATTTCTTATGCTAAGAAAAAGTAGGCTTGAAAAAATGTAAAGATTCTGTAAATCTTGCCTAATAGTTATCATACTGGATTCACTATCTTTATGTTTTGGTTTAGATCTAAGCTTGCTTTTTTTTAATTACAAAGAAAAAATATTCAGAAAACACAAGATATTCGCACGCACATGTATCAGTTTCTGTGTGAATTAAAAAATAATATTTCTGCGTACTATATGAAAAGGCAGTGCATATATATATATATATATATATATATATATATATATATATATATATATATATATATATATATGTATATATATTTATATAAAATGGGTTAAGAAATTCCAACGAAAGAAAGATGTATATTTAAATAAGGAAGTAGTCACCAACAATGTGTATTTTTTAACATTATTTTATTATTCCGAGTCTTGGTTTTTCATTGAGAATTATGTTTGGATCATTGTAATAATGTTTTTAAGTCATTGAGATACTATTTTTACGCGCGCTTCAGACGTTCTGTGAAGCGTCCTCGTCAGAAATTATTTTCAAATTTGAAAATAATTTCTGACAAGGACGCTTCACAGAACATCTGACGCGCGCGTAAACACGTTTTAAATTTGAAGGAGGGGCAGCTGAGCATTCTGTGTTAACAATTTAAGAGAGATCCGTCAACGTAAGGAATATTTATAAACATGTTTTAATGTTTTCTGTTATTTTGTTCTTGAGAAATATTCGAGTATGGCATGTGTAGTTTATATAAAAATTCATTTAAGTAGTTACCGCCTCAAATTTCGTTTTAATGTAAGTTTGCTGAAATTATTTCAAGTACAGAGCATTAAAAACAATTCAAAAACAAAAAAAAAAAACATGAACTGAACTTTTATTGACTATGGTAACATTTATTTCTTGTATATTTATTTTTTCGGGTAGTCGTTTGTTGGCTTTTCTGTAAATTACTCTTACTAAATAATATCGACGAAATATCGAAAAACAAAGAAACAAAAACAGTTTTGAAAAATAATGAAGCTTTACTAACTTTAGTAAAATAATCCGAAACAACAAAATATGATATTAAAAAAGTAAACACGTAATTACTTTAGTTTTTTAAAGAAAAGTATCAATATAAATATGAATAAGAAAAAACTGGCATCCTTTTCAAGCAGACCAGCTTCGTTCTAGTTTTACAGTATTGAACGGTGTAGTATTGCTCCGTCGGATACAGGGTTGTACCATTGTAATGTAAAGAACACACAGAAAGGGTTGTACTCAACTGAATTCCTTATAGTACACTGACAAAAAAGTTTAAATAGATATATAAATAAAGGTAAATTTATGTAAATGTTTTTAAAAAGACACGTAATTACGTGAGCATGATGTTTTCCTTCTTCTGACACGATAAGAAGTAACGTTCTTATTTTTTATTATTTATCTATTTTCAAAAGAGTGCAAGTGGAGAAGGAAACAAATAAAATTATGCAAAATTTGTGTCGAGAATTTTCTAAAGTTCCGATTTTTTTTTTGGCTTTCATTTTAATAAGAACGTGAATTTATGAGGTGAATTTATTCGACACAATATGATTCAACTCAAAAAATAAATGAAAGCTCATCCCGTTTAAAAAACCTTGTTAAAGTTTGTGACATATTTACATTCTATGGAAGTCAGTCGCGAACGAACACCCAATAATTTTATTATGCCATTTTTCTTCAAACTGAAACATAATTATCAAAGTATACTTACTCACATAGATATGAAAAGTTTTGTTAAAGTTTGTGCCATATTTCCATAGAGTACAGGCGCGAACGCAGATCCCCACAATTTTATTATACCATCCCTAATTAAGTTAAAACGTACTTATCAAAGTATTATTATGTACATCTATATCAAAAACACTTGTAGACGTTTTTAGATTTTTTATTTCTATACTTTTTAGACCACGCGCGCACGAAGCATCATTATACCAGATCAAACATACCCATTCTTGTGGCTCGATACATCTTCTATCATCAGATGTGATCAGTTTTCTATAATAGTAAACCATATAGGAGCCTATTCATGATCAGACACACACAGACACGCACAGACAAACAGATGGTCGGCTTTTTATTTTATATATATATATATATATATATATATATATATATATATATATATATATATATATATATATATAGTGATCATTACCGAATAAACAGCCCAAAAAATAAATAGAACTTATTATAGAAAAACACGCTTTGAGACTGTAAATTATATTTACATGAGTTTATTGTTCGACAGAATGCTCAAATAAGACATATTAAGATTTTCCTAATGAGGAGATTTTCAAAAAAATTGTCACTAGAGGAAAGATGATAGTAGAGGAATATTATAGAGGAATATTTTTACTTAAGTTAGGGTCGACATTCAAAAGAGACTAATGCGGATAAACCTGCTCAGAAAATAGCGTGTCTAATTTATGACGGCATCAACTAAATAAGAAAGATAGAGAGAAAGAGGTAGAAATGCTGTTTATCAAAACAGAGATGTTCACACAGTTGATGATGTTATACTTATTTGACAGCATTTCGGAAATATAAGTCCACATTTAATAACACCACTTAAATAATACCAAGAAATAATGACGTCACCCATCTAACCAATAGGATGTTTATGGTTCGGTTAGACCTCCTTGTGTGTAGTTTTTTTTTTATTAAATATACGTAAGTGCTTCATGTATTCTAATCTGCTTGCTCATATGTACTCGTGCACAGTGGATTACGTCACAATGAACGACCGAGGAAAAAACGCCATCCATAATAAATATGTTGCTAATAACATTCCTCTGAGGAGGTGAGCCTTACCTCGAAAATTCAATTGATTAAGGAAAGAACTTAAATATCGTGTATTTCTTGTTCAAATAATATATATTTGATTTGGAAATTCTATATTTACGGAAAAACAATTTTAATATTAAACCTACAATTATATATATATATATATATATATATATATATATATATATATATATATATATATGTGTGTGTGTGTGTGTGTGTGTGTGTGTGTGCATAGATCATCCTATAACGATTAGATCACTCTGACGTAAAAAAACATTTAGCAATAAAAATGTTTAAATTCGACGTGATTTGACGCAGTTAATGGTAGCCGAAGGGATACCGTTTTTGCTAATTAAGCCAGAGATATCTAATGTTGCCGGGTTCGAATCTATCGACTGGTGTTAATCGTGACACCCTGCACTGAAGATTCCCGAAAGAATGAAACACAAGTGTCTGTAAATGTTTAATTATTATAGTAAATAATTATATATATATATATATATATATATATAATTATTTATATATATATATATATATATATATATGTATAAATAGTTCTTTGTTGGAAAAAGAAATCCAGCAGAATGCGCAATTATAAGGGAAATCCGAAAATAAGAGCGTATTATTTGTACTCATCTTATGGAAAGTTTTAGATGTGATAAGACATTGTTATTGTTGGTTTCAAAGGATTGTTTTGATACCCATGCCAATCTTTCTTAAGCCAATACTTATCTCTGTTTTTATATTATATATATATATATATATATGTATATGTATGTATATATATATATATATACTTTTAAAAAATGTATATATATATGAATAATATAAAGCTGAATGTCTGTTTGTGTGTGTGTGTGTGTGTCTGGTCACGAATAGGCCCCTATATAGTTGTCTATTTAAAAAAAAAATGATTACATATAATGATAGAAGATGTATCGAGATACAGGAATGGGTATGTTTGATCTGGCAGAACGGTGGTTCATTAAAACTGTGGCGTCTGCGTTCTCGCCTGGTCCACAAAGTATGGAAATAAAAAATTTAAAAATTAAAAAAAAACCTTTATAAGTGTTTTTGATATAGATGTACATAAGAATACTTTGATAAGTATGTTTCAACTTAAATAGAGATGCTATTATAAAATTGTGGGGACTGCGTTCGCGCCTGACCTCTATAGAATGGAAATATGCACACACTTTAATAAAGACTTTTCATATTTATCTTAATAAGTAATCTTTGATAATTAGGTTTCAGTTTGAAGAACTATTGTATAATAAAATTATGGGGTGTTCGTTCACACCTGACCTCCATAGAATGGAAATATGCCACAAAGTTTAACAAAGGTTTTTAATATAGATCCATAGAATATTGTGATAAGTGTTTCAGTGTGAACAGGTATGGTATAATAAATTATGGCGTGTATCTATTTTATTTATACTTTTATCATATTTTGTTTTAGTGTTGATACCCCCAAATTCAACCCGAATTTACAACCCTTCCTTTTCATAACCTATCACACTTTCATAAATCAGAGTCCAGTTTCTGTAGGCTGTTTTTTAACCCAGTCAATGACGGGTACTTTTGCTAGTATATATATATATATATATATATATATATATATATATATATATATATATATATATATATATATATATATATATATAATTGTAGGTTTTATATTAAAATTGTTTTTTTCGTAAATATAGAATTTCCAAAACAAAAAATATATTATTTGAACAAGAAATACACAATATTTTAAGTTCTTTCCCTAATCAATTGAATTTTCGAGTTAAGGCTCACCTTCTCAGAGGAATGCCATTAGCAACATATTTATTATGGATCGACATCATTTTGCTCTTTAGTTTTGCTGGACAAAAAACCGCTTCATGCCAAAATCGAACTTGGAACGTAGTGTTGATAGACAGTTATTTTAACGAGTGTATCCAAAATCCGACACGATATATACTAGCAGAGAGTGTTCTAATTGAGTTCTCAACGAGATTTGCATTATTAAATTTATTATGATAAAGCTGTCTATCTTTCTGTTTTTTGTTCATTATACGTAATTTTTTACAGTAAAAATGTTACGCCTCATGTAGCATTTTAGCAGTTTACGTCATATACGACTTCGTAGAAGATGTATGACGTATATTGGTTCGACCGGCAACGTCAGG
The DNA here is from genome assembly GCF_053919585.1 of Euprymna scolopes. Taxonomy (NCBI): domain Eukaryota; kingdom Metazoa; phylum Mollusca; class Cephalopoda; order Sepiida; family Sepiolidae; genus Euprymna; species Euprymna scolopes. The sequence continues at coordinate 36,273,383 of NC_136484.1, read as the reverse complement.
TAGATACGCCTAGTTATATATAAAGACAGGCCTATAATCTTGCTTCTCTAAATGTAGACCCCGCTTTATATATAGTGTTTTATAAGTTGAAAAATACATTTTAGGAATAACGTTTGTTAACTTGATTCTATATTCCTACACGTCAACAAATAAAATAAATGAATAAACAATTTAAAAAGGTAGACATTTTTCTTACATACATATGACCCTTCTTCTATGTATAAATGTTTTTCTCTCTTTTATTGAACGCACACACACATATGTATATATATGTATATATATATATATATATATATATATATATATATGAATACAGCTTATACGGTAGCCAAGTTCGCAATCATTGCAATTGCTAACTTTGCTATCCTATAAGCTGTAAAACATGAAAAGGTCTCTAGTTACAAGTAACTAGCTGGCCGAAACATGATCATTAGTGTGTAGCAACAAACCACTGCTTACTTTATAATACATATAAAATATACCTTGTCCTACTTCGGTATTGAGCACTCCTGTATTAACTTCGTCAAACTTCATTGGTTACTACCTCTGAAAAAAAATAATCTCATATATATATATATATATATATATATATATATATATATATATATATATATATATATATATATATATAGTGTCTCTCTGTCTCACTCCATGGCGACAATAACGGGGCGAAGGCAGAAGTATCCAAATAGGCATAAACAAAAACAATAAAATGTGACCCTCCCCTCCTACAAAAAACGCGATATTTTTCTTTGTTTTTCTTGATATCGCGTCCATCTTTCATAGCAGCCATTAAATACGCCCATCAATTTACCTGACTTTACCTACTTATACTGTCATCAATCCTTGCATCTTTTTTTCAGTCTTGCTTGGGAATCTTTTTTAGTTTTACTTTACTGTATTTTTCTTGAGGCCTCCCCACCCGTACTCGCATGTTCACCACACGCTTTGCACATCCGGTTAGCTATCTAACCACTCGATTCATTCCTGCAACAAAACTGCATGGCTACCTTTCAAATCGTTTCTTCTATTCTCTGTTCATATTATTTTGCGTGTGTGTCTTTTTCGCACTTGTTCTTTTACTGTCCTTGCTTCCGTGTTTCTAAACCGCCATTAACTTTTTCCTGTCCATTATCGATATTCAGCAGTTGATTCCATCATTTTTCTGCTTCCACTTTTTGTCCGATTTCTTCCTAGCTAACACGAAAAGATACACAAAAAACACTATCAATAGCACCCGTTTATTTATTATAATGAAGACTTCGTGCCTGTATATTTTATCAAATAATACCCGTAAAATGTGCCTAATGTAAGTTTGTTTTCCTGTTGCTCACCAGGAACCTACCTTCTTGATACATCATTTCAATTGGTTTTCTGCTTTCCAGATCAACTTTTGTTGCATCATTTCATGACATAAACGCATGTTATAAGATATTTAAAGCACACACTCCTCTTTTACCAGCACTAGAAAATAATTTACTTTTTTTCTATTTACTAAAAATCAAAAATTAAGTCGCTTTTCAGGAACATATTTTTACAGGATTCCTTCTCTCTAGAGCACAATATTGTCATTCTAAAGTCAAATCATAACATATCTAATCTTGCCCATTGCACTCACTGTTGTCAATCCTCTTACATTATTCTTCATCACTGCATTGCATTTGCCTTTATCCACGAGGAGTTTTAATGATAACAGTGTCAGACAAGGTGTGACGTTATATGATGGAAGAGACTAGCTAGAATGAAAGATGCCCTCAAAAAGAAAACTGGAACTTTACAAACAGTTGCTTTTAAGTAGTAAATTTAATCAATCTCCGACAAATAATATAGCTCAGAGTCAAAATAGACCTGAAAGACATTGATAATGACCATCATAGAAAATAGAAATTTCGCATGGCTGAAAGGCATTAAAGAAAATTAATAGCAAATCGAAGAAGCGACAGCAGGGAATGCCTCAAGTAAACCTTGGGGAAAAAGGAAAAATCTAAAAAGAACCAGGTCACGACGGGGTATACGCATGCTGGTTCGAAAACATCTGAGAACTACGTGGACAAAATGCTAATTAAGAACCTGAAAAAATGTATCCACGAAGCAGATGTGTCAGAATGGAGGGCCGAAGGTAGGACATTGGTGCAAAAAGACGCAGGAAGAGGAACGACCTCCAGCAAGCACAAGCCTATAACATGTTTACCTACAATGTGGAAAATACTGAAAATACAACTGAGGGAGCAAAATTATCATTAACTTCATAATCGCAAACTACTCTGTGAGAAACAATAAAGATACCAGCACGGAAAAAGAGGAACGCATGACCTATTATACATAGACCAAATATTCACAAACGAAGTAAAAGGTAGAAATAAGAATATCAACATTACATGTATTGACTATGAGAAAACAGACGAAGGGATCCAACAAGCATGGATAATAGAATGCATGAGTATGTACAAAACACTAGGCAAGATTATTACTTTGATAGAAAATACAGACTTGAACTGGCAGCTAGTGGACAATAATAACAGTTTAATATACAAAGCGGTAGCCTCCAAGGTTATTCCCTATCATCACAACGGTTCATTATAGCCATGATCTCCGTTAATAATATACTAAGAAAATACCTAGCCAGATACAAGTTCACTAATACGGATGAAAGGATGAACTATTTATTTACATGGGTGACATTAAATTGTTTGCAATAACAAAGAAAGAATCTAGATACCCTATTAATCCAAACCAGAATCTTCGGACAGCATATCCGAATGGAATTCTTAATGGAAAACTTCATACTACTGATCATGATGGGCATACTGGAAGTTATCGATTGCATGAAACTATCAAAAATGCGAAGACTAAAGCACTATGTGATAATATTAGATAGACTATTTGTAAGTTATAAAAGCAGACACCATCAAAACAACGGAGATGGAAAAATAATATTGGAAAGAAATACATTAGAAGAACAAGAAAAAACGAAACTAAAATATATAGTAGAAATCTAATACAACATATAAACGCATGCGTAATGTTGCTAGTGTGATAATTTGGGCCGTTTAAGGTTAGAAAACAGAAGACCTTAGGAATCTCGATAAGAATAGCAGAAGAATCATGACTATGCCCAATGCACTACGCAAAAAGGATGATGCTGAGCGACTCTATATCAAAAGGAAAGGCGCAGGAAAATTACTAGTTTGTATAGAAGACTGTGCATATGACACCAAAAATAAACAAGGAAATACATAGTGCAGAACACCGAAAGAATAATTACCGAATAAAAAAAACACTAAAAAGAAAAACTAACAAAACAGGGAAAAGACAGGCAAGATTAAAACCAGAAAATATGGAAGCAAAATAGCTTCACGCACGACACATATGGATTACAAAAGATGAGACTAATGAAAACACATATACATGACTATCAATAGGTAACCTAAACAGACAAACTGAATCCTTAATAACACCCGCACAATATAACTCAATTAGAAACGACCATATTAACGTAAGGGCCGACAAGAGAAAGAACACAGCATATGATGGCGCTGTAGACAAAGGGACAAAACAATAAACAACATAATAAGTGAATGCAGGAAACTAGATACGAACAAGCGGGGACGACACTGCACTAGCAATTATACAGACACCGAGGCAAATAGTACAAACGGTATAATGAATGTCGCAAAATTCTATGGGACATGGTTATACAGAGATAATGTCGAGATAAGCGGAGAGCACATACAGCACCTGGACTTCACAAATAGTCACCTACTTTAGCACTAGCAAGACACAACGTTGCTTAATGTTGCTGATCTAAGGGGAAACGGTGTCTCACAATAAATTATGCCCTATTAAATTAATATTAAATCTCCATAATTGCAATATTATATTTAAGTGGATTTTCAAGGACCGGCGATGTGATACTATATATATATATATATATATATATATATATATATATATATATATATATATATATATATATATATATATACATGTAAAGGGTGACCCCCCCAAAATGGCCCCCAACTCTAATTAGGCCCCGTTTCTTAGTGTTTTGTCCGAATGAAATGAAACTTTGGTCATAACTAGTTTATTATATTCATCAAAACACTAGGGTCTTTGCCCTTTTTTTCTCCGTTCTATAGCATATGTTCTAGATGTTCTCCATTTAGCTTTTGTTTTGTTTTTCGGGTCACCCTGTATATATATATATATATATATATATATATATATATATATATATATATATATATATATATATATATATATATATATATATATTATTTTTAAAAACAACAATCAACGGACACGCGTGTTTTGGGTCCTACCACTCTTCAGCGTAGTTTGACTGTTGTTAGGATTCGAACCCCGGACCTAATGTATTTTAGTCCAGCACCCTAACCCATTCCGCTTTGATGCCATATACAATTTACTGGTTAGTTTTTACGTTTACCTGCTTACGTAGTTTTTGTTGCTGATTTTTTAAACAATATAAAGGTTAAAGTCTCCGCCTCAGAGATCCGGTGTTTTTTTTAGAAAGTCGTCCATTTTTTATTTGGACATATTTTTTTAATGATTGATTTATTATTTAAAAAAAAAAACACTAATCAACGGACACGCTTGTTTCCGGGTTCTACCCTCTTTAGCCTAGCTTGAATGTTGTTTAGATTCGAACCTATATATATATATATATATATATATATATATATATATATATATATATATATATATATATATGTGTGTGTGTGTGTGTGTGTGTGTGTGTATGTGTGTGTGTGTGTGTGTGTGTGTGCTAGAATTTCAGCCCAGCGTTGCCTGGGTGTTTGGAGGTATATGTAGAGCAAAAAATAACGGTCAATTTTTTAAAGATGTTCACCCCTATTATGACCTCTTAACATTTATTGTTTTGGGCTCAAATCAAGTTATTAAGTTAGATCTATGTCCGAGGAACCTATATCTAAAAGTTCAAGGGTTGAAACCCAAAATTGGCGGAGGAGTGTTGTAGAATTTTCAAAGGTCAAATCGTTGAGCTATTAAACATTATCAGCCAAATTTCTGGCTGAAAACGGATTACACTTCACGCCTTCTCCCCTCTCTCTCTCTCTCCCTCTCTCTCTCTCTCTCTCCCTTTCTATCTATCTATCTATCCTTGAGCTATTTCCTTCGATAATGGTCATTGTGTGTGTAAATGTAAATTTTCAACACAAAATTCCACTTTTCTTTAAAAAAATATTCAGTAAATTTACAGTAGAATTTTCTATTTTTCCCGTTAGTTTGTTTACTTTTTCTGCGGCTGTAACTTTCCTCGGCTACATTCGGTGACTGCTGGTCGAGCCCAAACAGGAATTGACAAAAGTTCCAAAACAATTCAGGCGTAGTGTTCATTGTACAGATCGGCCGAATAAAATGTATGCTTCTCTGTTATTGTAGGGAAAGCCAACAGCCGAAAGTTTATTTTTAGTTAAAAACACAATGATAACTTACATGTTTGTCAAATACAACAATAAGCAATGTTATCTATCTAATTGTCATATCACAATTAGTTAACTTCTTCATGATTAAAGCAAAAATGACTTCTGCTATGTTTGTTTTGTCACATGACATGTACAGTAAACAAAGGGGGAAATAGCTATAATTTCTAATTTCTTCGAAAACTATTCTCTTTATTGATTAATTCTGCCTTATCGTTTTTCGTGCGTTTTGGATATTTTCATTACTACGATATGGTAATTTATTAGATATAACTGGTTCCACATTAGCATGAATATTTCAATTTCCGATTTCTTCTACAATAACGAAAAAGCACGCAATTGGTTACAGAATTTTCATTAATCATTTTTTAAAAGCTGTATTTTCTCTCCACAAACGTGTGCGAAAATAAGAATATTTGATTAAAAATATCAACAGCTCGCTGAAATATTCCTTTTTTTTTTTTTAAATCTCATCCTACAACATTTTAAATTCTTTCTCCTTTCTTCCTTCTGAATTATCATCGGACTCATACTTACTCTATTGTGTTTATTATTTAAAGTTTTCTTTTCATTTTTTAACCCATTATTTATTGCTAAAGCACTACACTTTCACACGACAAAATAGCTATATTTTTTTTAATTTACAAGATTTCCCAGTGTGTGCTTATAGTAAAATTAAACGCTAACGGTTTTTTCCTCTGTAAACCTAAGCTACGGCAGCGAACGTGCAGCGAATGACTTCAACGAATATACTAGTTTCATTTAAGATATTGCACTTCACAATTCACTCGGCGTTTCCAATATCATCAAACAAGTCTCCAAATATCAACAATTGAGAACATAAACATGAGAAAAATACATTTTGTTGTTTTGTTTACTTTTTGTTTTTCATTAACATATACTTAATACACTTAAGAATATGATAAACATTCTATGCACCTTTCTGCACTACACTATATATATAATATGCTCCGCCTTTATTTAGAATCTGACCCCCCAAAATCATCTATAATTTTAATTTTTTGGATCTATTTCGTTCCTAATGAATGCAACGCAAGACGCCGAATCCGCACTATGCTACATAACATCTTCTCTACTCTTCTGATGAGAAGCATTAGACTTCGAAATGCCTTGGCATAAAGATTCCCTTCTATCCCCAACTAATCGATTGTATTTCCTTATTGAATAAATGAACCAATATATAGTTCTGTGTCCTCATTTCCAACTCCTATGGTCTTCATATATATATATATATATATATATATATATATATATATATATATATATATATATATATAACTATTTCATTTATTCACATAAATTTACTATACGAAAGTATAGATTTATGCGTAAACTTTAAGTATTTACTTCAAAAGTGCTCAATACGTAGGTAGAGCTAGTTAGTAATTTATAAAATATATATGGCGATTAAGCTACACTGAATATTCTGCGTTTCATCCAACTATAGGATTCGTCAGGCTTATGCGCCATAAGCCTGACGAATCCTATAGTTGGATGAAACGCAGAATATTCAGTGTAGCTTAATCGCCATATATATTTTATAAATTACTATATATATATATATATATATATATATATATATATATATATATATATAGTTTCCTTGCTTTGCATATGAATTACAGTATATCTGATATTTGCCCTGAGACCTCCGGCCTTGATTGAGAAGAGACAAAACCTTGCTGCTATTGTTTTAAATGATCAGCAAGGGAAGACTTGATTCCAAATGTTTCCCATATGATTCGTCTCTCTTTTTTATTTACATACGTAAATAAATTTCACAGTGTAAAAGGATTATTTGATACTGACGATATTCATGATTGAACTATATTTCCAAAAAGGGGGATATAACATATGAGAAATATTTGGAATCGATTTTTTTTTTTGCTGTTATTTTAGATCACTTGAAACTATAGCAGCAATTTTATTCTCCCTTGATCAAGGTCAGTGGTTTGGGGGATTGTATATATATATATATATATATATATATATATATATATATATATATATATATATATATATATATATATATATATGAGTGTGTGTGTGTGTATAAAAGTTTATTATGTATTTCAGGCTTTTCGGTTTGTGTGGCAATAGTACTTCTCAAATGCACTTGTGATGTTAGTTTGTGTAAAATGAACATTTCCTTAAAATCGCCTGTTCCTTCTTTCATCGAATTATTTCTATTATCGATTATCGATTATCGATACTTATTGAATCAATTCCGATAGAAAACATATATTATAACGATGCCAGACACATAAAGTATCTCCGTGTAAAATTTCATAAGAATCACGTCATGCGTTTCCGAGTCCATGGAGAACGAACTTGCAAACACACATACAGACAACGTTCTTTTTATATAGTAGTAGAGCTTTTCAATTTTTGCAAAATGTGTTTACTATTAAAAAAATAAATGAATAATTTTTCGACTCCTTCAGCTCTGTGGCACGGAGAGGTAGAGAGTTACTAAAATAATGCTAATATAATCATAGAAAATTGTACTATTTGCGAGTCTTTTTTCTACTGGTTTTACTAGCTTGAATTTACAATTTAGTGTGATCGACAATTGTATTGATATATAAAGGGAGTATTTGATTTCATACTTTTCCGCGGGTTAATACACAGCATGGTGCAGAAGCAGCAACAGAACTGGGAACTTCAAGCCTGTAATATCGAGTATAATACGTCGTATTTATAAATAATAAAATGATGTATGACATAGCCTTCTCTAGTGGCATGAGTATGAAAGACACGGAAACGAACTCTTCTAAACTGAAATACTCATAAGTTCGTCTACATGAACTGCTGTTATTCTTGCCGTTGACAATAGATTCTTCTTCAAAATCCTCAGGGTGATATTTAGTCTTCGAAATATTACATTTTTTTTTAGATATTCATGCATAAACGTTGTAATTTTATTTGTATTTTAAATGCTGCGAGATGTAACAGCTTCAGGTCATCAATTAATCTCTATTCATCAGGAAAATTTTGATATCGAATTTTAAAGTATTTCACATGATTTGTCATTCATTTCATTTCATGTACGAACGGGTAGCCATTTTGTTTTTGTTGGCACATCTTTGTTTGTTTGTTTTTTTTTCGGTAATCCGCGCTGCTCACTTATTTATGTTGTTTTCTTATGGCTTTATTCATGTTAATCTGTGTTAAAGAGTGAATTGTTACTTCGCCTGAAGTAAAAATAAATACAGTTCTTATTACTATACTTCTTTATTGATTTTTTTTTATTTTGTATTCGTTGGCAATTGGCTTCCTATTGACTTATTAGGCATATATGGTCAATCTATGCCCTTTTTTCTATTTCCTCTTTTTTTGTCTTTGATATTTTCCTCAATGTTTTTCTGTTATTTTTTGAAAAAAGAAAAACGTGTTTTTCTTTCATTGTTTCATTTTTTTTTCACGTATAAATAACCCCTCTTTTTTTCTTCTATTTTTTCTTTTCCTTATTTATTAATAATTGCCTTAAAATTCTGATCATTTTCTGAATAAACGTGGCTTTATTTTATTTTTCGTACTCTTTATTTTATTTCGTGGGTTTGTGTCCATGTCTTGTTTCTTTGTAAATATATTCTTTATCCCTCTTGTATTTTTCCTTTTTGTTTTGTATCTAGCGTTATACACCTGTCTTCTTTTGAACTACAATTCTGTTATATTTCTTTCTGTTATGTTTTCCCCTTTGAGCCGCCATTTATATTCGTCCTTGCTATCTTGGTGTCTGTAAATAAACATTTCTTTCCTTCGTTTATGCTCTGCTTCATTGCTATGCTTTTTCAAATTTCAGTCTTGTTATATAACTGTTTCTTAGTCATCCATTTATTTGCAGACTCTTATCCGCATCTTCATAGATGTTCTTGTTGAAAGAACAACAACCATAAAGATGAGGATAACAGTCCGCAAATAAATAAATGTATAAACTACTCGTCTCAAGGATTACAAAGATAATCATTATAATAATATATAAACTGTTCCTTACTTTTACACGCTTCCATTGTCTTTACTTACCTTTCTTTCTTTTATTCTTGAATAGATATTTTATGAAGGTTTACAGTTTAATTATTGTTTTGTCTATTAATACTTTCTTTTGTTTCATCATTTATTTCTTTTCACTATTGTATGTTTTCTTTTTATTCATTTTTGTTGTTGTTGCTGTTTATCTATACGGCGGCGCCTTATATCGGCCAGAGTGTGCGACGCAACCGTTCAACTTTTGATCATCACGTGAGTCTGACCGTTGATCGAGGCGAAAATTGCTGAAATCATTAAACGTCCAGTTTCGAGTATATTGAAGAGTTCAGTTAGCTGTAATCCAGATAATTGATGTGAGATCAGTAAGGGGCGATGCACAAAAAAGAACGTAGGGAGTAAGCCCCCGAAACGGTGCCTATCCTCTCCTGACGACCCAAATTATCTGCATACCTGGAATGGATTACCCCACACAGAAAGCAAACGATATGTGTTATTATATACACATCTACAGGGAACAGCAGGTTTCGAAATGGTGCGTAGTCTCTCTTAACTATCCGACATTATTTGGAGACCAGTATCAAATACCCTGTCAGAGTATGAATTATTTCCCTAAGATGCTCCCTCTCAAATATGAAAAAAAGATAAATATATAAGCACTTCCATCTCCCACAACTGTTGTGAATAAACGTGATACATATCGTTGTGTCTGAAACTTATGCCGACTTATGTCTCAATTGTTAATGTATTTCAGTTATCATCAAATGATAAGTTAATATCATTGCATGGTGGCAGCGAACAGGAGTTTTAAAAAAATCCACAACAAAATTAATGCTGAGACAGAAAATATTAATAACGAATCTGTACGCATCTGTATCGGTAAGTTTCGTGTTTCGTAAACGCACATGGCGACAGTAAGCGCCATATTAAAAATATTTTTTTTCAGTGTACACAAGACATCTTCACAACACACAGCGGACGAAGCGTAAAGTAAGTACGCCAATTTTAATTTATTAATATCATTGCCCGATATTTTACTTTTCACACACACGCACACACACACACACATAAACACACACATATGTATATCTATCTATATATCTATAAATGTAAACGTGTCTGTGTGTGTCCGTGTGTCTGTGTGTGTGTCTGAGTACATTTTCTCTACGCAATTACTCTGTCAATTTTCAGTCTAGAGACTCGAAATTGATATACAGGATACTGAGATTTGGCTAAATCTTTGTAATCCATTTTCGGCCAGAAATGTAACTATTAAGGGGTCAAAGTTCAACGATTTGACCTTTGAGAACTCTACCAAACTCCTCCGGAAATTTTGAGTATAAACACTTGAAATTTTAGATATAGGTTCCATGGGCATGGATCTAACTTGATAACTTGAGTTGAGCACAAAACAATAAATTTTAAGGGGTCATAATAGGAGTAAAAGTTTAAAAAAATTGACCGCTTTTTTTTTTTTTTGCTGAACATACACCTCCAAATACCCGGTCAACGCCGTGCACCCATGCTAGTATATCTATAAAAGTGAACGTGTATGTGTGTGTGTCTGTGTGTGTGTGTCTGTGTACATTTCCCTACACAATAACACTGTCAATTTTTAGTCAACAGACTTGAAATTTGATATACAGGGTACTAAGATTTGGGAAAATCGATGTAATCGGTTTTCGGCAAGAAATTTGTCTGTTAAGGGGTCAAAGTTCAACGATTTGACCTTTGAGAACTCTACCAAGCTCCTCCGACAATTCTGGGTCTAAACACTTGACATTGTATGTATTGATTCCTTGGATATTGATCTAAGTTAATAACTTAATTTCAGCCTAAAACAATAAGTATTTAGGGGTCATAATAGGGGTAAAATTAAAAAACAAATACCATTATTTTTTTTCTCAGCATGTCACCTCCAAACACTCGGGCACACATTGCTAGTATATATATATATATATATATATATATATATATATATATATATATATATATATATATATATATATATATATTGATGTAGAAAAAAAGAGAAATAATGCTTACAAATACATGCGAACCAATCATGTATTGGGTCTGGGAATATCTGGTCGGCACGTTTTCTGTGAAAAATATGCCAGTCGGAAAACAGGTAGACCACACACTATTGTTATCTAACGAGGAATGACTAAGAAGATACGATGCCTGGACGTTCAAAAACGATGTTGACCGAACACATCCAGACATTATTTAGCAGAAATTGGAGGAGCGACTCGAACCTCAAGTTAATTTTCGTTTTGCACGTTTCTATCACCATGATTACAAACAAAAAATACGGAAAACATCGACGATTTCTTACAAGCAAAAAAGAAAGAATATGCAGTTTCAGAAACAACCAAGAAACCAAAAACAAAAACAACAACTCACCATTCATCAAAGCCCAGATGCTATTCGAGGATAAGGGTTAACGGATATACATTAGTCAATGTAATTATAGCGTCGTAAACATAATTAGTGGGAATTTTGTAAATTTAAATTATCTCAACTTGCTCCATGAATACGCTATACCACGAGGTGTTTAGGAATAAAGAATGGACCTTCCAGCAAGATAGAGCACTTTTTCACTATCATCATGACGTAAGAACACCTCTTGATTGTCACATACAATACAGATAGTTAGGATGAAGAGAATATAACGAGTACTGTACTGTCCACGTCACCGGATTTGGCCCCTCATGGATTTTTTCTTTTCTATTCATTTGTTTTCCTGTCGTGTCTGTTATAGAGTGTGATGTTTTCAGCATATATACCCATCTCACAGGCAATTTTGTCAAGGAGGTCATTTATGAATATTAGGAATATCAGAGGTCCCAGGATAGACCACTGGGGCACTCCCGCGTGTATATCATATTGTTTAGATGTACGACCGTCGTGGGCAACCTTGGTTTTTCTCTTATCTAAGAAGGATTACATTGTGTCATGTATTCTTCCAGTGATACCATATGATCTGATTTTCCTGAGAAGACATTCATGTCATACCCTGTCAAAAGCCTTGGATATATATAGAGCTACCGTTCTACCCTCCCCCGCTTTGTCCAGTGACTGGTATATACGTTCTGAGATTACAGTTAGGATGTCTGCTGTTGAACGGACTTGCCTAAATCCATATTGTTGATCAGTTAGAAGTAAGGTGATGGATTAGAGCTTGGTTAATTATCGTCTCAAATATTTTGGCGAAAAGTGGGAGGAGGCTAATGGGAGATAATTTTCTGGGTCAGTTCCTTCGCCTGATACTACAGAAGCAGTTTTCCAGCAGGCAGGAAAGCAAGATTCATTAAGGCATTTGTTATAAAGTTTGGAGAGAACTGGAGCTACTTCAGCGGGGCACTTTTTTAATAGCACAGCCGGGATGAGATCAGGTTCACATGCTTTTGCAGTGTCAAGATTTCTTATCATAGCATGCACCTGAGAAAGGGAGATTTTCATATCGTCTAGTGTGGCGTCTGTCCGCAAAGGAAAGTCGGGGATGGGGTTGTTTTCAGGGTCTGATGGCGGCTGCACAAGGAGAGGTAAATCATTGGGGAGAGTGGGGCTTGCCATAAAATTTCCGTATGGGAACATGTGCTTCAATTGCTGTTTTGAACCATTCAGTGGTCTCATTTGCGCACTGTTCAGTAGAAAGTGAAAATATATTTAAACATGGGGCATCCCTGGTGAGATCCCTGATGGCTTCCCAGTCAGCCTTTTTATGATATCTCGTTGTTTTGAGCAGTGGCTCTTCAGTTATGGCTAAAATTTAGGGCTGTTTAAACTATTACCACTGCAATGATCCGCGTTCTCTAGTGGGCTGTGGGCATTAGTTACACAGTCATCGGGAACTTTAATCAGAAACAGATCTAGAAGGTTACAAGTAAAAAAAAAATAAAGAATATGCAGTTTCAGAGACAACCAACAAACCAAAAAACGACTCATAGAGCAAATAATTACTGGTAAAATACACCTGCCATAACAGAAACCGCCTCTTTCTAAAGTCACAGAGCTTAAACTTCAAGAGGCTCTAAATAGAGGAGGAACACATAAAGCGTCTTTAAACTTCATGAGACAAATGATCGAGATTCAAGGAAGTGATCTTCGGGAAATATGAACAATCATACAAAGCCAGTGTAGAAGATGTGGAAACACACATCAAAAAGAAAAAAAAACATACTCATCCTGGGGCAGCGCATGTTCAAATTGTTGGAAAAAGAACCAGTCGGCTAAAATTTGCACAAACGAAAAATGGAACGTACGAAAAAGATTCACTAAAGTCCGGACAACGAAGAACGATAAACAACTGCACGAAAAAGAGAAACAACAACCGGAACAACCGTATTGAAATAATAAATTAAACCGTGAGGAATACAGAGAATTTCAACCATAAAGTTTCGATTCATTACAGCAGCAAGAAGATGATCGAATTGAATTGAAATCTTCACTAACTTGAAAAAAATGGCTTCCTAATAAACCAGGCACCCATTTATAAAAGTAGATAAAGATGCAGACGGAAATACGCTTTTCCTGTGAACCTTTCGTAGGATGTTCCCAGACAGCCAACCCCAGGTTCGACAAATAAGGAGCACACCATCCTAACTGCAAACAGCTGCTCAAGTATAATTCAGCATGTTTCAATTTGCATACAATATGCACACACATATAAATGGAATACACTTAAATTCTTTGTACTTACAACAGAGGACACTACAATCGTAGGACTACTCTCACACAGTAACTTGAAGCTAAAAATCCTTCACTGCACAATCTGATAAAACCAGGAAGCAATTTAAAAAATCCATACCCAGATCAGTTTGATCGCATAGGAGATTTCAAAAGTAATTATCACATAGTCTCTAACCCAGTGATTCATGCACCGAGAAAATGTCCAATCCATCTGTGAGATGAAGTCGAAGAGGTATTAAAGGCTATGGGATCACAGGGCATTATCAGAAAGGCAAGCAGTATAGTATACATTCGATAGGAGAATAGAAAACTTCGCCTAGGTCTCGACCCAAATAATCTTAAAGCGATCATGAGACGCCATTATAAAACTCCTACAATGGAGGAGCTAGCGCACAATCTGTCCAGGGCTCAACACTTCTCCAATTTAGACAGTTAAAATAGATATTGGTCCATACCTCTTGACGCAGAATCGCAATTATTAGCGCCCTTACACTCACCGTTTGGAAGGTTCTGTTTTCAAAGAATGCCCTTTGGTCTCGTGATGACGTATGCCGTATTTATGTAGAGAATGGACATGATACTGGAAAATGTCTTGGCACAATTGGACTTATTGATGATGTCATTGTCAATGAGAAGATGAAGCAGGAGCATGGTTCCAATCTATACAAGTTTATAAAAATAGCACCAACCGAAGGGTTATGCTTTAACAGTGAAAATGTGCAATTGATCAAAGGCAGATTCATTTTTGGTGCTATCTATTACAAGCATAGTATGACACCAGATCAAAGCAAGGTAGGCGCAATAAAGCAACTACTCATCCCTAGCAATATCACAGAGTTGCAAAAGGTGTAAGGAATTATTACCTACATAGTTCCTTTCATTCCGCATCCATTGCAAGATTCTATTATTTCTGCTATGCATTTGTCCATGTTTAGTCAATACGCATGAGGATTTTCCTGCTGTTATCCCCCGAATGTATCATGTAAAATTCCCTACTTTGAATAGTGTATGTCATAATACATAATAAGACATGATCTTAGAGGGGGAAAACTTCAGGCATAGGCGGGTATTCATTGCGAGTTTTGTTTTTGATGGATTGTATGAATTCATTTACTGGAGACTCCTTTTTAATCTCAGGTAAAGTTCCTAGGAGCTCTTTGACTGTATTTGCAATCATGGTTTTTATTTATCAAATTGTCATTAGTGTTTCAATAGTGAAGTCTTGAAAAAATCTCTATTTTGGGGAATGAGTCGTGATACGCAGTCCGAAGTCCGATGTTTGGGACATGATCTTTAGGTTGTTGTTTAAGAGAATCGTTCCCCCAACTAATCGATATATTTGTAGTATAACTGGCAGACTTTTTTCTGGATCCAAAGTTTGTTATCAGGAGTTTATGTTTAGTTTGTAGTGTAACCCATCTTCCATGCAGGTATGTGTGAACTTTCTCGATTCCAGAACATTGCTGCTAAGCTGATAGAATGGACCTAGAGCCGTGTGCTACAGCTTTTCTCGAATCATCTGCCAATTTATGGAATATGCTAGCACCGATGCCGTATGCGCTTGCATCTTTGAACGGCTTTCTTAAATCCTGCATGTTCTTTACAAACCCTTGGAAAGAGTTAGCTAGGTCGACGAAGCTTTGAACATCTTGAACGTTATCTGCGATCGGCATGTTACACGTTGGTCTTTTCTGCATCCGACAGTCACCGTCTCTATTTATGGTGTGGTGTAAGTATTTTACCTCTGGTAAGAACAAGTCACACTTTGTCTCCTTATCCTCAAATTCGTATTCTTGTAACTTTTCGAATACATTTATTATGTGGTTCCGGTGCTCTGCCGTAGTTTTAATAGTCACTCGTCTACATGCAATTATGCTGTTGTGTAGTTATCTCTGACCTGCGCGAAAAATTCCAGGCGCAACCATCACCACAAAAGTCAGTCTGTTGTATTTGTACAACAATCTATAAATATTTATGCAGAGCAATTTGGAACTTTCGTCATCCATCATCTGAAGGTATTCGCCTGAGAGGTCAATTTTGGAGAATATTTTTCCACCATTTAATTTGTTGAAAATTTCTCTAGGGCCAGGGATGGGATAATGGTGACCATGCAAGGCATTGTTTAACCCTGTCAAAAATCTCCGCATATTCGTATTTGGTTGGACGTTTTTTACCTGGGCCGTTGTTCCTGATATTTCAATAAAATGTGTTTTTAACAAAATACCTGCTTGTTCAAGTCTGTCTACTTCTTCGTTTATTTGCTCTAGATCAGCCTTAAATAAATTGCGTTTTGTCTAGAATAAAGATTGTTCACAGTCCATCGCCTTAAGCTTAGCTTTTAATTTAGAACATTTCTAAATATCGCCAGAAGAAAACCTGGAGAAATTGTTGTTTGAGTTCTTTTTTAAGATTTACCGAATTGGACACTGTATTTTCTATTTTGTGCCAAGAGATACTCATTGGACAATCTCATTCATTTAAGTTTTATATCCAGCTTGTTCCAAACAGCTTATCCGAAGGTTTTAGTACGTAGGTTTCAAGCTTTTCGGAAACTTCGTTTAGTGTTACTGTAATATTTACTTGGCCTAAACTGTTAATATTCTCCCCAATTACGGATTTTTTATGTTTTATCCGTCTTTAATAGTCGTCTTGTTTAATTGTCGTACAATACGCTCATTAGAAGATCTAAACCCGTGTCAAGCTGGGATTGTTTCAGATTTATTTAAAATATAGTCACGTATTTCCTTGAATTCCTATATACTATGCTGTCTGATTGAGCTTGCCTAATTTTACTTTTGGGTTTCCTCATTTTGCGTACCAGCACTAAGTTGAATTATTATCATTTTGATTTCAATTTTTGTATTACGTTTTCCTCCTGATGTGATAGGATTTCATCCAATGCGGTTTAACACATAGGAAATATGGCCCCACTTCTTTAACCTATTCGCGTTTTGTTTTTTGTTTTTTTTTGTTTTTTTGCGGGATATAGAATATGAGAATTCGCTCTAGTCTTTTTTACGGAAATTAGCGGTTGACTTGCTTCTGATTTTCCTAATCTGAGAATCACCTAAATCCTCAATCGTTTTTCATTACACTAGACAGAAATTACCCCCACAGCATTGAGCATGGTCCCTCTACAACTTTGTAGATGCTTTTGTAGCTAGGAGTTCTTTTTTCGAGATGAGGATGAGCCCAACCTTCCTAGAAGGTACATACATCTGCCAGTGGTCAGGCTCAATCACGTTGACACACCGGTTCTCGCCAGATCACCAAAGTTAAGCAACATTGAGCCTGGCCAGACAACTTTAGTAATCCTCTGCTAATTTTTAGAGTTCATCTTCGTTCGTTTTCCAGCTTGGTTAGTATCCGTCGTGAACCGGCGTCTTCTGTTGATACTAGACCGTGAATATATTAAGAACTTAAAATCATCGGCAGTCAGCTCGGCTAGTTTAAAATCCTTACAAAGCTTGTTCGGCGATGCTGCAAATGTCTGGAAATTTTGCTGGTAATCCTTGAGACTATATTCATGACCATATATTAAACAAAATATATTTCCGAAACGAGCTTAATAGTTTCTGAAAAATACAAGTCTGTGGGTTTCTTGGTAAATATGAAATCCAGGAATCTACTTTGTTCGGAAGTTCCCAGTATTCTTTATAATAGACGTACCCTTTTCCACATAATCATTGTTCACAGTCCACGTTGTAAAACTCTTCATAGAGCCGGTAAAAAGCCTCACATGTTTTTTTTTCGTTTACTGGTACGTATTCAAATGCTGCAATTGAGTTATGGATTGTGCTCTAAGAATAAACCATATATTTCTCTTCGTTAATGAATGTACAAGTATTTATTCAAGTTTATTTGTTGTAGTTCAGTTTTATGAAGTGTAAGTTTTTTGAACTCGTTTTCTTGTTTATGTAACTCCATGAACATTGGTTGTTGTCTTTCCTTTGATTTTTGTTAATATAATTATTGCCTTTCTTCCAATTTTTGTTGTGAAGCCATGTTGACTATTAGCATTGGACGAATATATTTTGAAAATTCTCCATATAAAGATAAGGAAAAGATGACAGCGGTTTTACAACAATAATAAATGGATAAACAAGGCACAGACAACGAAAAAAGTACAGCAGTTACCGTTGCTTTAAAGACTTGTGTACAAAACAGAAAGTACTCAAAAAACTTGAGACATTTTTTTATTTCATTTTTTGCGAACAACAAAAAATGGACAGACAATTAATTACATTGAACTACTTACTGGGTTAGCTATTTTGAGAAACGTGTTCCCTTGATTTTAATGTAGTCATTTAAGTTTTTCCGAAACTGAATATTTTATTTTATTTTTTTTTTCTTTGCCAAAAGATAATTTCAGCCGGGAATAAAAAGGAAAAAAAAAATTTTTTGGTGCGCGCCCAACAGTTTTTTCTTTTATATTTATTTGTTAAAATATATCCAAGTTAGCAGTTTTATTTTTCTGTTCTTCACTGAGCGTTTTGTATAATTGCATACATGTTTTTTCTTTGGTTTAAGTTCTTGTGAATAACCGGTTTTTGTTTAAGCTTTCTTTTTAATTGTTTTTTGCTTTAGAAGTTTGAGTTAGGGAGAAAAGAGAATTTATCTTTAGACAGAAGCAAACAAATTTCTTGTCATTATTTTTTAAATACTTGAGATTTTTTTCTTTTGTGTGGGGCCTTGCTTTTTTATTTAAAAAAAGAACTCGCCTCGATAAATTTGAGGGAAAGATTATTTTATACGCAAATCTTTGTTGAAATTAAATTTCGCTCTTTAGTTGAAACGGTTTTGTAAACAACGGTATATTTCGTACAAGAAAGCGTTCTATACTTTGGACATACCTTAATTAATATTTTAACATTCTGTACTTGTCGAATTGTCAATTAATAGTCAATTTGGTCGATGGCATATATATTTGTTGATGTAATAACGTCAGATTAATTTCTCGTTCAACAGCCCTGTGTAATGAAACTGGTCATTTGTTGTTTCTGATATGGTAATGCATTTATTGAAACTTTTCTGTCGCTATTGGTGTGGGACTGGGATGACATAGAGGTTTCAGCGTGAGAGCGTTTTTTAATCATTCCCTTGTCAGTGATTGCGACCACGGAACGAAAACACGGAGCATGATTAGGTGTAAGAAAACTATATTAATCAAAATGTAACAAGAATAGGTTAAAAGGTAAGTGGAGCTTACTGTGCAGTGGTGTCAATTATGTGTAATCTTACGCGCTGCGTACTACTAGTACTGTTCTTTCAATAGTATTATCATACTGCTTACTGAGAGTGTTATCTCACACCTTAAGATAGTACTGAAACACTCTATGATGCAGGTAAGTTTCGGTCTCACAACAATATATATATATGTATATATGCGTATGTATATATGTATATATATGTATATATATGTATATATATATATATGTGTATATATGTGTATATATATATGTATATATATACGTGCATATATGTATATACATGTGTATATATGTATATATATGTATATATATATATGTATACATATATATGTATATCTATGTATATATGCATATATATATATGTATATATATGTATATATGTATATATATGTGTATATATGTGTATATGTAAATGTATATATAAGTATACATATATGTATATATATATGTATATATATGTATATATATTTATATATATGTATATATATGTATAGATATATATGTATATATATTTATATATGTATATATATATATATATATATATATATATATATATATATATACACATATATATGTTAAAGGTTTGAGAAAAAAATAGATACGAAAATTTGTCAAAAGACTATTCGACTAAAATAAAGAAAAGAACGTCGAGGTACCTTTCGTCCGACAATTGTCAAGAAATTACGTCGCCAGCGATTAAAATAAAACAATTTACACATAATTGAAAATGGAGGCGAAAGGAGGGATGAAACAAAAAAATTATAAAACTACACGGAAGGAATTAAATGAATGAATAACCCGTGATGTATCGTCCATATTTCAGAATCTAGGACAAAAAAAAAATAAAAATAAAATTTATCTTGCCTCAAATAAGTACAGAAACAAGAAATAATGACGCAATGTAGGCATTTTTTTTCGGTAAATCAAACCCCTTTAAACGAGTCTAATTTATGTGACAGTTCCTTTTGCCTACAGAGCGATGGTTTGCGTATGAATACAGTTACGGACTTCAAAATATTGAGATGTTTTTTGGAACCTGCCTTGTGTACAATGAATGATTTACTTGAACTTTATCAAATAGTTGCGTATATATATATATATATATATATATATATATATATATATATATATATATATATATATATAAAGCAGAAAATATGTATGTGTAAGGGTCTGGTCATGAATAGGCTCCTATATGGTTGACTATTTAAAAAAAAAATGATTACATATAATGATAGAAGATGTATCAAGACACAAAAATAGGTATGTTTGATCTGGCAGAATAGTGGTTCATTAAAATTGTGGGGTCTGCGTTCGCGCCTGGTCCACAATGTATAGAATTAAAAAAATTAAAATTAAAAATAAACGTTTACAAGTGTTTTTGATATAGGTGTACATGAGAATACTTTGATAAGTATGTTTTAACTTAAATAGGGATGGCATAATAAAATTCTGGGGTCTGCGTTCGCGCCTAGCCTCCATAGAATGGAAATACGCACAAACTTTACTAAAGACTTTTCATATCTATCTGCGTAAGTATACTTTGATAATTATGTTTCAGCTTGAAGAAATATGGTATAATAAAATTATTGAGTGTTCGTTCGCGCCTGACCTCCATAGAATGGAAATATGTCACAAAGTTTTACAAAGTTTTTTTTTTTTAATACAGATCCACAGAATATTGTGATAAGTGTTTCAGTGTCTACATGTATGGTATAATAAATCTATTATATCTATTATTATCTATTTTGTTTTTACTTTCATCATATTTTGGTTTGGTTTTGATACCAAATTCGAAGCTATCACATTACAACCATTCATTTTCATAACCTATTATACTTTCATAAATCAAAGTTCATTTTTTGTAGGCTGTTTTTGAACCCAGTCAACGACGGGTTGTTTTGCTAGTAATATATATATGTATACATATATATATATATGTATATATATGCATATATATACATATATATATATAGTATACCTTCGATACAATTGTTATATATTTTTATTGCATTTCATTCTTCTAAATTGCCCTCAAAGCCAGACTGCATTTTTGAAATTAACCGCTATGACGGTTAGGTTTTAGTAGCCTGTATTCTAAATTCTGTAATAGTTGTTTCTTTTAACCTGAAATCATAAAAAATGGCCCATTATCTCAGAGGATTTATAGCAATAACACAGTGATATCTCAAGGGTCTACGTCAATTTTAAATGCCTGTACAAAACAAAAATGTCTGAAAACTTGTTTAAGGCACCTCGTACCGGTTCTTCACAAGTAGTATTTAGATAATACCATTGAGATTAATGGTGATTGCGTGGAAATTGTTAAAGCTTGCGAATTAGTAATGGGCAAATTTCGAATGTATCCTTATATAAATATATTCAATAATCAATAAAGTAAATGGTGCGGTTTGCATACGTTTTTCTCCATGTTTATGTTCAGCTGAGTAGCATTAATGAGTTTAATAATTAATGTATTAGCACTCGATACGATTACGGCTGCAATTTTCTGATCAGAAGAACACAACACAATGTAATAATAAGCGTATGTTTTATAGTTAAGATTCATGCTCAGCTGGGAAATCTTACAAGGATGACTATATAAATCTAACGGAATTTGTTGATATATAGGGGATGGCTATTATAATTTCGTTTTATGTAAACTTTGAATATACCTTTTTAACAATGGCTTGTTCCTATATGAGTAGAAGGTGTCATTTTCCCTCAATATATTGACACACATACCCTACCTTTTCCATAATTTTATTTATAGTGGACGTTATTTCTCATATTTTTTATAGTTTACCACATTTGTATCGGATGTCATACACACAGTTCTTATTCATGAGTTTTTTTTCTTTTCGAGACTTGCTTTGCAAAAAATATATTCTCCAAGAGTCGAATCGCTCCTGAGTACCATCTGATGTCATATAGATTATATATTCTTACATTCATTTTATATTTATTGTTCGGTTCAGATTCGTTGGAGCTGATATCATGCTCTCTGGATAGTCGTATATTTCGCTGGAAGGTTTCTCTTAAACTATCCATCTCTTCTTGATATGTATTGCTGTTATTACATAGTGATTTTGCTTGGTGTTTAAGACATATGAATAGTTGCAGTTGAAGTTTAGGTACTCTCCAGTGAATTTTCAAAAGCGTGTAATACATAAAAGATAAAATTAATAAACGTAAAAACAGAAATCTTACCTAAAATTACAATAGTGATGACCGGACAAATTCGGTATTATACATATATTCAGCTATAAAACTGTTTAATAATATTAAAATAACATTTGCAAATCACACGTTTTCCTTCTGCTATGTAAGATGGAATTAAGAAGACATGCTATTTCGGTTGCTGCAATTGCTAATATTACTGTTAATATTCTCAACAATCGGGTTTATTAATAACACACCACAGTTGAAGCCATATTAAAATGATATGTTTCTTTATAAGAAACAGAAAAAGCAGGTATAGATTAATAGGATTCATCCATGTATTGAATCCAATCATGTACATATAATTATTTAGTTAATTAAATCCCAAAAATGTACACTATGTTCAAGGAGTTAATTTAGATGGATATTAGAGAAAACCACCCAACAACGCTAATGCGTTCTTTGGTGGGAAGGGGTATGAGTTCATACAGTTTCCGATTATATAAGTACCTAGGCTAAATATATATAACCGAGCGCGGACGCGCGTATGCAAATGCCGAGTCGTGTGCGAAGAAAAAGATTATTAAAAAAGATTGTGCGCACAGACCGAGGATCACATTAAGCAGGTTCGAGAGAAGGTTCGAGAGGACGTTTGAAATGATGTCCGACAGCACAGAAGTCAGGGAGAAGGGGCACGATAGCGTTTTATTCCGGAAAGTACATGTCGTTGTTACAACCGAAAACAGGAAGTTATTTTCTATTATTTGTTCCCCTTTGCAACTGAGACTATAACATGTCGGGTCTACGGTTGTAAACGTCTATTACGTTACAAATAGACCTAATAAAAATTTAACTTGTATTGCCAATCCACTGCATAACAAGTATAATCACGGTCTCGTAGCTTGAATATATGAAAACTGCTCAGCTGAGCAATAATTATGAAAAATGAAAACGTTGGTTTTATAACGAGACCACAGAAGATAGTACGGATGTTTTTAAGATCAGTAAAAACCTGGGACATTACACCAACAAATAATTATATCGGCAACATGTTACCCAATCCGTAGCCAAGGCTCTTTAATTCCGCCAGCCACAGGAGGATATCAGTAGACATGTTGATTCAATATCTGAATGACAGGGGGCCCCACGACACAAGATATAGATATCCGAACCTGGGTGGAGTGTTGTATATCACTAAATCTAAGTTGGTAGTAGGAGTGGAATAACACGCTAGACCCGATAGGTTGTATAGACACGCACTCACATTCACAAACACAAAAACACACAACATTATATATATATATATATATATATATATATATATATATATATATATATATATATATATATATATATATCCTGATACTGTTGATTCGTCTTTATGTTGTCCGAGCACAGAACACGATATTTGTTATATTTCTTCTGGTCAGTATTGTTTTAATATTCTTATCCATCGATAGGCACCAGAAAATCTCTAGAGAACTTAAATTATATATATATATATATATATATATATATATATATATATATATATATATATATATATATATATATATATATATATTTCGGATTTCTTTCTCGCTGTTGTTTGTATCCGATTGTCGGTGGGAGTATTATGTTCCTGACAATGTTTACTTGAACTTTATCAAATAGCTGCGTCTACATACTTCCCCCTATTCGCCACGGATAACTGTCCGCTCACTCTTGTTTGAAAAGTATTGATGAACTTCACGGAAAGAAAAACAGCAACATCAAATTACGGTTAAAATGACGGATTAATCGATTAATACATATAAACGAATATGCATACATCGAATATATATATATATATATATATACACATATAAATATATATATATATATATGATTAGGAAGTATTACTAGCTAATAAATATGATATATATATATATATATATATATATATATATATATATCGATTATGCTTTATATTTATGTTTCTATCATTAGGAAAATTATATTTAATATTTTATAATTATTCACTTGTAGGACACTTTGAATAACAACTTTTGAACATTAATCCTAGGTTTATAAATAAGGGTACGTTAAATAATAATTGCTGACACCCATAAATTTGGTTATTTTACGTGCTTTAAAACTCAGTAGTTTTATGAAACCAAATATATAAAAACTTTATACATTGCTATGGTTCCTATTTCAATATCCAATTAGCCAATCAGATTTTATACAAAGGACGACTTAGTGGTTGCGCATGTTTTATCAATTATCTTCTGTAAACTAAAACAAAACCAGGTAAAAAGTTACATTTTCTATGGCATCAAATTATCAGTTTTCTCTGAAAAACTCGCTACAAAAGAAATCTATTAAATATGCAGGATCAGTTATACTTAAATATAGATCTATTTGCGTTAAGGTAACATAAACTCTTTGATGTGTGGTGTAAATAAATAAGACTAAAATTTTCCACTTTATTTATTCACAATATACATTTTTCGATTATGTCTATGATAGAAGCCATCATCATGTTACATGAATTCGGATGATCTATTTTCGTCTTTGGGTTCTCCGATATTTTTCTAGTAGAAAAAAAATCCTTCTAGGAAGACATCGGGTACTTACAGGATGAACCATATGAATGTTGGCAGCATCCTTAGTGAAAATGGTATTGTGGAAGAAACCGTATTCGAACCTGGAGAAACCAGGTTGACAGAGCGTGTCATTAAGCAATGAAGCAATTTTATTTACCTATGATGAGACTTTAAATGAGTTTCACAGAAAAATAATATTCTTAATATCTAGAAGACGGATACACACACATATATATATAAATATATATATATATATATATATATATATATATATATATATAAACATATATATATATATATATGTTTATATATATATGAAATAAAATGGAGGTGGAAGGACCTGGATACTCAACGTTTCGCCTGATTTATGCGGGCTTCTTCAAGAGGGATGGTTATATATATATATATATATATATATATATATATATATATATATATATATATATATATATAAACATATATATATATATATATCTCACTCTCTCTCTCT
This sequence comes from Euprymna scolopes, assembly GCF_053919585.1. NCBI lineage: Eukaryota > Metazoa > Mollusca > Cephalopoda > Sepiida > Sepiolidae > Euprymna > Euprymna scolopes. Next base: position 36,247,786 of record NC_136484.1, on the reverse strand, counting down.
CTCTATATATATATATATATATATATATATATATATATATATATATATAATAGTGGCTTAACAAGGCTACAGTGGAGACAACCGAAGCAGCAAAACCGAAGTCGGCGTGCCAGGGCACTATATATACAGACATATGGAAATTACATCAAATTTTTATGGATTTGAAAATATAAATTCATTTTGCATATTGTCATAAAATTTAAACCATAGAATAGTATTAGGCTGTGCAAAATATCTTCAGATTTTCAGGTAGTTTCGTCCCATAGAACTAGAGATATGAACATTTCAATAGTCGGATTCAATTGGACTACTTGTACACGCACAAACACACACACACACACACATATATATATACATATATATATATATATATATATATATATATATATATATATATATATATATCAATGATGTATTCGTTCAGTCTGGAAAGACAAAACGTTACCCTCTGTAGGGGCGGTTGCGCTTGTAATTGTGTGGCAATGTTGCGCAATCTCAACCCCACATCCTAAATCGGCACTGCTTGAGTCTCGTGACAAAGAGAAGTCGAAGACGAATAGAAACAATGCCGAGATAAGCTGAGAGCACATACAACACCTGTTACTCTCTAGGCTCATCGTTGCTTAACTTCGATGATCTGACAAGAACCGTTGTGTCAAAGGTGCGTATGCCTCTTTTTTTAGGAGGGGAGCATTTTTATGAGTTGAAAATCTCAACGACTATCGATTAGAATTTAATAAATGAAAGCGATTTCGAAATCTGATTACCTGAATTATGTAGGGGATTATGTGAAATTTTCCCTAATGATCACAGATTAATGGGGATAATATCGGGCACATGTGTAACGGGACATATATAACGGGGATGATAACAGAGATGATGATGATAATAAGGGTGACATTTATAACAGACTGGGATGATTCTTGTTAACACATACACATATAGAGGGAAGGTACATTACTGATGATAAAGGAGGCATATTATTTGTAAGAGGGTTCTACAAGAGTTCATTTAAGATGATGATTATAATCAAAACACATTTAACTTTCACGTTGGTGGAAACACGACACGAAAGACAACAGTTACAAAATATAGATGATTTCTTTAGTCCTCAACCAGCCGATTGGTGATGTCAGGAATTAAAACCTTTTCGACTACATGGTCTACTCTTCTCCTTTCGCCCCTGACTCTATTATTGTGATTTGCTCCGATTATCTCCCTCTCTAACTTCGAACCCTCGATCTATATATTGAGAAATCTCCTTTGTTTATGACGTAGGAAGTGTGATTTCGAACGTGACTAACTTTCACGTGGATTTACATACACCTGTCCAAACACATTTTTGCCAAACAAAGAATTCCCAATTCTAATTGTTTAATATCTAACCTATTTTTAAACGATATTTTTTTAACTCGCATTTTCCATTCTTTTAACTGACATATTTAATATACAGTTATTTTAAAAGAATGGGCAATTGCTTTTTTCTGACATAAATAATATTTAGCTATTTCTAAAAGAATTAACAATGAGCTGCATTTCTAGGATTTCAATGATCCACTTGCCAACAGGGTTCGATTTTAGCCTTTTCCTAATATCATTTTCACTTATCTAGTCTACCTACTTACATGAGGAGGAGACATCCCTTTCCATACAACATTGCAATGTACAGAAGCTACTATTTATTTTATCAACTTTTAAATATATAATGTCTTCAATTAAAGTTAAAAAGAAAACAATCAAGTGTCATGGTGCAATTGTGCTTTAAGTATAAATATTCATTTCGAACGCATCATATCAAAGACCCTACTTTTGCGTTTATATATCAAGCCTTTCGACTTAAGTTGTAATGAACCAATAGCAAACGAACTCGCAGACACAAAACGTTTTTATATAATAGTAGAGATTTAGAATTTAATAATTTTCTCCGTTAAAAACAGGCAAAAATGATAAAAGTTTGACTTAGAATGAGTGCTTCATGTCAAATTGATGAATGACTAGTATCAAATTTGTAGTCATTTTTTATTCCCTTATCGATAGAGAATTTCAGCCACATCAGCCCAGTCGATTTAGAGGAAAAGTGAAATAGACAGACAGAATAACGTAACGTCGTCCGGGGACCAACACGTTGTAGCCTCAGTTGCAAAGCAGACAAAGAATAAAAAATAAAAAACTTCAACTCGCTTTTTGGTTGCAAAACGACATTTCCTCATATTCTGTTACCCCTGACGTCCGTGACGTGATCCTTCTCAAACGTGGTCTCCAACGTGCTCCGCGTCACCAAGGTGATCGTCTTCTTAAACGTGTCCTCTCCATTTTATCATCTTTGTTCCTTGCTGTGACGTCATTTCGCTCACGGCTCTTTATTTGCATATAGCAATCTGCGCTATGTTTCACGTGAGAAATATATAAATCATATAAGGTTGACAAGAAAGTTATTAAGGGATTTTGATTTTGATTTCAAAATGTGTCTCTTCGAATAAGTTTTCCTTACGATACTTTTACTTTATATATCATTTTAAAGAGAATTTTTTCTTAATCTAATCGTTTAGAATACAATCATTGTAAAGCAATTGCCTTCTTTTCAGAACGTTGAATACAAGATAAAAAAAACAAATACATTCGCACAAGTTTCTTATTTCAATTCAAGCTGGGCCGAAACGCTGTTAAAAGAGCTCGGGATATCAACGAAGCGTTTTACGCATGGAGTATTACCGAAAGCAAAACATAATAGTTTTTTTTTTTAATCCACACAAACTGTTCAAGAACTTGCTTCTGAAAGACACTAACGTATACGGCGACTCTGCACCGTTAGAGAGTGATTAGAGGGACAAAAACAACTTGATAAATGGGATCTTCACTAATGGAACGACAACCCAAAGAAACTATGACATGTCATCTTCTCTTCTTTTACGCAACAAGAACGACCCGTTTCTCGACCGGGTTGAGACTTCTGAAGAAAGGTGGCTTCTTTACGACAGCCGGTGGCGCTCAGCTCAGTGGTTAAACACCGACGAAGCTCCACGACATTTCCCGAAGCCAGAGTGGCATTAAAAAGGGTCATGCTGACTGTTTCGTGATTTGCAACCGGTCTCATTCATAACAGCTTTTTTTTAATGCATGTGAAACCCTTATAGCGGAGAATGTACTGTCAACAAATGTAATGCATCAAAAACGTCGGCAACAGCACGCAACATTTGTCAGCAGAAAACGCCTACTTTTCCTCCATGACATTGCTCGGCCGCACGGTATTAAACTGACCCTCTAGAAGTTGAACAAATTGGACTAAGAAACTCTACCTCATCTACCGTACTCTCCATACCTTTAAACTACCAACTCCTACTGTTCCAAGCATCTGGACAACTTTCTGCGTGACAAATGCTTCAATTACCTAAGCGATGTCAAAAAACGCATTCATCTACTTCATCGCCACCGGGCCGCACGATATTCACGTTACTGGAACAGGTACACTTGTTTGCGTTGGTAAAAGTGTATTGGGTCTGTTAGTTTATTGGTCGAAATAAGTCCTATTGTTTTGGTCGAGCCATATTCATCTGGATTTAAAAGTTTAAACCGCAAGAACTTTGTTATTCACAGGAAATAAACATACTATTTAAGGTTAATTTACCTTTTATGCATAGAGGCACGGGCGGTAGTTGTAACTTACTACTAAACATATGGAAAACATTTATGACTTCTCTTAATTTGCATATTTATCTTGAAATATGAACTAATGGAAGGTTTGTTATAGTTTGAATTAGTAGCACAATGCATAGCATTTTATAAATAAATCTATTAATAAGATAGCGTGTGTTTGATTTTCTGTGTCACGCTTATATCCGGGTCGCCTTATTATTATGTACTTCCATTTCTTGTCATGAATAATTTTACCAAGTATTCTTCACAAGTTTTGGTTTCGGTTTCGATGTTAAGGGATGGCACTCCAGTAATCTATTTTTTTTTTCTTTTGTAAATAATTTTATCAAGAATTCTACAAAGTTTTGGTTTGGGTTTATATTGTGGCTAAACACCCTCAAGTTATATATATATATATATATATATATATATATATATATATATATATATATATATATATATATATATATATATATATATATATACTAGCATTTCAGCCCGTCCTTGCCCGGTTGTTTCGATGTGTATGTTGAGCAAAAAACAAAAGTGGAAGTAGGAAGGCAGGCTCGAACCCGTACCGCGAAGGAGTAGAAGAACGGTGGAAAACTCTTACGTCTTTGCTGTTACGACTACCGCCACACAGAAAATGGCACATGCTTAAATTAAGGCTAGACAACCGAAAGGAGAGGATCGATTTTTAAAATATCGGCGAAAACGCCCCCCCCCCTGTAGAAAAGTGCCCAGTTGAAGGTGAAGATATTTCTCGTCTGAAAGGTAAAATATCAAAACGATACTGATCTTGGTAAAATCCTTCGCCTCTGTCGAAAGTTTTAGGCAGACATGCAAACATAATTACATACATACATACATTTATATATTAATAGCTCAAATTTTCCACCCAAACCGATTAAAAAGCTAGCCCTATCTCTAAATACAGTTTATGTCAATTTTTAAATGTTTAGACCAGAAATTTTCTGAGTAAATAGGTTGATAATGCAAAGATCAATTGCTTTTTTTAACTTTAACCCCTGTTATGACCCCTTAATATTTGTTATTTTGAGCTCTAATCAAGTTATTAAGTAAGACCCCTGCCCAAGGAACGTATATCTAAAACTTCATGTGTTTAGACCCAAAATTGTCGGAGGAGTTTGCTAGAGTTCTCAAAGGTCAACTCGATTAACTTTGACGCCAAAACTGCGAAAGTTCTGGCCAAAAACGGATCACAAAGATTTTTCCTCATCTCAGTACTCTGTATATAAAATTCCGAGTCTCTAGGCTTAAAATTGACAGAGTTATTGCGTAAGGAAATGTATACATACAGACAGACACACAGATACATAGATACGTTCACTTATATATACATATATATCATATAAAACTGAATGTGTGTGTGTGTACATCTGGTCACAAATAGGCTCCTATATGGTTGACTATTTTAAAAAACGGATAATATATAATGATAGAAGATGTATCGAGACACAGGAATGGGTATGTTTGATCCTGCAGAACGGTGGTTCATTAAAATTATTGAGTCTGCGTTCGCGCCTGGTCCACAAAATATGAAAACAAAAAATAAAAAAATAAACGTTTTCAAATGTTTTTGATATAGATATACATAATAATACTTTGGTAAGTATGTTTTAACTTAAATAGGGATGGTAGAATAAAATTGTGGGGTCTGCGTTCGCGCCTGGCCCCCATAGAATGGAAATAGGCACAAACTTTAATAAAGACGTTTCATACCTATCTGCGTAAGTATACTTTCATAATTATGTTTCAGTTTGAAGAAATATGGTATAATAAAATTATGGGGTGTTGGTTCGCGCCTGACCTCCATTGAATGGAAATATGTCACAAAGTTTAACAAGTTTTTTTTAATATAGATTCACAGAATATTGTGATAAGTGTTTCAGTGTGAACAGGTATGGTATGATAAATTATGGGATTATCTATTTTATTTTTTCTTTAATCATATTTTGTTTTGATTTTGATACCCCCAAATTCGAAGCTATTCCTTTCCAATCCTTCCTTTCACAACCTATCATACTTTCATAAATCAGAGTCCATTTTCTATAAGCTGTGTTTGAAACCAGTCAACGACGGGTACTTTTGCTAGTATATATATATATATATATATATATATATATATATATATACATATATATATATATATGTGTGTGTGTGTGTATTTATTAATCTCTACTACTCTATATAAACTGCTTCTGTGCCTTGTCTATTCTCTATAAACTTAAACAGACTTCAACTTCATTAAACTTACTCAGTAACAAAAAAATAGTGTATCAAAAATATATATAATAGTGTGGACATAATGCCAGTGTAGAGGAGAGGTTTTATTAATAACTAGCATGGGGGGCCGGCGTTGCCCGGCTGTTTGAAGGTGTATGCTGAGCAAAAAAAAAAAAAGAAACAGTCATTTTTTTTAACTGTGACCCCTATTATGACTCCTTCACATTTATTGTTTTGGGGTCAAATCAAGTTATTAACTTAGATCCATGTCCAAGGAACCTATATCAAAAATTTCATATGTTTAGACCCAAAATTGTCGATGGACTTTGGTAGAGTTCTCAAAAGTCAAATCGTTAAATTTTGACCGAAAACCGATCACATAAAATTTCCCAAATCTCGTTATATGAAATTTCGAGTCCGTAGACTAAACATTGAGAGAGTTATTGCGTAGGGAAATGTACACACACACACACACACACACACACCCACACACACACACACACACACATAAACACGTTTACTTTTATAGATATACTAGCAGTTAAGCTCGGCGTTGCCCGGCTATTTGGAGGTGTATCTTGATCAAAAAATAAAATAAAATAAATAAATAAAACAGCGGTAATTTTTTTTAACTTTTAACCGCTATTATGATCCCTTAACCTTTATTTTTGGGGCTCAAATCAAGTTATTAATTAAGATCCATGTCCAAAGAACCTATATCTTAAAATTTTAAGTGTGTAGAACCAAAATTGTCGGAGGAGTTTGGTTCTCAAAAATCAAATCGTTGAACTTTTACCCCTTACCAGCCAAATTTCTAGCCGAAAACCATTTACAAAGATTTTCCTAAATCTCAGTACGCTATATTTCAAATTTCACGTATTTAGACTGAAAATTGACAGAGTTATTGCGTTGGAAAATGTACACAGACACACACAAACCGACACACTCATTGATATGCTCACTTATATTAAGTTTCATGTCTGTAGACCAAAAAACGCTAGGAGCAGTTTGATAGGCAAAATTTGTTAAACAAAAATGTATACGTATATATAAATATATATGAAACAACTTTATGTTTAATATAAACTTTTTTGCGCAAATGTTATGCAAGTATACATCTTGGAGAATATGTGCATGACTATAATTACACGTAATAGATAACTAAAGATGGTTATCCCTTAAGAAACCCGAAGCAACTAATAAGGAATTAATGAAAATTAATGTTTATAAGAGTATGCAAACAAGCTAGATCTTTTGCTAGTTAATGCAATTCCACAACCCATATATAAGAAAATTGTATTTTCGTTTATAATACATAGAAAAGAGGTTTTTAATTTGAATATCAATACGCACAAAATAAATTAATAGGAGTATATATATATCCTCTCTTAGAATAAATAATATCGTTAGAATTCAAAAGATTGGACAGTTAAAGCGCGTTTCTCATTTTTATTTACTGTTTAATTTTTAATTTTTCGTTTGTATGTGTATATGTAATGTGTGCATGTGTGTATGTGCGTACTTATATGTGTATATATTTAAGCCGCCCCCTCCTCACCAAACAAGTTTGTTTTGTGAGGAGGGCGGCTAGTCTCCCTGAAGGATTAAAAAACGAGACCTTCCAAAGGGCGAATGAACTCTTTTCTGGGTCAACGGCCAACTAGCACCGTGTATATTTGTGTGTGTATGTTTGTATTGGTGTGGAGAGGGCTCCCGTAAGCCGTGGTGAAGGCAGCCTTTCTAGGAGAAGGAAATCTCTGATTTAAAAAAAAAAACATAAAGCGGAAGACCATTACCCGCATTAAGCTGGTCTGCAGTTTAATTCGTTGCTGGCTATCTTGCTCTTGCTTGTTGCTGGATTTCAACATTTTGAACCGAGAGAGAGACTTAGCTGTCGTACAAAGCTAAGACTCTGTAACACCATATTTGTATAGATACTCCCTCAAGCATTTGGGCTCATGGATTTTAAATGTCTGAGGGAGTGGCACTCGTCTGACAAGACGTTGCAATCATCATCATATATTTAAGACTGACGTGGCACCTTCTCATTGGCTATAACTCCTTCTCCTCCTCCTTCTTCTCCTCTACCTTCCCTCCTTTTCCATTCCTCTTTTCCCCGTGCATGCTCATACTTTCACTACACAGATGAAGACTGAAGGATCGGTCGAAAATGATGCACTTGTAAAAAAAGTTTTTTAATATTTTTTTCATAATATTATTTTGTATTCCTGCACGTCACCAATTGAACACGAATAAAGAAAAGTTATAATATTTTATACTTTTCGTTTTTTTTTATACATTTCCATTCATATATATATATATATATATATATATATATATATATATATATATATATATATATATATATATATTCAAACTGTCACATGACTTTGTTTTTTTGCAATTCTGATTAATTTCAGATTGTTTGCTTCCTGTGATGAATCAACATCAAAAACTTATTGCATATTTTGCCAACCTCTTTCCCCTCATGAGAAGAATTGCATTCTTCGAAACTCCATGGAATAAGTGATTTTTTTTAAATTGCTCGTTTCATTTGTACATCTTCACGGTCAATTTAAATGTTGCATATCTTCTTTACCGGTTTTTTAATGTTTTATTTAAAATTTTAATAAATTTCAATATCAAGATTTTTATCATATAATATATATATATATATATATGTGTGTGTGTGGGGGGTGTTACAATGATTAAAAATACATAAAATCCATAGCTCACATATAATATTAAATTCTATACTAGTTTTACATAAAGTGCAACTGTTTCCAACATACTAATTTTAGTACAACATTATTTAGAAATAAAACTTCCACTGTATATGGAATGTGACAATAAAACAACGATAGAAATTATTTAACAGATTTTAATGTCAAAATTAATACCTCGTTTATCTGCATTTTTAGGCCTTAGCAATATGCGTACTAACCGAGATACGTACGTTCATATACATATAGCAATACGACGTAAAAAGTTACATACTGCGTTGATTTGAAATAATATACAAGTGCATGCATCTACATAGGCTCAACTTAATTACGTTTTGTGTTAAAATGTTTTAAAGCCAAGATATTTTAATGAAGATTTCACGAAATTAATAAGAATATAAATTCCACAGTGACCAACAATTCCCAACTGTAATATCCTGAGCCTCCCAAATTAATAGAGATTTGATCATTACTCTAAGAAATCGCCCCTGTTTGTTTTGTGATGGGAGTTAATTTCTGTGCAATTTGAAAAAGTCCACCATCCAGGCTTCATCTTCTCTCTTTGAGAAGGTGTTAGTTTATTGCTAATAACTTGAGACGCCCTTATCGGGGAATTCCGACAGGGCTCTGCAAGCACTCTTTGGAGATTAGAGTGGCCCTACTCTAGGGCGCTGATTTCTCGATCCTACTTTACGACCCTGGTATCAAGTTCCTGCAGTTAGAGAGAACTAAAGAAAACCTACGCACTCGATGTATAAATTCATTGCTGTTAAAGTAAACGAGTATATAGACGCATATATCTACGTAGACTCAAACACACACACACTCATATTATTCGTTAGCGTTAACAATTTGAACGCAATAGCATAATGATCATTATTTGTCGAACGCAAATTGTCGAATAAACGCCGGATATTTATGCCAAATATATAACTCAAACAAGAACGAAAAAGGAAGGCGGTATTTTATCAGCATTGAAACGAGCTAAAAATACTGGAATAAATGATGTTTTAATTATTCCAGTGTAATAATGGCAGATAAGAAAATGGCGGACTTAATGGAAGACAATTGCATTACGCTTGTTAAGTCTTATTTATTTATCGTTGCAAAACTGTATTTAAGAAGAACGCGGAAGCAGTCGGAAAGAGAGTGATCCGAAAATAGACAACACCTGAACCAGGAAAGAGGATAGAATTTACGCGATGAAGTTGTTTTAATTCATTTAGAAATCGAAGACATATCCTGGCCATTTTGTTGAGGTTTTAAGCTGTTCGCTACTTACTCTATGTGTTTGATAAGAATTTGTTTTAATGTTAAAATGATAATCATGGCGAAAAATATCCTGGTGGTGTTGTTGGTCGTTGCTCTCTTCATTATAGTCATCATATTAACAACAGCAACTACAACAAAAGTAACAACAACAAAAACAACAATATATATATGTATATATATATATATATATATATATATGGTGCTGCATATGTAACCTCTTTTTTATATCTTATATTATATATGTATATTTTCTGTAACTAATCCCTAAGTATTTATTTATTTCATATATTTTATAAAACAATGAAATCAATCAATAGGCAAAGAGTAAAAGCAATTCAGTTTTACTATCAAAATAAAATGGTGCTAAAACTGTAAAATGCATTTTACATTTCAATAGTGGAAAGCCGAAATCTCCCAAGCTTGATTAGAAAAAGTTAATCCACAGGAAGTGTAAGTGATGCTAAAAGAGCGGGCAGGCGAATTGTTGCAATAAGCTTAGAAAAGTCGAGTGAACTACAAGAATCCTTGCTGCGTTCTCCTCAAGTATCAAGTAGGCGTCTTTCTGCAGAATTAGCAATGAGTGATACGAGTGTTCGCAGAATGCTGAAGAAGCTAAAGATGATACCCTACATTCCACGTCTGTTTCAAAGTTTGCATGATGGAAATCAGGATATACAATTGCAATTCTGTGAAATCTGTATTAATAAAGTTAATGAAAATATAACTTTCCTTTGAAAAGATACTGTGGCCAGATGAAGCAATGTTTAAGTTAAATGGGCATATTAATCGCCATAATTGTGTGTATTGGAGCAATGAGAATGCTCACGCAAACTTGGAAAAATATTAATTTTCCAGGAGTAATAGTTTCGGCCGCCATTTCTTGTATGGGAGTAATAGGAACAATGTCTTAAAAAGTACAGTAGATAAAGATAATTATTTGCATATCCGGAAATTTATACAAGTGTTTATAATCAGAACGATATTTTTTTCATTAGGATGGATCTAACCCACAATAGTATGTTAAGAGTTAAGGAATGGTTACATGAAAAATTTAATGGTAGGTGGTTCAAATGAAGGGGACCAATTGCATAGCCGCACTGATCAGCAGACCTAATGTTACATGAAAGATGCTTGTCCCCTTTTTCATGTAAGTAAAAATAAAGAGAATTAATAAATGAAAAAAAAAATGAGAGAAAACGGGAATCGAACCCTGGAGATAAGTTTTAAAGAACAATAGGTTTTAAATGGAATGCCCAGTAAATTGTTGATTCTGATAAAATAAATAATCTATATATTAATATGCTTGTCCGTACGGTGTCACGTCATCATCATCGCAAACATTAATTAATGAAACGCGTCATCATCATCGCAAACATTAATTAATGTGAATTATCTCCCTTTATTGTTCAATCTTTATTAGTTAAAATCATTAAACCCTTTTATTTCACAAAACTTTCCGAACAACAAAAAAATAACAAAAAAATATATATATGAACTGTCTATTTATGGTTCCAGATTATGTTAAAGTCAATTATGCATAGAAGGCATCGTTCCACAGTTTGAATGGCATAGTGTTTTACTTACATTTTTAACAATGCCTTCTGTAGTACAGAACGCTTATTCTGTTTTATTCAGTAATAAATATATTTTTTACATTTAACGCTACGAGTTCGTTTTTTCTTTTCTTTCTTTTTTACTGTGCCACTTTATCTTTTTTTAATTTTTATTTACTTTTGAGTAAGCCTTACATAACAAAAAATATGTTTAGAAATAAATGTTACAAAAGTCAAGAATTACTTTATTAAATAAATCACCAAAGTCACCATTCGCAAATACACTGAGTAACACAGAGTCAAAACATATTTTACGTCTTGTTCTGTTTTGCTTCTGTTTTACGGCATATCAATCTTTTTCGTGTTATTTAACGCCGGATCGAGTAATGTTGTAACATTTATACATCTTCACGTTGTTTACATAGTAATTACTTATGTTTTGTTCGTTTTATTTTGCTTCTTTTACAGGCAGTCATCATCTTCTAATGCCACCGACAGGGCATGCATATTTAAATACTATAAAAAATGGGCACAACAATTTTTTTTAATATGAAATAAAACACTTTGTTTCATTACTTACGATTAAATTTATTTAAAGAAATATTTATTTCCTATTTAAAGATGTTCAGAATATCTTATTTTACTAAAGAATGTTTCCATTATTTTTATTACATTGTTTGGTGAAGTTTCAGAATAGTTAATCCCCCTCCCCCATATTAAGAATGGCTTTCAGTACGATTCTTACAATAGCGGTATCAAAGATTTTTTTCCCTTATTTTAAAGCAAATTATTAAAAAAAGATACAAGACCATTAATTTTTTTTCATCAAATCGCTATTTAGTGAAGGTTAAAAATAGTTAAACCTTCTTCCCATAACCGTTTTTTATGCAGTAAAATACTTTGTTTCAATAATTGGGTTTAAATAAATATTTATTCCTTATTAAAAGATTTACAGTATATTTTATTTAACTGAAGAAATATTTATTGTTCATACATATATTTTCTCTTATTTTTTTACATTGTTAAGTGTAGTTTCAGAATAGTTAACCCCCTCCCCATATTGAGAATGGCTTTCAGCATTATTCTTACGATAGTGCTATCAAAGTTATTGATTTTTCTTATTTAACAAAAATTATAAAACAGATACTAGAGCATTTTAAACATTTTTTTCATTAAATCGTTATTTAGGTGAAGGTTCAAAATAGTTAACCTTCTCCCCATAACCGTTTTTCATGCAGTAAAATATGGTTTAAATAAATATTTATTCTTTATTAAAAGATTTACAGTATATTTTATGTAATTGAAATCTATATCAATAATTCGACTTAAAAAATATTTGTGAATTTCCAAATCTTCATTGAATAAAATTCAAAATAAATAGAAAAGTCTATTGCATATGTAAAAGTTGACGATTGCTTATTTAATTCATTAAAAGCTATCAATGTCAACCAAGAGCTGCTCAATATTCTGGCTTAATGGATTATTTAACAAGGAATGAAGATGGTTATTCTGATATACCAGTTATTCTACCATCTACATTTACAGGAAGTCCCAGGAATCTACAAAAACTTCATCAAGATGCAATGGCAGTTTTCTGTGACCTATTCATTACTCAAACGTGTAATTCAAAATGTCCTGAAATATTAAACAACTTGGGGTCATCAGAACTTTCACGGAATCGATGTCAACAATGTCACAGTTTTTTTTAAATTCACAGTCTAACTCCCAAGAACCTGCTGACTGACAACTATTCTCACTCCAAGCAGCTGATCGATGTCCCTGTCACTGCCACAATCATCACCAGCACTTCCTGACAATATCAACAGCATCAGTTACGATCGCATTGACCTTCAATAAAAGTTTAAACCAAAGTTCTTTGTTTGTTCTACTTGCTTCCATACGTTCATTTTTGTAATACAACAATAAGGAATTTCTTACTGATGTGTTTTAAAAGATTTTAACTACGGTGGAATTTCCACGGGTCCTGCTAGTAAATATAATTTTGGTTGGAAGCTATTCATTGTAGAAAGAATGTTGGATAATAGAAAATTGGTGTAATGAGTTAGATATGTAGGTTGAATTCCTTTGTGAGAACAACAAAGGAAAATGGGAAATCAGAATGTTTCGTAGCGTGCAGGTCGCGCGTATTGATGACACGTGAGTTGTGGTCACGTTGGCCGGATATGCATGGATTTCTCAATATAGGAAGTGAGAGTTAGTTAGTTAAGAGGAAGAAGTCAGAAGGGAGGCAGAGGGTCAGAGAGTCAGACGAGAGTCCGGCCAGTTCGAATCTTGGCCCGTCTGGAAGCGAGAGGTTTTTAAACAGAAAAAGAAAATGTAAGAAGAAACTTTGAATTCCTGGATGCAAGCCATTGACCGGTCAAGTGGAAGAATAAATGCTCATCATGTTTTTATAACTGCCGTCTCCTGTGTCCATCATTACATGAAAAAGGTATTGTCTATTTATGTGTAAAAAACATTTGAAATTCATCATCTAAAAAATATATGTGTTGGAAAGTATATGTGTCTATTTATGTTATATAAACACTCCCGTTCAAACAGAACTGTCAAACGCATAAATGTCAACCTCTCAATCTATCGAAATAAATGCCAATCTATCAATCTATCTATCTAGATATCAAATCCCCTCTCAAACTGTAATTATATGTACTCTCTCTCAATTATAAAATCTCACTCTCCCTCTCTTTATATACACTTGTTAATGTCTCCATATCTCACAACATGAACACTTACACATGAACCTCAAAGATCTCTTACTTCCATGAACACTCTTAAGACTCTTATCCTCCTTAACATAAATACAAAAGAATTTACATTCATCATTGTAATAATAACACTGCGTAATACTAACACCACCAGGCGTGTTTTTGTGGGGTGTATTGAAAGAAAAAGTTCACAATCTTCAGCCGAAAACAATTCCTAAATTTAAAAATAAATGCAATCTCAGATAATTTCTATGGAATTATCATTGAAGAGTGTAAAAAACGTGTGTAAAAGTGTCACTGCTGGAGTTAAATATTTAATGGAACATGAAGGATGCCAATTTGAACATCTGAACTTGATTTTAAAATTTATAGAATTAGCAAAATTTTTTCCATTAAATTAAATAAGCTTGATTTTATTTTTATTGACCAATTTTGATATGAAAAAAAAACAACTGTTTTTGATATTTTTTCAAGATCTTTAATAAATATTGTATTTAACTTTTACTGTTATGTAACTTTGAACTGCATTCATATTATAAAAATAAGATATAAAAAAGCGTTCTAATTTTGTTTCACTCTAAAAAAGGAGTTATGTTATATAAATACACACACACACACACACACATATATATATACATAAATATATAAATATTTATATATAAATAGATATAAATATATATATAAATGTATATATATACATGTATATATATAAAAAAGGAGTTACTTATGGCTCTACCTGTAAATACACACACACACACACATACACACATATATATATATACATAAATATATAAATATTTATATATAAATAGATATAAATATATATATATATAAATGTATATATATATATACATGTATATATATAAAAAAGGAGTTACTTATGGTTCTACCTGTAAATACACACACACACACACACACACATATATATATATACATAAATATATAAATATTTATATATAAATAGATATAAATATATATATATAAATGTATATATATACATGTATATATATAAAAAAGGAGTTACTTATGGCTCTACCTGTAAATACACACACACACACACACATATATATATAGATAAATATATAAATATTTATATATAAATAGATATAAATATATATATAAATGTATATATATACATGTATATATATAAAAAAGGAGTTACTTATGGCTCTACCTGTAAATACACACACACACACACACACATATATACATAAGTATATAAATATTTATATATAAATAGATATAAATATATATATATAAATGTATATATATATACATGTATATATATGAAAAAGGAGTTACTTATGGCTCTACCTGTAAATACACACACACACACACACACACATATATACATAAATATATAAATATTTATATATAAATAGATATAAATATATATATAAATGTATATATACATGTATATATATAAAAAAGGAGTTACTTATAGCTCTACCTGTAAATACACACACACACACACATATATATACATAAATATATAAATATTTATATATAAATAGATATAAATATATATATAAATGTATATATATACATGTATATATATGCGTATATATATGATATCATCAGTATCAATTATATATATTCATATGGAAATATATAGATATGTATATATATATATATGAATAAATATATATATATATATATATATACGAATATATATATATATATTTAAATATTTATAAATATTTAAATATATATATATAAATATATATACATAAATTTATATGCATAAACATATATAAATAAATATATATACACAAATATATTTATTAATGTATATGTAAATGTATATATATACATGTATATATACTTACAAAATAAATAATTAGAAATGATAGCTCTGTGTCATTGTTTTTGTAATATTTATACGAAAGATTATTGATGCATATATATATATATATATATATATATATATATATAAACAATGACACAGAGCTATCATTTCTAATTATTTATTTTGTAAGTTATAATTTTAAACCCAGTAACTATCGCAGTAACCTGGAGAAAAGGCAGTACCATTCTAAGATTTACATTTGGTAAATATATTTATTGGCAGCTTAAAAATAACCGAATTGATTGAATTAATTTCGTTTCGAACCATGGAATAAACAAACTTTTTAAGTCCGTATTTTATTCATTTGATTAAACTGTTTACCTCGGAAAATAATATAAAGATTTCCGTCCATATTTTTCTTTAATATTTTATTAAGAAATGCTTTTCAATGTAAATTAAACAATGTATGTATTACATTACCCAATATACAACGCAGTTTTAGTAAACGATAAATGAAGTAGAAAATGTATCCCTATAAAAATCTTACAAATGTCTTTCTGGAAATAATTCGGAAAAACAAATAATCAGAAAAGTAGAATTTTTAGTCGGTGGGCATGATGCCCACCAGACGGACTACGGGGAATTTGTTAACACAGTTAAAGCGTCGCTATGAATACGAACAGGGCACATCAATTTCGAACCGCTTACCTTTTTTTTACATTTTTAACCTCACACTTGCCGGTAAATAGCGTTGATACAGTAATCAAAAGATCGAAGTTAAGCAACGTTAATCCCATCCCATTTATATGAGTGCCCACTGCGTCATGAGAATACTCTACATATGTAAATGTCAGGGTACCAGCCTTGTGAGCAATGAAACTGTTGAGAGATTGCCGTACTCTAATCAAAATAGTTCAAAATTATCATTATGATTCATGTCATAAATCCAGATAAAAATCGGTCATAAGGGCTTTCATAGTTGACAAGAAACTATTGTTACAACAGCAACAACAATAAAAACAGCAACAACAACTACTACAACTACTACTACTACTACCACTACTACTAATAATAATAATGCTATATAGAGAGTAATAAAAGGGTGAAGGAAAACTACAAGTGTGTGTTTGTTTATTTGATGGAATACCTCGAGACAAGGCATGAAGCCACTTGATGTAAGGGGCTAACTAGAACGAAAACTGATTATAACAAGCCAGTAGATGCCTAATGACCGCAGTCTTGAAAAGACCAAGGTTGTAGGTAGAATAAAAACAGTCAGCATGAAGAGAGTTCCTACAACCTTGCAGTCTTAAGAAAGAAACTACTAGAATAGGAAGCTGTATTACAATGGGGTGTTAAAACATGGAATTGATGAAGACTTCTAAACTAGCGAGTTAACCGAGCTGAAACAAAGGAAGCAGGGAATAGACCAGACAATTCGGAGAAACGCATGTCATAATAGTATTTGTAGAAAAAAATGAGACTAGCAAGATCGTGAGTGTGAGAGAGAGAGAGAGGTTGCAAGGAAGAGGAAAGTGGGAGGGGCAATTAAATTACAATCAAGTAGCTTCAAATGAAACACAGATTCCCCAGCCAAAATATAAGAAAATATGCTAACTTGCAAAGATACTCTCCTCTGGATAGTCAATTCTATCCACTATTCAGAAACGAGTACATTGGATAATATCAGACGGTGATCTGAATATCTGAAAGCATTCCAAAAAGAAAAGAAACGTAAGAATTTGAGTTATTTTTTCATGAACACTTTCCGGATGTGGGTGGATAAAAATAAAATGAAAGTATAATTGCATATTATCAATGTATAATGCATCAAACATTATTTATCTGCAAATTGATTCTCCATCGACATCACAATTAGAAGCTTTCATAATTGCACATAAAAGAAACGCAAATCAAATTAATACCCAGCTACAAATAAATTAATTTCTTTTAAATGTTTCTAAATCCGTCGAGCATATGTCTATTCCACGCTTAATTGCTTAAAATACAATTTTTATTCGTGCATTTAAAACCTTCATTGATTAATTTATATACCGCCCGTATCTGCTAGTCGTTGCCTGATAGTGAAGACTGATTCACTTACAATTCTTTTGGTTTTTCTTTTTTTTTTTATATATAATGTCGAGTGTGCGTGTGTGTTTTTTTTAATTGTTTTAATTTTTCTATTCAATGGAAAGTTATTCCATGTGAACAAATAGACAATTACGTAACTTTTGTAAGCTGACAGTTACGTGAAGTAATTGTGACAACATATTTTATGAGGGGCGGGGATTAGACTGAATCAATACCTTTTGTTTGAACAACTTTCTGAAATATTCCACAAGAAAACCAAGGAACACGAATAATATATTGATATGGTTAAAAACAACAACTTTTGATTATAAAGAAACTATGAAATGACTGTTTAATTTATAAATTAGATATTAACACACGACAGGTGCCAGAAACAAAATAAAGTGCAATCAATGAGATCATGTAAGATCTAATCGTCGAGTTTTTTCACCGTGTTACATGAATTGAGTAAAAAACGATGTTAACGCTGAGGATAAATGGATTAACTTTTATTATATACTAACGGCTGCGTCGCGTCGGTACACACAACGTTGAGTCAAACACAAGATGGAGTACACCTAACATCAAGTACACTCAACATAGTCTTACCATCAACGCTTACCCGTTGAACTCGGAGTATGTGAATTTCCCATCAGAACAAAACAAAATCATTGAAAAAACAAAAATACCCTTACTAAGGGTAAGGATAATGAGTAAACGTTGAATAAAATAACGGTTAAACTTACGAACTTGCCAGGATTCGAACACGGAATTTTTGATCCGTAGTCAGACGCGTTATCCATTGCGCCATAAGCCCTGTCCGTAGGCCGAGAGATGTTATCGCGATTGTATACAGATAGTGCTAAATTCCGTTGCCATGGGCAGGTAACTTTTTCGACAAAAACGAAACGGCCCTAAAACCCTTATTTCGGCCTTTTTGTATAACTCGGCGTTGTTCGTTATGAACCATATATAGATAAGGGCAATCTAGGGCTTACACCTATCAGTTGGGGGGGGGGAGGAAAGAATTTTTCAATTTGGTGCATCAGTTCGAAAGTTTTATTGTTATATATAAACACACACACAAAAATAAATAAATAAACATTTAGATTTTTTATAATAGTAGAGATAACGAGTCATTTTGAGCAATTCCTTTTTACTGTGATATTCCCATCAATGACATGTCTTTCTCTATGTTTTAATCTTCATGACACTCATTACCATAACAGAATTTCTGAAACAATATTCTTGTTTTCTTATGAATCATAAATCCTACTACCTATGCTCTGTTGATATTGCCAATGGTTTGGCAAACATTATTACTGACTTTTCAATCTTTCAATAAAGTATATGTACTTCAATTTTTTTAAAGATGTTTCAACCGTTTATCCTGTAATAAATCGATTTACATTTCTGAAGGATATTAATCAATTAATAAATATGCAGCATTGTTCATAAATGGGTACCAAAACAGGCACCTGTGGCCGCATTTGAAAAGCGATTCCATTAATCTACCAGTTGAAGCATACTTTGATGTGAAGTTGTGAAATAAATAGTTAAACGTAACTCGTAACATAAGTCTTGAGTAAGGAGAACTCGACGTCTTTTTCAAAATTATAGCGGAAAATTAGAGTCGCACATGTTTGTGATCTGGCCTCACAAACAGACAGTTGCTAAAGGAATGTAACGTTCTTTATCGTTTCCTATGCATCAAGAAAACCGGTCGTTTATCTGACAGCGGCTGTCTGTCTCTACGGGGGAGAGGGTGTTGGTACATCATGTTTATGCAGTTTGTATTTTATTTTTACTAAAAAGTCGATACGTATCAAATCTTAGGGTGCGCTTTTGGATTACTTTTCGTTGCCTTTTTTGTATTTTAGTGGTAAAATAGATTCTCAAATACGCTCTATCTCTTATTCGTCTAAGTAACGGTAGTGTTATCTCTGGTTTAGTTTTTCTTCTTTCGGGATAGCAACTGATGTTTCTTCGACAGACTGCGTTAGTGCGACGTTATAATATATTTCTTTATGTGTCTATGAATCACATATCTTTTGATGGCTACACCTTATATAATCCATCTTTCATTCTTACTGTGTTATTATATTACTATTTCTCTATACGCTTTTTTTTTTTTCACAAAGGAATCACCACTTTTCAAGGCGCGGAGGCCAATCGAGGAAAAGGGTTGATTAGTCAATGGAATTATAGCGTAGTAACAATAAGTAATTGAAATTTTGTAAATTGGATTACCTAGTGGGACCGTTCATCAAGAACTTGTTTACGTTGGTCTTGAAGACAATCAGAGTGTAGTCAGCCGTGCAGTTCTAAGAAAGAAACTTTGTTCCTGCAACCTACATTTAGGTTTACGCACAGATAAAGAGTGTTGTAAAAATTATTGATAGTGGTTTTGGCTAGACGAGTGTGTGTCGCACAAGTTTGGCGAGGGGGGCCATAGATTGAAGCTCAGACGAGCACTTGGCATGAAAATTACGATAAAGCAGAGGCACGCTCGCAAGGTCTTTTCTGAGTAAAAGTAGTTGCAGGGAAGCCCCCCCCCACTAAGCTACAAATTCTATTTTAGAATTTTGTCAAGGCAGGATAAGCTGCATCTTTTTTTTTACACGGTGCTCACCACTTATCAAAGCCCGGAAGCCACTCAGATATAAGGGTTCTACTAGCTCCTGTCGAAATGGGGCAACAGTACTCCATCATTGGGCGTACCTGGTTTTTTTTATATTTTTAGAAAAAGTAATTACCACTGTTTACCAATGGTTCACTGCGAGAAAATTCGGCATGTAATCAGTTAAACGTGTGGCATGTTTGAAAGGGTACTATCTTTTCAAAAAGGAACCGTTGCATAGGAACAACAGCACGCCAGAATGCATACGAATGTGAGGATAAGATTAAGAGCCATACACCACCTGCTCCCAATGTAGCGACTGTGATCAAGCCAGAGGTACTTCATCTCGGCTAAGAAGGGTGATAGTGTTTATAGCAGAGCCTAGCCGAGTAGAATGAGAGGTAGGCGGACAACATTATTGTTATATTTGACGTTCATCTTCGTCGCCAACTGTTATGTTTGCAGGTTGAACCAAATAGCGTAGGATAATTAGTAACAATCTAGTAATACTCACACCTATGTTGCATGATTGTCTATAGGAGTGCTTTGGCTGGATTAAATTCATTGTTGCTGATAGTTTTTCTCAAACTATTCGAGGTTTTCCGTGTTTTTTCACGTTGAGAAATAATAGTCAATATCAATTTTACATGAAAAAATAATAATTTTAAAAGTACTGTTATTTGATTTTATTTCATTATCTAATGAGAGATTTCATTTGCGAATTTGAAAATGATCCACAATTGAATTGTAAACACAAGGAAACTATTTGAATTAAGAATGATCTGTTCAATCAATCTCTTTCAATAATACACATAAACGTAATTGAACATAAATAAATTATTCATTCGACATGAGGGTGTTTATCAAATTATGCAAATTAATGTAAACATTGCGTTGCAATATGTATCAATGTGGCACCAGATTTCAGCAAGAATTGACATCATATAATACGCTTGAACGATTAACAGACGGCTCACTCAAACGAGACCCAGACAACCGTGTAGACATTTTAAGAGTCAACTCATTGTGTTCATTCTGTGAAGAGATAAAAAATTGATCTGGTATATATTCAAGTTTTAAATTTTCTTTTTAATTATTTATAAGCCAATAGAAACTCCCAATGATTCTGCTGTTGTTGTTGTTTTTGTTTTTTTTTTATATTTGGCTATAAGATTTAAAAAACGAGTAAATTTCACGAAAAAGATTCGGGCACTCAAAGCAAATCTAAGTTATTGTAATACAAAATAGTTATAAAAATTGAGATTTATTAATTTATAGCGGACTATTATCCTCATCTTTCTTCGGTGTTGTTTCACTACGTTTCGGCAAACTATTCCTCTGGCCTTCATCAGGTGGTAACCGCGACGGGATAGGAACTCCAAATCTCCTACTGCATTCTCAGCAATTACTGCCATCAATAGGTGTTGTCTCACCACGTTTTTGGCCAAGTAACCCTCTGGTCGGCCTTATGTAGAAGTGAACCCGCTATCTTCAGACAATGCTCCCCTGGAACCGTAGAGATTTAATGCCTCTATCCACTGCGCCATGGGCCCCAAAGGGCGATCAAGGTTGTATTTTTTGGTCTTATAAATCCACGTTTATTCATTATCTGATCCTTCATTGTCGGGTCCGTACCGAATGGTATATATATTATTTAATTAGAATTCATTTAGGTTTAATTGGCCCAAAACGTGGTTAGATGGCAGCTACTATGGATTGCAGTAATATCTGAGAATGCAGTTAGGAGATTCGGACTTCCTATTCCGTCCCAGTTACCACCCGACGAAAGCAAGAGCAATAGTTGGCCGAAACGTCGAGAAACAACAAATAAGAAAGAAGAGTCCGCAATAAATAAATTCATAACTAATACTCATTTCAATGAATTCCAGTTGAGTGAAAATAAAGATCGCCTTGGCCTATAAGCTTAATCAGATAAACATCATTTCAAAACAATGTAAATTATATGTTTTATTAATGTAGAATATATGTGTTTTATTAATGTACATTGGATGTGTTTTATTAGTGTGGATTATATGTGTCTTATTAATGTAGATAAATGTGCTTTATTAATCGTACATAGGTTCGAACTTGGCGACTGCTAATATGTGTATTGGAAATTACAGTTATTTAATATTGTTTAAACGTCTGAGCTGCATTTGTTTACTTACATAAAGAGGATTGCTTAATACGCTAGACGCACTTTGTTATTTCGTTCCTCAATATGCTTAACCCAAGATAGGGAGTATTTATATTCATCTACAAACAGATTATCTCACGGTATCACAATATTCAGTGCGGATACTAAAAAGGAGAGCCGATGTAGCTTAGAATTGAATGATCAACGAATCTTTCGCAATCGCATATTTTTATTCTAATCAAAATCAGTAAAATCGACCATTTACAAACAAATCGATAGTTTGAGACTCATTGCGGTGCACAAGGAGAAAGGTTCATATGCTCCCCAACTAGCGACTTCATCTACAATAACTTGTAGTCTACATTGCACTGTAGAGAACCTAATGTTGATTTTATAAAATTATATTTTATATATAATAGCTTGAATTAAAGGTTAAAATTCAAAAATGTAATACCACAGTACAATTACGTTATAAACCAAGATATTAATTTTAAAATGGTCACTGTTTTATCAAGGAACCTACTGTTAATCGTATATGCTTGGCTTTACGGCTTGTGTGGTAATACTGGTTTGAAATAAAGTTAAAAATCGCAAAGTCAAGTATCATGTTTCAATGTTGCTTTAAACATGGATATTCATTTCAGATGCACCCCTGTCACATCAAGGAACCTACTGGTGTTTTTTATGCCGGAATTTTATGCTTGTGTGGCAAAAAGAATATCAAATGTACTTGCGATGTTAGCTTGTATAAGGTGTTAATCTATGTCCAAATCGCCTATCCATTCTTTCCTCAGTTTATTTTTTTTGATTATCCATAATCGAAATTCACCGACGAGATTCAATTACAAAATCTATCTAAGAACATTGCCATATGGATGAAGTATATCTATGTGAACATTCATAAATATCGTCAAGCCGTTATATATATATATATATATATATATATATATATATATATATATATATATATATATATATAGTAAGTAAGTAATGAAAACATCACGAGAATTAAACGCGTAGCTTAACTGCCGTATATATTTTAATAACTTACTATCTAGCTCCGCTTATGTATTGAGCACTATTAAAGAAAATAGTGAAAAATTTATGCATGACATTATATCTTCGTATATTAATTTATGTGATTAAATGAAGTAATCATATATATATATATATATATCTATATATATATATATATATATATATATATATATATATATATATATATATATATATATATACCCATACATATGACTGTTCGCCGGGGCATGTGCGTATTTGTAGAGTGTGTATCCGCAGAGAACCTGTAGTTTTGATATGCATGTAGACATAACTTCACGAACATACGATTAAGACGTAGGCATTTTTCCAAACTATGTAAACACATGTTATTAAAATAGATATACAGCCTTTATTTTATTTTAATTTATGTGAATTTTATTGTTTATCTCTTTTACCCAGTGCGAGCTGTATTTATTTTAAAATTCATATATGGCGGACAGACTGATGTTTTTCTATTAGTTTGTGACGACATGTCAAAAATTGGATTGCTTGTCTCTTGTTTTGTTTTATTTGTCAGGTGGCAACGATGACAGCTGAATGGTGACACCGATAAGCAAACCTTAGATTCATTATTTCACCTTTTGTCCCTCTTTCCCTCTCATATAAACCCACCAATCCTCCAAACTCTTAATGCTATGACAGTTGATCCTGTCTGCATTAAAATAAACAGAATGGTGTGGAAACATTGTCAGAATTTGATTAAGTGAAAGGTAGACATGGTATTAACAATGAATAGCATAAACTGTAATAATCAACATATATTAAAACATTTCAAAATACACTCCAAAATGCATAGCTGTATACTATATATATATACATATATATATATATATATATATATATATATATATATATATTATTATTATTATTATTATTATTATTATTATTATTATTATATAATAATAATATATGTGTATATATATGTATATATATAATATTATATATATATATATATATATATATATATTGGGGATATTTGGGATATATATATATGTGTGTGTGTGTGTGTGAGTGTGTGTGTGTGTGTGCGGGTCTGTGTATGGGATATATATGTATATATATATATATATATATATATTTATATATATATATATATATATATATATATGGTTTGTGTGGTGTATTAAAATATAAAATTATTGTGGGGTTCATTAACATATAACATTATCGTGTGTTCCTTAAAGAAATAAAATTTAGTGCATGTATAAAAAAGCTAAAAGTGCATTTGTATATACTTTTTTTGCGGAAAAAAAGACTTCTCGAATATCCGTGTGCATTTTTAAGTGTCACCATCTTTTTGCAGAGGAGTAGCCACTTTTCAATGGCCCGATGGCCATTTGGGGATAGGCGTTAATTAAAAATTGTGTAGAAATTTATTATTTAAGAGCACGATTAATAATTATTTGCTGATAACGAAATTTAAAACGATCATATACTAGTCAGCCGGCAAACAGACAAGGAGAACAGGGTTCAACAGCCGGGTAGTTTCAGGAAAGAAGGTTTGTCATAGCACTTACGTTTAGATTCAGGCAGAGAGAGAGAGAGAGAGAGAGAGAGAGAGAGAGGGGGAAGAGAGAGGGAATTCTTGATAGTGGTTATAGATAAGCGAGTCCTTTTTGTTGTTGCCAGGCATGCGGGGACCATTAATTGAAGCTCTGGTGAGCTCCTGCCATGAAAATAACGCGAGAGCAGAGCCAAGCTCGCAACCCCACGTCTGTGGGAAAGAGATTGCATGGAGGAGACAAAGGCATCACCTATCAGATTTCCAAACCGATTTTGAGATCTGTCAAGCAGGATCTAGTCTCCGAGTGCCTCCCTCCTCAGATATGGTAACAGTACTACATTTTATGGCTAATGCTGTTCTTATATAGGTGGAAGATTGCATCGGGAGGAAGACACTGTCCGGGATGGTACAATGAAGCAACCGTTTTTCCAGTGACCTTGGTAACTGATTTTCTTTTTTATTCTTTCATTTAACCTAAAACGGAAATTATCTGATGTAATCTTTCGTTTTAACTATATCGCATTTTCACGAAATTTTAATCATTATAGAAAATAATTTATCCAGCTATGTTAATATTTGTGATTCCTAATTTCTATATTTTTTCTAAGGGGCTATGGTAGCCGAACCCACCTCACAATTTCAAATATATATTATTTTGTGAAATCTAAATAATAAATATAAAAAGATCTACAAAAAAGTAGATAGTTTCATCTGTACAATTCTGCAGAGAAAACTTGGAAACTTCAACTGTATCATATTTTTACGAAATTGTAACTCATATATCTATAAAAGTGAGGCCATGTCTGTGTGTGAGAACACGTCTTAACCTATATACTCACCATATTTTTGAACTACAGGCTTTACATTTGATCGACTTTTATCTGAAAAAGGGCTGCTAAGGGGTTTAAATTGAAAATTGATACTTGGGGATTATCTGATTCTTATCAGTTTGTCAATTGTTTCACAGTTGCACATATCTGGATCGTTCTTATGACAACTTCCTTTTGTTGAGAATAAGTAGGTTTGAAAACACTATTTAAAAGATCACAGCAAGTTGGCAACATGGATACCATATTAGACTCACTGTATTTAGGTTTTTCTTTCGATTCTAGCTCGAGTATATTTTAACAGTGAACTCTTAAGAAAAAACAGATCATCAGAACGAAACAAATTCAATTTCGTCTCATCAGACTATAGGACATGGTTTCAGTAATCTATGGTCTTTGTTGACATGTCTTCAGCTAACTGTTTGCGGTATTTCTTGTCTATTGCCTTCTGGGGTGACAACCATACACACCCATTTGAGGAGTAGAAGGATAAGTGTGCCATGCCTCCAGTCAAGCATGGTGGTGGAGATGTTATGGTCTAGGGCTACATGAGTGCTAAAGGTATTGGAGAGTTACAATTCATTGAGCGAAACATGAACTCTAACATGTACTGTCAAATAGTGCAGTAGAGCATGATTTCCTCCCTCTAGAAACTGGGTCGCAGAGCAGTGCTCCAGTATGAAATGAACTAAATCACACATCCACCGCAGTCACTGCTTTACTGAATAGGCTATGGGTAAAGGGTGATGGACTGGCCAAGTATGTGACCAGACTTGAACACAATAGAACATCTTTGGGGCATCCTCAAGCAGAAGGTGGAGGTGCGCAAAATCTCAAATATTACACCAGCTCCGCAACGTCGAAATTGAAGAGTGGAACAGCATTTAAGTTGCTACATGTGAAGCTCTGGTAAACTGCATGCCCAGTAGAATAAAGGCAGTTTTGGATAATGATAGTGGCCACACAAAATATTAAGAATTGACATGTTGTATGTTTATATTGGCAACTTTTCGAAAGGGGTGTACTTAGTTTTATTGCCAGTGATTTAGCTTTTAATGGCTATATTTTGAGTTATTTTGAGGGGAAAATAAATGAACTCTGTTATATATGCTGCAGACAGACTACTTTTGATTGTGTCAAAAAATCATTTTTTTCAGTGCTGTCCCATAAAGAGATATACTAAAATATTTGAATAAATGTGAAGGGTGTACACACATTTGTGATACACTGAACACACACACATATATATATATATATATATATATATATATATATATATATATATATATATATATATACGAGGGTTGATTCAAATATAAAGCCTCATATTTTTAACACAGAGCTTAAGGAGTACGAAGTGTGGGGTAGTACCATTAAAATGAGCAATCTCTGAGCGCCAAAATTAAGTTCTCGACAAAGTCACCACTATTTTAAAAGCAAGTTTACCTGGAATCCGTGAATGTATTTCTTCTTCCAACACACATCCATTAAAGATGTCGATTTCTTAGAGTTTTACATAGTTTAGATCTGTAATATAGAAGTAGAAACTTTCAGAACATATATATATATATATATATATATATATATATATATATATATAAAGATTGAAAGAGAGAAAAAATTTAAAGGAGAAAATTTATTTTAATTACAATTTAAATACTTAAATCAAAACAAACATGGAATTCATATATATACATACATATATACATACATATATATATATATATATATATATATATATATATATATATATATATATATATATATATAAACCGCGTAAATCGCTTTACTACGAGTCATTCTTTGTAATTTGAAAGTTTGTACGCTTTGAAAGCATAACAACGTGCGTTATTTCCGTAATGTTTGAGGACTTTCCAAGTATGTTTTTTTTAAAATTATGGTAATTTTCGTGTTTAAATGACATCTAAATCGTCTATTGATTTAATTGTGGTCTCCAAAATGTTCAGAAAGTGTGATAGACAGTTACTGAAATGTAACGTGTTGTTTTAGTGATTGCAGAAGGTTTATCCATCGTGAATGCAGCTAAGGAGCTTGAGAGGTATGGAAGAACATTGCATTCATTCGTAAACAATCTAAACACTAAAAGACAAAAACAAGAAAAGAGCAATATCTCCTCACGATATTAAAAAAAATCATGTTATCAGGCAGACCTCTATTCGACAAGCAGCAAGATCTCACCCCTACGCAGTGAAGTTCCCTAGATTAAAGAAAGACTTCTACTTAAATAATTTCTTCCCCAGAACTGCTAGACTTTGGAACTAGCTTCCTCGATTCTTAATTATCAACTGTCTTGACATGCAGAAGTTTGAGTGTAATGTTAATAGACATCTTGCTGCTCATCTCCCCACATAGTATCCCTGCAACTTATGTCCCCAATAGTAGCCATCTACATCAAAGTGGCACTATGCCTTGTTTGGGATGAAAATGTAATTGTATATATATATATATATATATATATATATATATATATATATATATATATATATATATATATATATATATTAGCAGTGAACTCTGTCGTTTCCCAAGATTTAATAAGGATCAACGAATGTTTAGCACTCCTCGATTTTAAATTTCATCGAAATCGGTGAAATCGCCCATTGTTCAATTAAAGAGTTATTGTTTACTCTAGTTGTGAGTTCATCGCGGTACACCGATTAGAAGCTACACATGCCTTCCCGCACTGACTTATTTTACAATACATTGTAATTTACATTGAATTGTAGACAATCGACCGTTTATATATATATATTTTTTAATTTTGTCATAATTTATTGATTGAATGTAAGTTTTAAATGCAAAATCAAATATCATGCTTCAATTGTACTCAAAACAGAAACATACATTGTGGATGTTCATCAATCATATGAATAAAATACTACTTTTGATTTTATACGCTGTTCTCTTCGGCTTTAGTGGTAATAACACTTGTTTTGTAAAGCTTTATAAGGCGTAAACTTCAGTCAAAATCCGTTGTTCATCGGATTTATTCGATCATCGATACTTACCGAACAAAATCTAATGAACACTGTCAATCAGGTAATATACATTTGTGTGTAATTTCAAAAACTCTGGCTCAGTCGTCTAGGAGTTTATAGAGAACTATTAAAAATCACATCGATTTATGGATAGTCGTTCAAGGTGAGAATTCGATACTTTGGCAATTGTGGAAGAATTTTTGTTTATGTATTTTATGCAGTCTATCGTCATACGCTACGCACCATTTATATAATCACACATCATCCAAGTTCACCAGTTGTTCAGTCCAATTATATCAATACATGCACTGACCTTTGGTGTTCATATTTTCGTTGTTCATTTTTTTATACAAGCGTAAAATTATTTTATATCTTTTATGTTTCTGGGCTGTGCGCTATTATTAAAATCTCTCACTTCCGGGTAATTATTCTTATTTAGCACTATACATAGCACGGAAAAACATAATTCATATTTTATATAAAAACTTTAGCTCATTTAGTTTTTATATTATATAACTTCATTCATTAATATTTATTTAAATCCAATATACATCTACTTCCTAGAGTTTTATTTTTGCGATGTCCAATACTAAAACTTCAACGATTCGACCAGCCCTCCATAAAGTTAATTAGAATCCGGTATGTAATATTCCAATATTAAGAATAGTATGTTTATTTTATATATCAATTCTTATTACTAGTTATTTATTCATAATATTTTATATATTATAAAATATATGTCATTTTTTTAGGGTATAACATTATTTTTGTTTAAATTCGCTACGAATAGCAGCTTATCAAATATATGCATTAATTTAATTAAATTGAATTAAAATGCACCATGTGTAAATTTTAATTACTATTAACAACGGGTGAGTTTAATTTTTTAAATGGGTAATAAAAGTATCAGACTGTCAGCGAAGGGACTATCTATAGATCAATGTGACTTTTGTTATTTTTATGCATAATAGTGACGAATGTCCCCACATGATTAATAATAATAAATATACATACAAACAAATTCATGCTAAAATATAAGTCAAGGGATGAAACAGTTGCATGCCTGTATTGAGATGAGAACAATAATGTGTCTCGGTTACTTGTGAAGCGGTATGCTATGCAAGTATATATATATATATATATATATATATATATATGTATATATATATATATATATATATATATATATATATATATATATATATATATATATATATATATATATATATATGTGTACTAGCATTTCAGCCCGGCGTTACCCGGGTGTTTGGATGTGTATGCTGAGCAAAAAAAAAAGAGTAATTTTTTTTTAATTTGACCCCTATTATTACCCCTTAAAATTTATAGTTTCGGGCTCAAATCACTTTATTAAGTTAGATCCAGGTTCAAGGAACCTATATCTAAAATTTCAAGTGTCTAGACCCAAAATTGTCGGAGGAGTTTGGTAGAGTTCTTAAAGGTCAAATCGTTGAAATTTGACCCCTTAACAGCCAAATTTCTGGCTGAAACCCGTCACATCGATTTTCCCAAATCTCAGTACCCGGTATTTCAAATTTCGAGTCTATAGACTAAAAATTGGCAAAGTTATTGCGTAGGGAAATGTACACAGACAGACAGACAGACAGACAGACACGTTCACTTTATTAGATATATAGATATATATACATATGTATATATATATGTATATATATGTATATATATATATATATACATATATATATATTAGCTTAGTATGGACCAAATTTTAATATAATAAATTTAGAAATTTAAAAAAATCATTATGTTAAAATTTAGTTTAGATTATTATAAAATTCTGTACCCCTCAAAAGATTTTAAATATATATATATATATGAAGGTAGTTTCCTTTCTAATCAAGTCAGAGATGACTTCTAAACCGCGTTTGAATCTATCGACCTACGGTAATCATGTTTCCCACACTGATGATTCCGGAAGGTATGAAACACTAGGGTCTAGAGATATCAATAATAATTATAGTAATAATTATGGTTGCCCCTTTGAGAATTGGGTTCTCATATTTGAGTACTGTATGTCGAAATAAAAATAGTGGATCACTTAATCCACGTGCGTTAATCGTGATTTTAAAATTATGTGTTCACTCTAGAGCTATTTGAATAGAACAAATGTAAATTTCAACTAGATTTTCGCCGAGGTTTATGATTCTGTGCTAATGGATTCAGAGATGACTTCGTGGTCGGGTTCGAATTCCTTGACCGGCGGTAATCATGACCCCCTTACACTGACTAATCCCGAAAGGATGACACACTAGTTTCTGTAAATATCAAAATAATTATATATATATATATATATATATATATATATATATATATATATATATATATATATATATATTCACTCGTGCTGGTCCAAAAAATAGAACATCATGTTTTTGGCGGTAAATTCTTATTGAGGAGGAGCTGAGAGATGAAATTGGTGCTAAAATATTCTTATCATGCTAAACTAACTGAAATAGTTGTTTCACGAAAGAGGTTTTTACATATCAATTGCGATGTCAGTTTTTGAATATTTCGTGTTTCAAAATAATAGAACAATGCAGGTAAGTAAACAAAATAGTTTTTTATTAACATAAATACAAATAAAATTAATCAATGTTTAATAGCAGCACATTTTGCCTTGATAGCAGCATCAATTTGCACGTGACATGAAATCAACAAGCTCATCACAATCCTGTGAAGACACTTAATCCCATGTGTTCTGGATTACAATCTTCATGGCTGCAAGGGTAGCAGGTTTTTCTTCCCGGAGCTTCGTCTTCATCTGGCCACACAAGGTTTTAATAATGTTCAAATCTAGCGAGATCGCCGGTCATTCAAGAATAAGGATCGATCGTTTTCGGAGCCAGGAAGACGTAGTCTTGGCAGAATGTGCCGGTGCCAAGTCATGTTGAAAAATGATGTCTGTAGCCTCCTTGTCAACTGGTTATCCAACAATAGCAGTAAATTAGCTCCCAGGATATATTGGTACACTTTTGCGTTTACAGTTCCTTTGATGAAGCATAAATTACAAACATGGAAGGTCTTCGTCTGAGCTTCGTCTATTGTCCTCTTGCAAACATTCATAACAAATATTCTCCTAGTTAAAACTGACATTTTACTTTACTCTCTATTTGTGTCAAATACTAAACAGAAATTCAATGATCAACGTTTTTTTCCTAGATCTCCCTATCTGTAGAACATAATACCGTAGGGCTGCTTCCCAGCTCACTATAACATTATCGTCTTCAAGTCTAATATATATATATATATATATATATATATATATATATATATATGAAATAAAATGGAGGTGGAAGGACCTGGATACTCAACGTTTCGCCCGATCTATGCGGGCTTCTTCAAGAGGGATGGTCATTGATAGATTGGGCGAAACGTTGAGTATCCAGGTCCTTCCACCTCCATTTTATTTCATATCGTCGGATTTAATCCAGCTCAACAATCATATATATATATATATATATATATATATATATATTTCCTTTTGACTTGTTGTCTGTAATGAGTAAATACAACCCAAGTTCTGCCATAACCGATTATCATGGCGGTGTCCCATCTACTTGACACCCATAAACGTTTAGCTCGAGTGGAGGTTTGGCCTTGATAAGCGGTGACCGCCTTACTAAAAAAAAGGATTGAGATAGAAGTGCAGTTTTAGTGTTTTAATTAGACTGTTTTTTACAAATAACAATCTAGATTTATATCTGTCAAACATTCTAGGCATTCGTAAATATGTATCATTGGGAGGGGGGACTAATGATCAGAGTTTTAATTCTTTTTTTTAAATAGTTTCTCCATGAGATGAAGGCCATTTTTCTGATTATATTTTAAACTAAAGATTCTGAATAAAATAACAATAGTTCACCGTAAACTGTCAGATCTTTTGTTTACTGTGTAGGAAAGGCAATTGATGCTGTTTGTGTTAAATAAAGTATTAAAAAAAAGTATTCAGAAGCTCACTTCATTTGTAATATCGATTCCATCATTGAAATCTAAAGTGGATTTTCTTCGTGAACGAATATGAACAATATAAATATACTTAATATTATCAAGTAGCAATACACACAGACACACTCACACATGTGTGTATTCCTACTGGACCATAAGTGATAATGTATGTGCTTGAAACCACTTCTCAACCTATATACTCAACGAACTTTTATCTACAAAATCGAAATTTGGTATATACGGGATTAATACATGTCGGACATGTTTGAGTTAGGATTCAGTTTTTAAAGGGCTATTAAAGGGGTAAAATTGAAGAATTGGTATGTGGAGTCGGGGTTTTATCTGTTTGCCAACTGTTTCACGAAAGCGTATGCGTGCATCGTTCACGTGGCAGATTTCTTATGTTAAGTATAAGTAGGTTTGAAAACACTTTTAAAGTTCATGTCAAGCTGACTTAATGGTACTGTACTTGAATTGTTGTCTTTGGGTTTTGGTTTCGATCTCTGATCGAGTGTTTGTTTTCTACTTTCAAGACGTGAACTGATAATAAAATCATTATACTCAAATAAGCATCTCTGTTTCTTTCCGTTTTTTGTTTGTTTGTTTACTATAATTTTCGAGGAAATTAACCTCATGTTTAATACCTATGACATTTCTGTTTATAATAAATCAGAATTCTGCATTACTTAAATATAATATTCATGCGTATTTTACGACCGGTAAACGTGGGCGGCCTGATAGTATACATATCCTTTCCGAAGAAACACCTTCACATATGTCACCATGCTTTCCTCCTTTCTTCTGCTGTAGCATCTCTCGACTTTCTTGGCCGCGGGTCCACGAGATCAGCCATTAAATGATAATAGATATGATGCAAGTACGTTTCAACGAGGCGCCCTGTGTCATTCGCTAGTTTCTGCTGTGCATAAACAAAACCTGTCAGTTTTCCCTCCTTATTTAAGACACTTACGCACTGTCGCCATGATCGTCACTCATGAAATGCGCGGTAAAGGAAGATTGGCGGTGCATGATTGCGTCAATATATGAGAACGACGACACATTATCGACGGCCACATGACAGGGCCAATTGACTTATATTTATTCGCTTGCTTTTTGTTTATTAATGCGAAGATAAGCCGGCAGTCACTTTAGCTTGTTATTGGAGCTAAAGACATAAACTATGCATACAAGGACATGTCGCTTATATATATATATATATATATATATATATATATATATATATATATATATATATATATATATATATAAAGCTGAACGTGTGTATGTGTGTGTGTGGTCACGAATAGGTTCCTATATGGTTGACTATTTAAAAAAAAAAACTGATTACATATAATGATAAAAGATGTATCGAGGACCAGGAATGGGGATGTTTGTATCTAGCAGCACGGCGGTACATAAAAATTGTGGGGTCTGCGTTAGCGCCTGACCCACAAAGTATGGAAACAAAAAAATGAAAAAAAAAGAAAAGTTTACAAGGTTTTTGATATAGATGTACATAATAATAGTTTGATAAGTATGTTTGAACTTAAATAGGGATGGTGTAATTCGCGCCTGTACTCCGTGGAAATATGACGGACACTTTGGCAAATACTTTTCAGATCTATTTGCGTAAGTATACTTTGATAATTATGTTTCAGTTTGAAGAAATATGGTATAATAAAATTATTGGGTGTTCGTTCGCGCCTGACCTCCATAGAATGTAAATGTCACAAAGTTTAACAAGGTTTTTAAAAAGGGGTAAGGGTCCACAATAAGTCCTTAACTTTAATCTAAATTCACGTTAGCTTTTATTTATTTATTTAGTTAAATCATATTGTGACGAATAAATTCACCTCATAAATTCACGTTCTTATTAAAGTGAAAGCCCCCCCCCAAAAAAAACTGTCGGACCTTTAGACAATTCTCGACACAAATTTTTCCTAACTCTGTTTTTTTCCTTCTCCACTTTCACGTGGCACTCTTTCAAAAATAGATACACAGATAAATAATAAAAAATAAAAACGCTACTTATTATCGTGTCAACAGAAGGAAAACATCGTGCTCACGTGATTACGTATCTTTTTAAAAACATTTACATAACCTTTTTATTTTTATTTATATATATGTTTAAGCTTTTTTTTTCGTCAGTGTACTAGAAGGAATTCGGTTGATTACAACCCTTTCTGCGTGTTCTTTTCATTACAATTGTACAACTCTGAATCCGACGCTTAATACAGCACCGTTCAATACTGTAAAACTGAAACGAAGCTGTTCTGCTTTACAAGGGTGCCATTTTTTCTTATTCATATTTATATCGATTTTTTGCTTTTAAAAAACTAAGGGAATTAAGTGTTTACTTTTTAATATCCCATTTTGCTGTTTCGTATTATTTTGCTAAAGTAAGTAAAGCTTCATTATTTTTCAAAACTGTTTTTGTTTCTTTGTTTTTCGATATTTCGTCGATATTATTTAGTAAGAGTGTTTAGCAGAAAGCCAACAAACGACTACCCGAAAAAAAATATACAAGAAAAAATGTTACCACAGTCAATAAAAGATCAGTTTATTTTTTTTTTATTTTGAAATAGTTTTTAATGCTCTTTACTTGAAATAATTTCAGCGAACCGAAATTAAAACGAAATTTGAGGTGATAACTACTTAAATTAATTTTTATATAAACTACACATGCCATACTCGAGTATTCCTCAAGCACAAAAAAAACGAAAAGCATTAAAATATGTTTATAAATATTCCTTACGTTGACGGAACTCTGTTTGTTAAATTGTTAACACAGAATACTCAGACGCCCCTCCGTCAAATTGAAAACGGGGCTCTCCATTTCAAAGTCGCTGCCATTTTGATATTTTTAAACCGTTTTCTGAATTCCAAAAAAATACAAACTACTTCAAAATACAAACCAATGAACTTTTATACCATAAAAGTAACTTATATTGATTATGGTAACATTTATTTCTTGTATATTTATATCAATATATATATAACATTTTCTCTCTCTCTCTCTCTCTCTCTCTCTCTCTCTATATATATATATATATATATATATATATATATATATATATATATATATATTAGTGATGGAACGAGTCCAGTATTTTTCCCGTTTCCGATACAATTACCGATTCCGTACTAAATTCTCGATTCCGATATAATTACTGAGTCCGATTCAAATTCTTTATAAATCTCTAAATATTTAACAATAGAGTTGTCACTTTCCCCCGATTTCTATAAAGACAAATACATGTTAAATGTGCAGATATTTTTCTGAACGTAAAATTACACTTGTGGAGGAGGATTATAGATTCTGCCTTTACTAGTGTTTTGAATACAATAAATATATTTATTATTTAATCATTATTACTAGCACCGGGGGTTCTTAATACAAAATCAAATAAAAAAAAGACAATTAAAAGAATCGTTTCAGGATCGGAAAATAGGAACCAATTTTTTCGATTCCGAAACGATTCCTATTCCCCAAAATGTGTCGACTTTTACGATTCCCGATTCCGATTAATCGACCCAACACTTATATATATATATATATATATATATATATTGCAGAGAGGGATGAGGTTGTCCCAGATTAAGTGATGATCAACAAATGCTCCACACATTCATACTATTATTGCCATCAAAATCGGTGAAATCGAATATTTTTAAATCAGATCGACGAATATCCTGCAGTGTTAAGTGACTTCTTTTGCAGTGTACCGGGAGTGAGCGTTAGTTGCTTTCCCGCAGTGACATAGGCAAAAATACACTGTAGTCTACATTGCACTGTAGAGAATGTACTGGCGTTTTTATAAAATTATATGAAAAAAATATCTTCTCGTACATTTTTAAATGCGAAAATCAACTTTCTTTTAAAAGAACTAAGTGTTGGTTTTATAAAAGTATTTTAATATAATCACTTGGATTAAAGTTAAAGTACAAACGTAATAAAACATCGTGCTCCAAACAGAAACATTCATTTTCAACCCGGCCTATCTAATCAAATAATGTACAGTTAATTTTATAGGCTGGGCCTTTCTGTTTGTCCAATGATAATCATTCTAAAATGCACTTATGATATTAGATAA
Organism: Euprymna scolopes; assembly: GCF_053919585.1. NCBI lineage: Eukaryota > Metazoa > Mollusca > Cephalopoda > Sepiida > Sepiolidae > Euprymna > Euprymna scolopes. The sequence goes on along the minus strand of NC_136484.1, from coordinate 36,210,549 downwards.
TGCATCACTCTTAACTTTGGTCAAAATCAGATTTCTTTCTTTATCTTATGTTATCGATTATTGATTGTTGCTACTTATCAGATGCATATCTATACAAAATCTAAATAAGAACATTCACAGGCCCATCAACAATATATATATATATATATATATATATATATATATATATATATATATATATATATATATATATATAAATATATGTACTAGCATTTAAGCCCGGCTGCCTTGCCCGGGTGTTTGGATGTGTATGTTGAGCAAAAAATAAAAAAGTGGTAGTAGGAAGGCAGGCTCGAACCCGTACCGCAAAGGAGGAAAAGAACGGGGTAAAACATAACGTTTATGCTGTTACGACCACCGACAAAGTGGAAGCGACATTTTTTTTTTTAAATTAAGGCTATGCAATCTAAAGGAGAGGATAACTTTAAAAAATATCGGCGAAAAATTAGCCCCCCCCCCTGGAGAAAAGTGCCTAGTTGAAGGGGAAGATATTAATGTATTCAGCCAATTTTTCGATATTTTTCATATGAATGGTCGGATTTTAAAATGATACTAATCTTGGTAAAATTCATCGACTCTATTTAAAGTAAAAGGCAGACATGCAACCAGACATACATACATACATACATACATACATTCATATATTGGAAACTAAAAATTTTCGACCCAAACTGATTAAAAAGCTTGTCCTATCTCTGAATACCCTTTATGTAACATTTCAAATATTTAGACCAGAAATTGTCTGAGTAATTTGGAAGAGACTGCAGAGGTCAATTTTTTTTTTAACTGTAGCCCCTATTATGCCCCCTTAAAATGTATTGTTTTGGGCTCCACTAAAGTTATAAAGTTAGATTCATCGCCAAGGAACCTATATCTAAGATTTCAAGTGCGTAGACCCAAAATTGACGGACGAGTTTGGTAGAGTTCCCAAAGGCCAAATTCTTGAACTTTGACCCCTTAATCGCAAAATTTCTGGCCTACAACCGATCACATCGATTTTCCCAAATCTCATTACCCTGTATATCAAATTTCGAGTCTGTACACTAAAAAGTGACAGAGTTATTGCGTAGGGTAATGTACACAGACACACAGACATACACGTTCACTTTTAAATATATATATATATATATTAGTATATATATATATATATATATATATATGTATGTATAAAACTACTTCATTTACTCACAGAAAATTAATATACGAAAGTATAAATTTATGCGTAAACTTTAATTATTTACTTCAAAAGTGCTTAATAGTAGGTGGAACTAGTTAATAAGTTAATGGTTATCGCCATATATATTTCATAACTTTATATATATATATATATATATATATATATATATATATATATATATATATATATATATATATATATATACCTTATTGATATGTTTAAAACCGAAAAGGTAAATATATTAAAATTCCGGTAATGTTCATATACCAATAAAATTAAAGTCAACATTAATTGGTTCAATTAATTAAGCTTAAGTTATCAGTCTTCATTATCGAGTATGTATATATTTTCGAAAAATGAAGACAACCAAATATAAAATGAAAACATCATTGTGTTATTTTCATTGTGCGTTATAATTGTTTCGTAACCATTTAGACAAGTTCATCATTATTTTAAATTATATAATTTTAAAATATTTCAAAATAGCTACTCTTCTGACGGCGAAATACAATCATATAGCCTATTTTAAGGAATTAAGCATTTGGAACAGCTTTCTCCCAATTTTCATATTTTATTTTTGTTATTCTTTTATATTTTTTCGATTGCTTTCGAATTGATTGTTAATCCAATTCCGTATTTAAATTTTTCATAGAATACTTCAACAATTCCCTAGTTTTATATTCAATGATTTTTTTAATTAAAACATATAATTATTTTCCCAATTGATTTATTTCATTGATGTATTTTCCAAATACTAATCTACACTTTCAAATTCTAGTTTCTTTTTATACGTATAATTATTGTTTCTCAATCCGACATAGTTTTGTATACAATTAATTCACATGTTGCGATCTACTAGTTGATGTTTTTTTTTCTTCATAAATCATATTTGAAGAATGAAATATAAATAAAGTTTTATTTAAAATATATTAATTGACATTTGTTTATCTCTTGTTGGTTATTTCAATAATTTATATTTTAAAATGAACTTATTAAATCTATCATTATCTACGGGTTAAGTCTTATATTTAATTCTTTACAACCTATTATCTTTTCTCATGCCGTTATGTTGTAAAGAGATTACTCTTTGTCACAATGTTGTCTACTTACCATTCATCAAAATTATATGCATTCTTACTGGAACATTTTTTCTTTATTAATTATTAATCGCATTAGCTTATTTTTACACTTAAAATACTTTATATTAACTAACGTTCAACCTCTCCTTTAGTTTGCTTCAACTTTATATTTTGATTCATATCTACCATCTAGTTAGTGTTCGATTTAAAAAAAAATTCTTGTGTTATTGAAATTACTCGGATGTTGCTTTATTATCAATAATGATTATTAAGGTTTAAATATATTTTTATTTCATGGAATGATCCAAATAAACATAGATTACATATTTCATCATTGTCCGTTCCTCCGTCCGTAGATTTCACAATAACTAGGCCTTGGAATCTTTTGAACATTTTCGCAAACATTACACATGATATTAGTAAAAATGCAACAGAACGGGTTTTCAGGGAAACCCGCAGGAGAGCGTTTCGGGTTAAAATATCTAAAATTGATACTTTGTGCTTATTAAAAAAAATTGATGCCTTGGATTAAAAAAAAAACATTCTAGAAAATTGAAACTAACTGATTTCAATATAATTTTATTTGTCTATACTTCGCGATAACTCTTGGGTGTGCACCAGGGGTTCTTTTAGGGTTAGGAAAAACACTCCATTTTGGGGATTATTTTACCATATTTGTCCAGGAAGTGTTGTGTATGTTTATTTAGCAGTTATGTATGGTTTTAAACTCAAATTTAAATACGTTAAGGTCTTGGGGACTTTTGGGGCTTAATGGGGGGACAATTATGGACTTAGTCATTTTTTTCTTTTATCTGCATGGTGCAAAACTCAAATTTACATATATTAAGGCCTAAAACTGCATCGCTTAGTCATATTAACCAGGATTACTATGCTCACTATAATGGACATTCTCTAAGCACTATACGGTTATTTTTTTTCTGAATATATAATTCGCTTGGTTTAATCCTATTATTATTCACTATTTTGTTTATTTTACCATTGTAAGAAACTGATATAGTTTTTTTTTTCAGTTGGCAGTAGTTAGAAATGAAAGTTTGACTGTATTCTTATTAATTATTTTACTTAATCTATGTTCTGGGGGTGAAGTTCTTATCGATTATTTTTGAAAATTCGTCAGTAATTGTATTTTTACATATTTACTGAAATTAAGATTAGAAACAAACTTGTTTGTGCGTCTGTTTTTCGTTAGCATTGTTACTATTATGTTTTATTCTTTATTTTATTTATATGTTTTATTTTGTATTTTAGCATAATGGAAATTCGGTTTGCGCACGTTAAAGATGGAAGAGCATTGCCGATCCCATAAAGATGTTATAATCGATTTTGATTAAAATCAGAATAAGTTTTCCAAACATAAGGTTTAAAATAATTATATATTGAGTGTAATGAAATCAGTTCTATTCAGGAAATTATTTTAGGCGTCCTAGTACAGTAGACTTCTTACACACACACACATACACACACACACACACACACACATATATATATATATATATATATATATATATATATATATATATATATATATATATATATATATATATATATATATAATTGGTTAAGAAATTCCAACGAAAGAAAGATGCATATTTAAATAAGGGGGTAGTAACAAACAATGTGTATTTTTTAACATTATTTTATTAGTCTTGGTTTTTCATTGAGAATTATGTGTAGATTATTGTAATGATATTTTTAAATCATTGAGATCGTTTTTAACGCGTTTCAGACGTTCTGTGAAGCGTCCTCTTCAGAAATTATTTTCAAAATGTGTTGGAGATGTAAAAATAGAATTTTCGTAGTTCATTTGAAGTGTTTCAAAGAGGTGGATATGTGTAAGTGTCTACTATTCATTGGAATGTTCAATTTTTATTACTCTTTTATTGTGTTGTGGTCACTCCTGTGTTGTGTTTCTCTCTCTCACTCTCTCTCTCTCTTTTAGCTTGTGTTTTTTTTCTTTTCCTTTAGGGTAGGATGTGTGTGTGTGCTTTCTTTTATTGGTTTTAAAATGTGTGTACTGTTTCATAGTATTCTGAAGTTATTTGCTTCCATAGGAAGGTGACTGTGATCCAAGGTCGTTACTAATGTGTATATGTGAGGAGGGGGGAGAACCAGCTCTTCTGAAATAAGGGTAGGGGTGCTTTCATTCTATTTTGATATTTATTTTTTGGATTCTTAGATTTTAGTATTGTGATTTTTCGTTTCAGTCTTAGACTGTTCAGGTATTCTTTATATTATGTTTGTAAAGATAGAGGGGTGTATTTAAAAATATGTATAGGGGATTTTTAATGTTTCTATTTATTTGTCTCCCCATGTGGGTATGGCCAGACCCAGGATCGTTTGCTAGTGTGGGGAAGATCTTGTTCTCCAGAGGGGTATAGGTATGGGAGGGGGATGATATTTGTCTCAGTCATGAGAGATTTCTCCTCCACTGACTGGGGGGGGGTTACACGTTTCATTGAAGACCAGAGTCAACTCTTGTTTGTTTCTCTTACAATTCATTTTTTTTTCTTTTTAAGGACTAGTTTCCGAACATTATCTGCAAATAAAAAAAATAATTTTGCCATATTCGCGAACGTTTTCGACCTCCATAGGTCATCCTCAGTCGAGTGATTTTTACAGTGGAACAGAATGTTCGGAAACTAGTCCGTCAAAATGAAAAAAATGGATTGTAAGAAAAACCAAAACCAGTTGTATATGCTCTTCAATGAAACGTGCATAAAGGAGAAAATGCTGCCTAAGAGTACTAATATATATATATATATATATATATATATATATATATATATATATATATATATATATTTCTTACAGTTGAACATTGTCTTTAAAAATGAAAAAAAATCGATCAGCTGCCTTGTGTGCGAGATTGTAACTTTCGATTATTTGATAACTGTCAGATCATGTGTATTGATCGTTAACATTCATTAATGTTAAAATTTACCGTAATTTCTTAGCGGTGAACGGTCTCCCTCGCATAGTTTTTATATATATACAGTAGCACTATATATAATACAACATTTTTTTTCGATCTTTTTGCTTTTTACTCTCCGTACGACTGTTATCAAGAGAATAAGAAAATACACACACTTACACATTATATATATATATATATATATATATATATATATATATATATATATATATATATATTAGTGCCGGCAAAAAGAAAGTCCGCACTTGTATTTTTTTCAAAAACTGCCAATTTAAGCAAAATTTAATGTAACTCTTTAAACAACATATGCATCATGTGATTTGCCTTTTATACCTCTATAATTTTACCTGACATATTTGACTTTTAATTGAAATATTCTAGTATTCACGTCAATATAAAAATAACTTCAAATTGAGGAGGCAAAAACAAAGTCCGCAGTAATAAATTATCTTAAAACCAGTTTTAATTATCGCCCCCAAATCAGTTTTAAATATTAACCAACAAACATCAGCAACAAAGTATCTCTAATCGTAAGTGATGTTGCTCCAGGTTATGCAACGTTACATGTAATCAATATGCCACGACTTTCTCTTAGTGATCGCCAGGAATTCATTAATCTCCACCTTTCTTGTTTATCCGAGCGAAAAACGGCCGCAGATTGAAATGTGATTGGGGAAACGGTACGAATGTCTGCGCAAAAAGCACCAAAACACCGGCAGTGTCCGTGATACCCATAAATCTGGTCGTACTAGAGTTACTTCTTACAGGGACGACAATGATTTTAAGATCCGCAGCCTAAGAAACAGATTGGAAACAACAACAGTGCAATCTTCTTAAAAAGTGTTCTCTTTCTACTGTCAAGAACAGATTAAAGGAATCTAATTTGCGAAAATATGTTGCAAGACGCAACTAATGATTTCTGTAAAGAACAGAAAGCGTCGTCAGGACTTCGTCAGATGCAATGTAGATCATGATTCTTCATATTGGTCAAACGTGCATTTTAGCGACGAAAGCAAGTTCAATAGGCTAGGCAGTGATGGTAGGCAGCACGTCTATCGGAGGAAAGACGAAGAATTATCTCCTAAGTGCTCAGTTTCAATGCTACAGGGTGGTGGAGGTGCAGTTTTTATGTGAGGCATTATTACTACCAATGGCCCAGGGGCATTAGTTCGCTTGCCAGGTCGAATTAATTCGACCAAGTACATCAACATGTTGACTGAGCATTTTCTACTTTACTTTGGTCGGAATTTGAATGATAATCCCATCTTCATGCAGGATTATGCTCCCATTCACACAGCTGGCAATGTCAAGACGTTTCTGGAAGAGAATGACATTCCGCGTTTGGATTTGCATGCACAATCCCCACCCATCAATCCTATCGAAAACGTATGACACTTCATCAAGCAACAGTTACGCAATATTTGGAAGAACTTTGGACAAAAGTTAGAGAAAAGTGGAATGCTTTTTTCCCGGAGTATTGCTGCAGTCTTATTCAAGGAATTCCCAAAAGAAGAAGGGCTATGCTACTAAACATTAACTAGCTCGTGTGTTCCTGTTTTATGTGTGTTGCAGGAATGTCCTTAATTTACGTTTAAATAACAACATTCCATTGTGCCGATTTATTTTTGCCTCCTCAATTTGAAGTTATTGTTGTAAATTGACGTAAACAGTAGAATATGTCAGTTAAAGCTTAAATATGAACAGGTAAAGCTATAGAAAAATAAAAGGCCAACCAAATGAGGTATAGTTTGTTTTAACAGTTACATTACATTTAGCTTAAATTTGCAGTTTTTGAAAAATTACAAGTGCGGACTATTTTTTGACGTATATATATATATATATATATATATATAGATATAGATATAGATATATATATATATATATACATCCTTTGAGACTTTACACGACCGGTCGCAACAGTCGATTGAAAATTTCTTTGAGCGACTAAACGTCGTAAATCACTCGCCCGCTAGTTGATAAAATTTATTTAAATAAAGAAACGGGAAACACTCATTTATTTTACGACCCTCAAATATGCGGCGACTAAAAATGACATATGTCTCATCATTGGTGAATGCTTTCATATCTCGCTGTGAAACCGTTGGAATATCGTATTGAAAAAAGAGTGATCACGCTTAAGGTCAAAAAGAGGTCAAATTTACACATTCAGCGTGTAGTCAAAATGTCGCCTTAATTTAGCTCTCTGATTTTGACATTCATTTGGAAAAAATTCTTCGACGCTACAACTACATATATTTCATGCTTACAAAAGTAAAGAGGAACATTTGAAAGAGGAGAAAAGGCATCGTTCCCTCAAGCACGCACCGAAAATTAAACAACGCAACAACTAAGTAATCATACTTTTCTCAATTATATCAATTCCGATATTTGCATGCTCTTTTTTGCTCAACTTTCAAAAAATCATCGATACCCAATTTTAAAAATAATATTCTAGATTTAAGAACATTGTTCCGATGTGAATTCTTTGTTTTAATAGAAACAAAAAAGACTAATTTCTGTTATATATCAAAGTTTTTCCATAAATTACACAGAAAAATTAACCGTTTAAATTTTAAAAGATATTAAACCATGCCTATTTTCTAAGAAATCTAGTTAATTTCAGCTAAATGGTATTTTTTTTCGTTTTTTGAATATCGGAGATTTCGGGCCACGGAGATCTTGTAGCAGAAGATTTCAGTCCACAATCGTGAATACCCGGAGATTTCGTAACACTTTTCTTCAGCGCCCACGGTTTAGGATTGATATTTTAATTTTTGTATGAAATTTTTCAACATAATTTGGGTATCGGAAGAATAGTTTGTTGATATTGTTATTAAGAATAAAGAAGAAAAATATAATTCAATTGTAAAATCATTTATTATTATTGACTGAAACAAAGACAGAAAGTTGAACGAGAAAAAATATTTTGGGGCGAGTAAATTTTCCCTCACACTTTTTTCAAATCTCAAAGGCTATACAATACAAAAATGCGAGCATGAAATGAAAAGTAATATGATTAAGCTTAAACATGAGAAAGTAAAGGACTGGTGGTTTAAATTGGAAAATGTATTCTAGAAAAAATATAAATTTATAACCTAAAACAGTGCAGCATTAAGAATTGATTATAAAATGTTATAAATTGAATTTACAAAAAAAGTCTTAATGCTGAAATATTTTAAGTTATAAATTTATTATAATTTTACTAGAATATCTTTTCCTTTTCTTTTCCAGTTTTAACAACTAGTCATTTACATTTCCATGTTTTAGCTTAACGATATTACTTTTCATGCTAGTATGTTCTATTGTAATCCATGATTTTCCAGGCTTGCTCTAAATCCACTTTTCCTTTGCTTAATTTCAGTCTTATTTTATTGCTCCCATAAACACAGATGTAATAACACACCACTCGTCTGCTTTGAATAAAATCCCCCTACTTATATCTCTTTCATTCACTCTGTGTCACTTGTTACTGCTATTTCCGCGAAATCAGTGAATAAGTAACATCACTAGTCGCTGAGGCGATATGGTTGCTCTGGAAACCAGTCACAAAAAGCGTCGCTACCCTTATTACATATTTTTACGATTTTCAACACCAGAAAGTTGATCATACCTTTTGTTTTACTGAACGAAAATTGTTTTTTGTTTTTTTTACAATTTAGCTGAATAGGTGATCTATAAACTGGTATAATTGTTTGAAAGTTCGTCAATAAATGAGTGGGCGGTGAAATTTTAAAGCATTTCTAAATTATTAAAATTGCCACTTAACCATATATTTAAAAACTACCGTGTTATAATTATATATATATATATATATATATATATATATATATATATATATATATATATATATATATATATATATATTAGCCGCCCAATGTTGCCCGGTCGTAAAATACGAATAATATTATATCTTAATTTATACAAAAACTGAGAAATTTGCATGTTTTTTTTTCTATTTAGTTCACTTCCTGTAAATAGAAAGAAAATAGTCGTGCTCAGATCTAAAGCAAAACCTAAAGACAGTGAGTTAAGTACGATAACCATTAGGCCAGCTTTCTACGTGTAAAAAGTGTTTAAATCTTACTTATTTTTAACATAAATAATCATTCATGTGAAAAATTCACGCATATGCATTTGTTAAACACTTCAATGACAGATAAAATTTTGATAACTCCTCACGTAACAATTTTTCAATTTTGACTTTGTAGCAGCCCTTTCTTCCGGAGGAAAACCGATTAAAAAGTGTTTCCCCTGTCTGAATACCCTATATATAAAGCATGTATATCCAAACTTCGTGGAGTATATAGGTTGAGAAGTGTCCTCACACACATATTCTCACGTTTGTAGATATACTAATAGGCCGCCAAGAGTTGCTCGGTCGTAAAGTGCGTATAAATATTATATTTTAGTTAATGCAGGAATAGCGCAGGTATTAATCGTAGCGTTAAATTTCCTTTAAAAAATGAAATAAAAAAATCAGAATGAAATTAAGACATACGCATGCGAGTATTGTGTTTTATTTAAAGCAGCTCACTTCTTGTAGGTAAAAAAAAATACTGGAGCTGAGATCGAAACCTAAAGACAGTGAGTAAATGCCGATAACCGTTATACTCACTTGACATGATCGTTGAAATGTGTTTTCAAATCAACTTTTACTTAACATAAAGAAGTTTTCACTGTCCACGACCGAACACACGAAGTCGTGAAACAGTTGAAACTATAAAAATCCGATCACCCAGCGTACAAATTGTTCAATATTAACCACTTAGCAATGTTTTATTTAATGAAAACCGAGGAAAACTTTTCCACATATCTGAATACTCTATATACGAAGTTTTACGTCCGTAAATCAAGTCTGTCTTGAGAATATAGGGTTAGAAGTGCCCTTTCATACACACATATTTTCACCTTTATAGATATATTCAAATATGTACCCGGCGTAGCCCGATATTAAACGTAACATTAAATACCTTTTAACAAATGAAGTAAAAAAATAGAAAGCAAAGTAAAACGTGTGCCTGCGAGGCTTTTGTTTTCCTAAACAGTAAACATCTTGCAAGTAAAAAAAAAAAAACGAAAAAACAAACTAAAGATAGGGAGTCAAAGCGATAAATGTGTTTTCAAATAAACTTGTACTTAACAAAAATGAGCTGTAATTTTTCAAAACTGCGCACGTGCAGTCGTGATATAGTTCAAAACATATACACATCTGGTCAGCATAACGAGTCAATTTAAGATGTGGAGCCCTTAGCAGCCCTTATTTTTCGAATGAAAACTGGAGAAAATATTCAGTACATCTCACTTCTGTAGATTGTCCAGTATTAAACCTTACGTTACATTCCTTTAAAAAATGAATTATAAAAAACTAAAAAAAAATGAAACATATACATTCGAGTATTGTTTTTTTCTAAACAGTTTACTTCTTGTAAATAAAACATATTAAACTGAGATCGAAATTAAACCCTAAACACAGTGAAGCAATGACGATAACAATAAGGCCAGCTTGACAAAATTTCCGAATTAGTTTTTGCAAACCAACTTCTCCGTAACATATACAAGCTGTAAGATTTCACGGCCGCGCATGCGCATCCGTGAAACATTTACCAAGCTGAAAAATCATATGACTTCCAAGTACTATTTTTTTTAATATACTATACGCCAAATATAAAATCAGTAGATTAAACATTCGTTGATTATATAGGTTGAAAAGTATATACACACAAACATTATCACTTTAATATATATATATATATATATATATATATATATGTATATATATATATATATATATAATCTCCTCCTAATGTCTAATATATATATATATATATATATATATATATATATATATATATATATATATATATTAAAGTGAGAAGCTCGCTAGATTCAGACACTCTGATGAGTCGTAGACGACGAAAAAGGTGCCAGTGGATAATTATATTTTTAAAATAATATATATACCGTTCCCATGTGGGGATACCAAATTGGTTAAAGGGAAAATTATTCCCAACTCGCATTTAGGTAAAAATGCACTTACGTAAATAATTGAATTAATTCAAAACGTATCACAAAAAACAAAAACAAATAACACAAACACACACACACACACACACACACACACACACACATATATATATATATATATATATATATATATATATATATATATATATATATATATATATATATATATATATATATATATCCCGGTCGGAAAATACGCTTAAATGTGATATTTTGATGATTGCAGCTTTTGTATTTATTACTATACTAGCAGGGTGCCCAGTATTGCCCGGTCATAAAGTACGCTTTACTATAATATTTTGATAAATGCATATTTTGTATTTATTATAAAATTATATTGAACTCAATATATAGTAATGGTTTGAAAAACTGTTAAAATGATAATTCGTGAGCCACCAACCCAAACGTTGAGTTTACGGTGTTTTTCTTCTGTCGTTAATTATTGAGCTATGAAGATATGTTTTCAAGGCTAAAAGTTAAAACATGAACCAATAGCTACTACGTTATGCATGCACATTGCCGGCGTTCGAACTTCACGTGGCAAATTTCATTATTTTAAATTTTCAAACTTGTGTACTGATTTTCACTGGCTAAAACAAAACTATAAAGAGTTGCATGGGTTAAAATACGTCATATATGAACGTTCATGTCTGTAGACCAAAACTTTAGGAAGAGTTTGGTAGGCAAATTTTTTTTAAACAACAATATATACGTATACATAAATATATATGGAAAGCGTTTTGTGTTTACTATAAACTTTTTACGCAAATATTACGCAAGTACCATAGCACCAATGCTAAAAATTAAAATATGAACAAATAGATATTACGTTACGCATGCATATTCGTAATGGCTTAGTTCGATCTTCACTTGGAAAATTACATTTTTTTTTTTAAGTTTCACATTTTGCACCGACTTTCATGGGCTAAAACCCAAATATAAAATTCCGCATGGGTTCGAATACGTATATATTAATTTTCATGCCTATGGCCAAAAACTAATAGAGAATTTTGGTAGACAAAATGTTTAAACAATTATATATACTCATGCATGAATATATATAACAAGAGGTTTGCGTTTTCTTTAACATTGTGCGCAAATAGTACGCAAGTATATAAAGTGTAGAATATTTGCATAATATAATTACACGTAATATATATATATATATATATATATATATATATATATATATATATATATATATATATATATATATATATATATATATATTGTGTACAGAAAGTTGTTGGCACCGTCGGTTTCAAGCCCGGTAATTAGGACCGTTTTAGATATTTATCTAAAACGGTCTTAATTATCGGGCTTGACACCCTATGGTTCCAATGACTCATCTCATTTAACTACTTTCTGTGCACAAAATACAAATACGCTCTGACTTTTTGTTTTTTTTCTTTTTAATTGAGCACTCTGCTAGATTTCTTTTTCCCAAAAAAACTAATCATATATATATATATATATATATATATATATATATATATATATATATATATATATATATATAATTATAACATTTGTTATTTTAAATTCTATCAAATCGAGAATAGTTCATAAAACTGACAGTTTTTTATAAACCGCAAAGCGATAATTTACAGATATGCACGACATTTTAAAATAATACACTTATATAATATCAACTGTTTCGCTTTTCGTGTTTCATTAAATATAAAAGATATTTAAAACATGTTTCGTTAAATATAGTTTGTGACTTTTATTTGTTTTGCAAATGTCATTTATAATTGTGCATCAAATTGCCGTAACCATAAACATATTTCTATCCACGGTCGACTGACTTCCTGATTATTAGAACGATTGTTTGATGTTCATGCCCAATGCATTTTGTTTTGTTTATTTTGGAATATTTGAATCTTTCATGTGTGGTCGCCATTTTAAAAATCATTATCTCGCTTTTCGTATATAAGTCGACAGAAATCCGCTTTTAATTATTGACGATTTACGACTGATCGATGAGGTAATTTTTCAGATCAAAATAAATTGTAATATCGAGACTAGATGTTGTGTGTTTGTTTGTTTGTTTGTTTGTTTGACTATGCTACCGGTTTTTATTTATTTTTTTTATCGTCCTTTTCTGCCAATTGAGTGTCCATTTATTGATAACCGCCGGTGTTGGACACTTTTATTCGCTTCTTTGCCTTGCGTAATGAAAACGCCACAATGTTGGCGCCATTTAGACAATTCCATTTGAAAGTAGTGATAAGGATCCAGGGGAAGAAATATACTATCATCCTTATGATACTTCAGATCCCATTTTTTTATTTTACTAGTAATTTTAGACTTGTTTCTATGCATTATAACTTTGTGTTCTGTATGCATTGTTGTCTCTTTCTCTGTTTTGTATCGGTTATCCAGAAACTACCACCTTTCAGTCTATCTATCTCTTCATGTATATATATATATATATATATATATATATATATATATATATATATATATATATATATATATATATATATATCTTCATATATATATATATCTCTTCATATATATATATATATATATATATATATATATATATATGTATATATATATATATATATATATATATATATATATATATATATATATATATATATATATATATATATATATACTAGCAATTCAGCACGGATGTGCTCCGAGCTATGTAAGTTCGACTCATGTCCAGGAAATCTACATCTAAAGTTCCAAGTGTTTAGACGCCAACTTATCGGAAGACTTTTAAAGGGTATGCGAAAGTCAACTCTTTCAACTTTGACCTTCTGGCAGCGGAATTTTCGTCTTAAAACTGATTCAAAATCTTGTTGAATGTCTAATGACGCTTTATGTATAATTTATAATATTTAGACCTAAAATTGGCTGAATAGTTGCGTAGAGACCGCAAAAATAAAACCTTTGTACCTTGAAACCTTAGCAGCTAAATTCTCGGCCAAACACCGAATAAAAATAATTCTTTATGTCTGAATACAGTTCATGCTAAATTTCAAATATTTAGCCCAAAAATTGTCTGGGAGGTCAATTTTTTTTAAAACTGTGACCCCAAATTTGGCCCCTTAACATTTATTTTTTGGGGCTCAAATCAAGTTAAAAATGTTTGATTCATATCCAAGGAACCTATATCTAAAATTTCAAGTGGTTAGACCAAAATTGCTGGAGGAGTTTAGTAGAATTTTCAAAGATAAAATCGTTGAACTTTGACAACTTGATAGACAAATTATTGGCGGAAAACCAGTTAAAAGTACTTTCCCCTTATGCAAAATCTCGAGTTTGTAGATTGAAAATTGGCAAAGTAATTTGGTAGGGAATAGTACACACACAGATGTAATTTCACTTATATACATTTTTTATTCAATTTTCACCCCCCCCAAAAAAAAGCACAGTGCCACTTTAAATAGGGGGATATTATCGGGGACATATGTTGCAGGGATGTTATGAAAAGAGATGAGTAGCAAAATGTCTGTTCACATTACACTTGCACTTCTGCATGTCAGTACAGTTTATAAAAGCATAATCCTGGAAGCGAGTTTCAAAGTCTAGCATTTCTGGGGTAGTAACTCTTGGAGTAGAAGGCTTCTGACACCTAGGAATCTCTTCTGTGAACGGGTGGGCTTTAGCTTCTTGTCGGGTTTGTCAGTGGTGTTCACGTCGAGGGGTTACTAGTGCTTGTAGTTCGTCAGAGCATTCACAATTAAAGTACTTGTAGTACAGGCAGAGGGATGCAACATTTCGTCTCTGCAACAGAGGCTGAAACCTAGATGACATTTCAGAACCTATCAGGTTAGTGATTATTTTTTGGACCCTGTCAAGAGTGAGAGACAAGTAGCAGATGCACCAGCCCAAATGTGGCAACAGTACTCCATACAAGAGCAATGGAGGCCTTATAGAGGTACATGATACTTTCAAGTATAAATAGTTTTCTCGGTGAGAGAGCCCACCTTTTCGCAGCAGGTTTGGCAATGCTCTCAATGTAGTTATTCCAGTTCATGTTCCCTGTAAACGTTAGGCTTAGGAATATAAAAGAAGTACTTTCGGGTAATGTGTTTTTGGACATTACTATTAGTGGTAGAGAAGGTTTCTGTTAATTATTGAAAGGAACAAGCTTAGTCTTGGCAGCATTGAATGTGACCATCCATTTTTATCCCCATTCCACTACAGATTGGAGGTCATCCTCTAGTGTTTCTGCCATTTCCTTAGATATGGGTTCATTTGTTTTCCCTCATGTCTGTTACACAGAGTGGTGTCATCAGCAAATATACCCATCTCAAAAACACTTTTATCAGGGAGGTCATTTATGAATATCAAGAATAATACAGGTCCAAGAATAGACACCTGAGGTACCCCCGCATTTATCTCATATTTTTTGGTGTACGGCCGGCTGGGACAACCTGGATTTTTCTCTTACTTAAAAAGGGTTTACTTACATTATGTATTCTTCCAGTGATAAGATACGGTCTAATTTTCCTTAGAAAGCCATCATTTCATGCCCTGTCAAAAGCCTTACATATATCGAGGGCTGCCACTCTAACCTCCCCTGTGTTGTCCAATGAACGGTATATACGTTCAGAGATTACAGTTAGGATATCTGCTGTGGAATGGGCTTGCCTAAATCCATATTGATTGTCGGTCAGAAGTTTAGCAGCTGTAAGGTGATGGAGTAGAGATTGATTAATAAAGGACCCAAATTTCGTCAGAATTCTTGAAAACTGGTACCACAGAAGCGGTTTTCCAGCAGTCAGGAAAGCAAGATTCGTTGAGGCATTTGTTGTAAAGCTTGGAGAGAACTGGACCAACCTAACCGGGGCATTTTTTTAATAGCACAACCGGGATTAGGTCGAGTCCACAGTCCTTTGGGGTGTCTAGGTTTTTTATGATACCATATACCTTGGAAGAAGTGATTTTAAATTATCTTGTATGGCGTCTGTCCGCAAAGGAAAGTCAGGGAGGGAGTAGTGTGACTGGTCCAAGGTGGAGTTCGAGGCAAACCGACTGGCAAGCAGGTTATCTTTGTCAGTTGCCGTGCAAACAACCTCATGGTTATTTGATAGTGGGAGAATCTTTGACTGCCCATTATTTACTACATTGTGGTAGATTTTCCAAAAAATCACGAGTTCCTAATTTTTGTGCTTCGATGCGTTTTTTGGTGGTTTCAGTGTATTCTGTATAAGCTTTCGCTATTTCTCTCTTGCAATTACTTCTAGCTTCTATATACTTCTGTATATTTCAACTGGACACGTCGGTTAAATCTGTGGTTCATATGCTGCCTTTGAGCAATGGCAGCTGCACAAGTAGAAGTAAACCATTGGGGAGAGTGGGGTTTTCTATAAAATTTCCGTGTGAGAACATGTGCTTCAATTGCAGTTTTAAACAATTCAGTGGTCTCATTTGCGCAGTATTCAACTGGAAGAGAAAAGATACTTCTCTACAGGCCATCTCTGATGAGATCCTGCTTGGTTTTCCAGTCAGCCTTTTTGTAATACCTCGTTGTTTTGAGCAGTGGCTCTTCAGTTTTGGGGCGAAAATTTAGGGCGATTTCTACCATTATCACAGTGTGATCAGCATACCCGAGTGGATGTGGGCATTCGTTGTACAATCATCGGGAACTGTGGTCAGAAATAGATCTAGAAGTGAAGCATGTTGATCTTGCTGGTCTGGGAAACGTGTTGGAAATGTAACCGTCTGTAATAGAGAATGAGATATAGAGAAGCTATGTGTTATGCTCCCAGCTGCGTTTGTTGTAAGTAGAGAATCCAGGCAAGTTACTGTGGTGAACATTGAAGTCACCAAATACATGTACTTGTGCGCTAGTATCGAGGGACAGTGTTATATCTATGCTGTCAGAGACTTTGTATATTAAGTTACAGTCTTGGGTTGAGGAATGGCGATAAAGAAAATACAAGTAGCTAATATTATGTTGCATGTTAAGTCTGAAGCACATGAAGGCCTGGTCGTCTGATTCTAGCTTTGTTTCTCTAGTCAGTGGGAAGGTGGTTCGAATATAGACTCCAAGCCCGTGCATATGTTTTCTGAGTCCTTACGGCAGAGTGGGAGATGACCAGGCATGTTTAAATGGTTAGAGGAAATAAAGAAGTGTAGGTTAGTTTCACTCAATGGTAAGATATCCGGGGAGTTTACTAGGAGAAATGATTCAACTTCATCTAAATTAGTTCTAAGCCCGCAGATATTCATAAATGCAAGCCTCAAGGGAGGAGACAGGTTGTTGTTTTTTTTTTTAGTTTGGTATTGGTTTAAATGTATTTTTAGATTGAACTGTCATTTTATTTTGTTTAATTTAAAAGTATTAGTTAGGGGGAGTGAGGGGTGTTGGACAAGTGTATGTGCAGAATACTAGACATGCCATACAAGTAGACCATCCGTTGTCCTCACCTACAGGATTGTGGCCTCAGGAAAGCCCACTAGGGATGAGTGCAGGGTCCCTGTCTATGTGCGACATGGCACTACAATTACGATATTACACAACTGTTGATGGAACAGCCGCTCTAAGCTCTACCAAAGTTAGGGATTTTGGACTATCAGTCGGAAACAGCAGCTATCAGAAAAAAGTCAGCCCAGTCCCTCTGTACCGGCATATATGGTAGTGAAGCACTCCCACAGTGTCCAGCTTTGGATTATATGCTATGGTGGGAGCAGGGAAAACGGCGTTCGTTGCCCTAGTCAGGAAACAAGGTCGACCACTGGGTGATTCTGTCGAGTACCTGTGATAACACCTCTACGCTTGGGTAATAGGCAAATAAGGAAGCAGTTATGTTTGCCAATGAGTAATTTGTTTGAGTCACCAGCTTTTAACGTCAGAGGTTTCCTTCTCCTAGACGGATGACCTGGGAAGATCTACGGCTCCATCAGCACCGAGAGGGTTTGACCCGCATCTGGGTCATAAACCAGGTATTTCTGCGACCCCGCGTGGGTAGTTAATGTTAAGCGGTTATTTACTAGGTTATATATCTACTGGAAAGTTACACTCCTCGAAGAGATTACAAAAGATATTACTATGATTTTCATTTTCATTGTTAATGGAAGAGAGGATGAGTAGGAATTCCAGCAGTGGAAAAAAATAAATTTGTAACAGGAATAGTTTGAGAGAGAGAGAGAGAGAGATAGAGAGAGAGAGAGGAAGAGAGAGAGGGAGGAGTTAATGTATGGTTTAGATATAGTTAATATGTTAGTTTAGGAATAGGATAAAATGTTAAAGTACTGTTAACTTTATATTAGGAATTAAAATTTGGTGCGCAAACTCTGACTATTGAAGACGGCAAAAAGATAGGATGTATGCTCAGTATAGATACAAGTAACAACATTTTATTTGCAGTACAGTTCAGTACAGGTATAACTGGAAAATACTTGCTGTACATACACACCATTGCTAGATAAAAAAAATGATATTGCCGGACTGGGGGGTTAATCAAATACTACTTAAGATATACAAAATACCAGAAGCTGTTACGATCTTCCTGAAAGTTGACCATATTTTGGATTGATGAAAGCATAGAACATAGTCATCTTCAACTATGAAATTACAAACAGTGACATAAAATCTCATAGTGTAAAGGGAAGTAACTCATGACTTAAATGAAAAAATTTTTTAACCGCAGCTGATATTTTCTTTACTAAAAATTAAATTAAATATCAATTAACTTTAAAAAATATAATTTACTATAGACTATTTCTAAAATACTTAAAACAATATTATTAATGCCAATCAAAACTAAAGAGCTATTTGTTATATAATATCTGTTTATGTTGATATTCAACCACTTGAATGGTGATTCCCTTTTTTAATATATATATATATATATAGAAACCAGGCACGAAGTAAAGTATATGAGAGTGCGTTTTCAATATTATACTCTACTTTTTATGTTGTTTTTGTATATATGAATAAAATTTTGAAGAGCATACAAACCGGCAGGAATATATATATATATATATATATATATATATATATATATATATATATATATATATATGTGTGTGTGTGTGTGTGTGTGTGTGTGTATATACGTGTGGGTGTGGGTGTGTGTGTGTATATTGAAATCATCAATTCAGCTTACTCGATTATGTAGTAGACCTGAGATCTTCTTAATGTAGTTGTCTTTAGCTTCAATCACCGCCTCGATACTGTTCTGGAACTAGGAGCATGCCTTTATCATAAGTGCCGGCGTGAACTCGGCGAATACTCGGCGGATGGCGTAGATCAGGCTTGCTTTGTTATTATGATAGGTCCTGTTGGTGATGTTCTCGACTTATGACTAAACGAAGTAGTCCAGTGGGTTTAGGTCGGACGAGGAGTGTGCAGTGAAAGAAGGGTACAAAGTCATAGCAGCCATCTGAAGTAAAGCCTAGATCTCTTCAGACTTGGGGACCGGCTCCAAGTCCTGCTGCGACACCCAAGGCCTACTAGAAACCACCTAATTGCACCAGTGTTTCAACACACTCTTCAGCAGATCCAAACATACTTTGCTGTTGACTTTGAAGGGAACTTCGAAGATGTACAGTGGGATGATGCGGTCCTTACTTGAAACCACATCAAAGACCATAACCGTGGCCGAAAACTTCGCTGTGCTGCGCTCTCAAGTGTTGAACCGTCTATATCTGCATTTGAAGGGTGCTTGCAATTGTCCTGTTCTCATAACTTGGATCAGTAGAGAGCATGAGTTGGACAGCGGCACATCTCCAATCTTGCTCCTTGAAAATGGTGCCACTTTAAGACATAACAGAAGCTCCTATTGCTCTTTGGATTTGTTCACAACTGGTCAAGTAACAGATAGTCTGCAACAAAATAAAAAACCCATTTTATCAAACGAAAATGAAATCATATCGTCTTTACTAGAACGACAATTTCATCTTACTACCCCTCCCCAATATATATATATATATATATATATATATATATATATATATATATATGTGTGTGTGTGTGTGTGTGTGTGTGGATGTGTGTGTGCGTTTGTGTGTGTGTTTGTGTGGATGTGGAGAGAGAAAAGAACTAGCTACATGGGTATATATTAATACAGGTGTTATGTGCCTACATATATGAAGTGACTTACTCGTAAACTTGAATGCAGGATTTTACATTAAACACATATAAAAGTAAGGTATATTGAATGCATATAACGAAAGAGAATGTTTTGCCTAGAACCCACAAAGGAAGCTACATACATTGAATCAATGTGCCCTAGAATTTTGGAGCACACTGTACACACACACATTATATATATATATATATATATATATATATATATATATATATATATATATATATGTATGTATATATATATATAAACACATTATATATATACACATTATATATACACATTACATATATACACATTGTATATATAAAGATTATATATACACACATTATATATATGATATGTATATACATTATATATATAAATTATAGTAAATAATTATATATATATATACTTATTTATTTATTTTAATAATTATTAAATACCTACAGACACTAGTGATTCATCCTTTCGGCAATCATCAGTGCGGGGTGTCAGAATTAACACCAGTCGATAGATTCGAACCCGGCTACAGAAGCCATCCCTTGCTTCATTAACAAGGACTTACTCCATTCGTGTACCGTTAACCGCGAGGAATGCTGTTAAATTTAAACATTTATTTTTTAAATGCTTTTTAACGTCTGTCAACGTGATCTAAGCATTATATGATGGTCTGCCCATAAGAGCTAAACCCGACTTTAATTCAACTGAAAGTGCTCAACGATAAGAAACGGGTTTATATTTATATATAGAAAAGGGGAGAGATTGATAGGTGGGCAAGTAGTAGTTCAGGTGTTCATTTTCCCTATGTAAAAACAGTGGCTTATCAGTAATATATACAATATATGGCTTATCAGTAATATATATAATATATCTTAGTTGGGGGCCTATGAAGTTTTTTCCTTGAAACATTGTTTTATAATTTTCTGCCAGTTTTATAGTATACCAAAATTTGTTACAATCGAAATATAACATCGTTTGATAAAAAGCGTCTTCTTAAATAAGCCAGCTCTTCACTATTAATGTCCCCAGTTGCTGGAAAACCTTTGAACAATCAATTCTCGCCTCGGACTGCTATACTTTGAAACTTCACCACCTGTCGCCTGCTTCCCTGTCCGTATCTGTATGCTTAAATGCAAACGTAATACGAATAGAAGTATCGCTGTCACACTACTTTCTGTTTTTTTTTTTTTATCTAACATTTGTGTTCAACAACCTTTATTTTAATTATATTTCATTTTCTGCGCCTTTATTCCCATTTTTGCTGCAGATTGTTATTTCATGTGAATTGCACTTTCGCATAAAGCTTACAAAGGATGATTGGCTGGCTTTTATGTATCTCTTATCGTCAGTTTCGGCGATTTGTTCAGCTCTAGGCTAATAGTTTCGTTTTACAATCTATACCAAGAACCGTAATGCTCCGCGGTTGCATGCGAAGTCGGTAAGAGAACAAGAATAAAAAGGAATGGGTCAGAGAAAACCTTGTCACTCCCACTGTAATGATTTGTGGTTCTGGGCCCTGATAACGGCTCCGTAACCCTGTTACCGTATCAGCTTTGGCACTACGACATTGTTAATCCTTCTACTTTGGGTGAAAGGGCTGCCGATTGCAGTGCTGCGGAGAGACAACGAAAATTGTGTCTACGCAATAATTGTTAGCAGCAAATATTCGTCATACTTGAATGCAGGTTTTTTTATTCAACACGACAATTAGTAAGGTATATTGATTGCATTACGAAGTAGGATAATGTTTGCCCTCGAAACCACAAAGCAAGGTACGTACGCAAAATCAACGTTGTTATGCTCGCATTATGCATATAAGATTCCTCGCTTGAAACGACCTTGTGTGTTACACACAAAGGCAGGGAAGATCAGAGGACGGCATATCCCCATGTTGATTCCTTGATCATTTCCAGCGACTATGTTGCCACTGCTTTAACAATGGCGGAGAATTGTTTAACTTTAGGGGTTGGTACTGCAGGTTAAGTTGGTTTAGATTGAACTGCTGCGGAGTAGAGATGAAAAAGACACGTGTTATTTCAGTCATTCTTTATTAAAAAGAATTTTGATTGTCGGTAATAAACACTCGTAGGTATTCAATTACTTGTTAACAAACCAATATATCAAGTCTTCGCGGAGCGTAAAAGTTATCGTTGTGTTTAGTGGAATTTTAACTCGGATAGCCGACTCCATAGTCGAAGACATTTGGCAATACGTTCCTCCTATTTTCTCTTCATCTGATCGCAGAATCGAACTATTTTACAAGGGAGGTAATTCACCTAATTATCCACCTTGGAAATATCTATTCTATTTCCGGCAGCTTTTCCTTTTTCATTTTCGTTTTCCTTACACTCCGCCATTCCTTAGCTTTTGCGTTTCTCATGCTAATCTCGCCTTATTTTCCATCTTTCCGGGCGGTCAGGCAAGGACCACTATTTCCGGATTCGCACTGCTTCGTTCTGTCAGAGTGCCAATAAGGAATCGGTAGAGGGTCTATGAGGACTTGGAAGGTTTCAGTCCGTATTTTTCATTTCGCGCAACACACTATCCGTCACCTTAATTCTTTGCGCTGAACAGAATTCCGTGAGACACGGCAAAAACCGGGCATCGAAAGGTTTCCTTTATTGAGTCTGAATGAAGTTAAAGGCTGACGTAAGCATAGAGCTGACGACGGTGGTTTGGTTCGTTATTAACTTACGACATCACCTTTTTTTCTTGTTATGTGCTGAAGTGGGTCTTAGTTTATGAACACGCGCATCAGTTTGCATGTATAGCTATACTTATCTGGCAAGCTAACACGAAGAGAGGGCAAATACATTTATGGAAAGAAAAATCATATATCAGTTAAACAGAATTTTATAAATATACAGAGTGAATCCAAAGTCGAAGTGCAAGAGACAGATTTCAAAGCTGCGTAGTTCAGGAAGGAAAACAGTTTGATCATTTGCATTGATAAACAACATTTAATTTTAATTAATATAATTGCATTTTTACGTACAATCGTACGTATATGTGATATTTAAATACATGCTTTTTTACCGTCTACCTACTTTTGGCTCATCTTGCATACGTCTATATAGACAAATAATTATACCATAAAATTACGCTCTGAATTTAGAAAACTACGATCGGAGCGAGTCGTATATCCGGTGTGGTTTAGGAAAATTTATGGATCTTCAAATCATGCATACTAGATACTTATGTATTCTATTCGGCAAACTTTTTGTGGTTTATTCTGTTAATACCTGCTTCTAGATAGAACTGAGGTAAGCAAAGTTAAACTAACTAAAAGTAGAAAGAGAGATAATCCCATTTTTTGTTTCCTAAATTATTTTGTGCCACGTGATTTTAATGCGTTATCTTATAAAATATAAATTAGACAGTTCAGATAAAAAATTGAAATGTGATTATTGAAGGAGATGAATTAGATTCTACGATTTTGTTCATAACTTTGCAACGTTACCATCTAGGTGCCATATCAACCGAAATTCGGCATGCCATAATTCTGCCAACAAAGGATCGTTTATCATAAACCGTCAAAACCTTTTCTGCATTGATGGGGTATAGTTTAGTTTACCACTTCTTTCGACAGGGGCTTAGTTTATTACCGATCAACTACAGTTCTCCAAGCGGGAAATGCCGACACCTCTGTTTTCAGATATTTTGTACCAGTAACAGGCCTCTTAAAAGGGCTCATTATTTCCATCTCGTTTTACTGACTTCATATCTAACATAATCATAATTGGAACCGGGTATATAGCCGCAAATCTAAAAAAAATATGATCATTTATTTATCTTGATAATGGCTTTTGGGATAGACGTAAACTTTTCGGAATGCGTCGCTGGCTACGTTGATAGAATAAAAATATATAATTACTCTCATAAAAAAGAATAAAAACTGGAAGAATGTATAAATGCTTTAGGGTACCTGCACTTATTTTAAATTTAGGATTATTCACCGTTTTAAAATAAAAAGGTACGTATTAATTATTAAAAAGATTAATTAATACATAATAAAATATCTTTGCAATCAAAGCGTTTCTGTTTTTTTGTTTTGTTTGTTTGTTTTTTTTTTTGTTTTTTTTTGCTATTATTATAATTTTACTATTGTTGGTAATATTTTAATCGAGCAGCCGTCAGTTAAATTCGAAGATATCTATATTTTTTTTTTTTTACTTTAAAGTTGACGGGACCAAGATACACATTTGTCAACAAAGCGATACTAATGTTTACGTAAAGATCAGTTTACTGTGTAATTTGGAAGATGAACCGCTCTTTCGACCAGCGGAAAAGAAAGGAAACAGATATAAACATAATAAACGCAAATGCGGCTGTAAACGCGAAACCAATTTAAGGCAACACGCGATTGACGTCATTTATCGTAAATGGCATCACAACAACATTTACGCCGTTTGAAACAGCGACAGATCGTTTTAAATGATCCCAACGCTAAACAATCGCAAAGCGATCAGGACTCAAGCCTGCAAATGAACGGTTCTCTGGTTATAAAAGGTAAAAGAAGAATCATTTATTATCTCCAATCGACTTGTGTGACACGTGCCATTACAGTTTAGGGTTTCTTGTTAATGCTCTTTAGTGTGTCTCGTTGGAGAGTCGATATAAATAAAGTCGAATGCGTGTGTGCGAGTGTCAGGGCACTTGATGACTGCTACGGGTACTATGTTATCAAGTATTCATTTTTATTTGGATTGACAGCGAGTAACTCGGTTCGCCTACAGGCATGGTTGATTAGGCGGCCGGCTATTTTTTTATAATGAATTCCAACTAATCAAGTCTAACGGTCACTCGAGGATAACAGAATTGTTTTGTTTAGAAATAGAAACTTAAACATTGCAAGTAATTTACTACTGTTTAATTAGAAATAATACATTTACCTGATATTTTTTACATATGTTTCCAAAGTAATATTCTTAAAATGACCACGATTGTCAGCTTTACCAAGGCGGACTGAAGTTATGATATTTTCCATTACCTTTCTTAAATAAACAGGCGCTACCTCTCGGATTTCATGTGTGATATTGTTTTTAAGTTCCCCTCTAGCTTAAACCACTGTCAGTAATTTTCTCCATTCTTTATCTGTGCCTAAATCAAAACGTAGATTCCACGAACAAAGCTTCTTTCTTAGAAGTGAACGCCTGTGGAACTCTCTTCTGGTTGCCTGTTTCCCACCTGACTACAACTTGGATATGTTCAAGTCCAACATAAACAAATCTCTGATAACCCCCCTTAAGTTAGACACTTTATCAAATCTCCATTACTAACGATTACTACTATATTATCCCTTTGACTACTGTACACGCAATAACCCTTATCCCCAAGTAGCTTCTGGGCCTTGATAAGTGGTGACTCCCATGTAAAAAAAAAAGTTCTTGATTTTTTCTTGGATTCCTTACATATACCTTTTCTTTAAGATAAACCCAAACGAAAATGTCAGGGGCTGACAAATCCGATGAACCGTAAGGTCAGTTTTCATCAGAAATTCTACTAATTAAACGTTTGACAAACAATCCCTTTGGGAGCGCCTGACTACTCCGAGAATACTTATAATTTTTGAAAATAAATCCCACAACTGTTTTTGGAATAGAAATCTTTAAAACAAACGATATTTTTTCCAAGGTCATGACTATTCTGCTGGGAGCGTTGTTAAAGAGTTTTGTGCGTTGCTAAAGTTATCATATTTTAAGTCCCTTACACCCTCACAAATTTCCCCATTGAATAATTGTAGATTTTACTAACGAATCGACGTAATAAACATACATGTACACACATATGGTTTATTATAACTCCAGAAATTCGCAGAAACATTTATTATAACTTGCTGCACTAAAACGGAACCTGCAGTTTATGTGAAAAAAAAAATCAGGGTATGTGAAGATTTTTCTACGGGACTAAATGATTACTTAAGTTAAATGGAGGAGAAATTTTCACAAAAATTGATTATCAGACGTATATGTGTAGGTAAAAGTCCACAAAAATTGTTCTAAATACTTGACAATGAATATTCATAAAGGATTATTTTCCCTAAAACGATTGCCGTTTGGGTTGAAAGTAGCACCAAATTTATTCCAACAAATTATGGATACCATGCTAGCTTGCTTGGATTTTGCACTGCCTTATTTAGACGACAGTTTGATAAGAAGCAAAAATGTTGAAGAACATAAAAACCATATTCGGAAGGTATTCGAGAAAATAGTAGACTACGGATTTAAAGTTGCTCTCGAAAAATGTAATTTTGGTATGGACAAGATTGAATATATGTGACAAATAATTGATTGGAAAGGTGGAAGACCTAACCGAAATAGGACAGAAGCTAATAGAGACATGCCTAGACAATTTAGTGAATTTACAGTCATTCTTGGGTCTAGCAAACTATTATAATTCTTATATCCCAAATATGCACGAACTAAGAGCACCATTAAATGAATTATTGAAGAAGAAAAATGGCTCTGGACAAAAGAATGTGAGGAAGTTTTCCAAAATATTGCATCTAGCGTTAGCACATTACGACACGAAAAAGGATTTAATTGTAGCAGCAGATGCGAGGGAATACGGTTTAGGAGCGGTACCTCTACACAGAATGGAAGATGGATCTACTAAACCAATTTCACAC
>NC_136484.1:36141147-36178647 GCF_053919585.1 Euprymna scolopes | reverse complement strand
TTTTTAAAGCTAGAAAGATAAAATTTAAAAATACTTATTTATATATATATATATATATATATATATATATATATATATATATATATATATATATATATATATATATATATATATATATATATGAAACTAAACTAAAAAAAACCGCGCGTTCACTCGTGGTTTTAAGCTCATTTCGGGTTTGTATTGCTGTACACATAGATTCGAAAAAGTTGTCAAAAAACAAATATATAACAAATAAATGTTATCAAAGGCAAGATAATTTACTTTTCTACCAAACTGAATATATTTTTCGTGTTTTTATTCAATGTAACATAGTTATTCAGCTCGAAAAACGGGTTTGTATTACTGTACACATAGATTCGAAAAAGTTGTCAAAAAATAAATATATAACAAATAAATGTTATCAAAGGCAGGATAAGTTACTTTTCTACCATACTGGATATATTTTCGTGTTTTTATTCAATGTAACATGTTTATTCAGCTCGAAAAACATACAGTGTTTACCGATGTATTGGAAAATTCAAGATGGCGCCTCACTCCCTCTTTAACACGGTAAGTATGGGGAGAGGTGTTATAAATAAAAAACTAGAAAAATACTATTAAAAATCCGCCGAATATATGTCAAGCTATGTCACGGTAACATATATTGAGCGAGTTTTTAACAGTATTTTATCCAGTTTTTTATTTATAACACCTTTTCCCAAACTTGCCGTGTTAAAGAGGGAATCAGACGCCATCTTGAATTGTCCAATACATCGTAAACACTGTATGGTTTTCGAGCTGAATAAACATGTTACATTGAATAAAAATACGAAAAATATATCCAGTTTGGTAGAAAAGTAACTTATCTTGCCTTTGATAACATTTGTTATATATTTGTTTTTTTGACAACCTTTTCGAATCTATGTGTACAGTAATACAAACCCACATTCATTTTGATTTAAAAAAATCATTTTGATTAAAAAATAGTTTAATTTTAATATTTGTTTATTGTCTTAACTCATATCAAATGTTTTGCTTGTGTTCTGCTTCAAATATTCATAATTTGACATGCATAATTTTCATTTAATTATATTTAATAAACTTCAAGTTTACTACAAATCAATCGTGTTCCTTCACTTTTTTAAAATGTAATTTATAAGTAATTAAAGAACGCATTCTAATCTTTAAAATCTATAATACAACGAAATATTCAATTGTTTATAATACTTAAACAAACAACTTGTGTTTTTTTTATTATTTTATTATTATTAATATTAGATGAGTTTCAGTATAAATCATCGTGTTCTTTATTTCAATCCAATTTTGAAGTTTTGTAACGCTGTCTGTAAAAATTGCTGTTGATTATTGACAGTCTAAGAGTTCCACATATCTTGCTTGTTGGGACTTCGGCGACGACGTCATTTTTTCAGCTGGCCGGCCATCTTTATAACGAAGGCCACGCCACCATCCCCCCACCAAAAGGGGAAGCCTGGCATTTTCTCACCCGAAAGGGGGAGCTTGGCAGTTTCTCCCCTCAAATGAGGGAGCTGGTGTCCCCCCCAAGGGTAGGGGGGCAAAGAGGCCAGGAGGAGGTGACTTTTTCTTGGGGGGGGGAGAAGCCTCCAGGCACCCTCCTCCCTGAAGGTGAGGCTGGGGATTATCTCTCCCTGAAGGGGCGAGGCCGTCACCAAGCATGTAAATCCAGAGGGGTGACTTTTTTTGTTACCCCTCGGAGTGGGAAGGGGGCCGATCACCCAGGCAACGCCGGGTAACCCCTGCTAGTAAACAAATAAATAAATATTAAAAAAATACTCATCTACAAGGATTACAATAATAAAATTCTATACCATTCGGTACGGATCCGATGATGAAAAACCCAGATAAGAACGAAAAACCTGGGTTTATGCGACCAAAAAAATTCAACCTTGATCGCTCCTCGCCGCTCGTGGCACAGTGCATGAAGGTGTGCCATATCTGCGGTTTCAGATGAGCATTGCCTTAGGATAAGATTTAAACCCCACCGAAAGCAAGCCTGAGGATTAGTTTGCTACTACGTGATGAGAGGACACCAACTGAAGATGCTGTTAAGATATTCAGCATTCATATTTTGTCGATGTTAACCACCTGACGAAGGTCAGAAGAATAGTAAGTGAAATGCCGTGAAACAACTATGAAAATGAGGATAACAGTCCGCAAATAAATAATTATGGATTGTATCATATGGTACTATGTTGTAATATGCTCCTGACCCTTTTATTTATTGAGATTGTCGGACTGACTTTCTCATATTGGTTGTTATAGTCACAATGTTTCTCCAGTTTTGCCCTCCGGCCTTCATCAGGTGTTTTGTATCGAAGTGGGAAACCGTTTGTTAGAAGTCTCGAACCCAGCCCTTTATTATTATTACGGGGGTAACGTGTTCGGACTCCAGCTAGGCTCTGGGACATAGTTGCCGATTCTCTGTTTTTGAATGTTACTTTTCACCGCCTTCGTTCATTCTTAGTTATTTTTTGTTGCTATTCAAGGTTTTCTCTCTCTATTAGATGTGTCCAACTTGCATTCAGCTCTACGCTTGGTTTGCTCAGTAGGTTGTTATGTCCTAGCATGTGAGCTATTTCTTTAAGTTTTCTCACTTTCCAGTGGGTCTCCGTTTAATGTTTTTACTTCATCATAGGGGGCGATGGTTCCCCTCTTCATCCAGACATGGTTGGCTATACCCGATTTTTCTGTCTCCCCTTTATTTACCGTTTTGTTGTGTTCTTCCACCCTTACTTTGAGGGGGCGACATGTTTCACCCTTGTAAAACTTTCTGCAACTGCATGGGATAGAGTATATGCAGTTCTTGGTCATGTTCTCCTCCATGCGGGGCTTCACTCGTACCAGGTGTCGTCTGAGTGTTGACTCGCTATTGAATACCGTCCGGATGTTGTAGGCAGACCGCTGGCGGTTTTTGTTTGGGGTGTCATTCTCCTCTCTTATACTATTAACACGTCTGGTGGATAGTATGGTACCGGGGTAGTTATTACGACGGATGGTATTCTTCAACCTGACATTTCTTGGTGGTATGTAATGGTGTCGCTACTTATTGTCTCAGCTCGATGTTGTAGGCAGTGTGCGATTCCATGTTTGATACAGTCCGGGTGATGGGAGTTGAAGTTAAGGTATTGTTCGGTGAAGGTAGGCTTGCGATATACGGATGTCTTAAACCCATTCTCTGTGCGTGATATGAGTATATCAAGGAAGGCCAGTTGATTATCTTTTTCTTTCTCCATTTTAAACTGTATCGATTGTCTTATTGAGTTCACATGGTCTAGGAGAGCCTGGATGTCTTCCTGATAGGGCCAGAGTATGAAGGTGTCATGAACGTATTTTAGCCACATGGTTGGCTTTAAGGGAGCTGAAGCTAAAGTCATGTCTTCGAAGTATTCCATGTATATGTTCGCCATCACTGGTGATAATGGCGAGCCCATAGCTAGCACCTCCTGTTGTCGATAAAGGTCAGTACCCATTCTGAAGTAGGTTGTTTCTATGCAGGATGTCAGCATTTCCATTAAGTTTGGCAATGGTACACATGCGCGCTCTTCTATGAATCTATATATTCACGCAGCTAGTTTGTTCTTGAATTACTGATAGTGCCTCACTAGTTGGGACTTTAGTGAACAGGCTAGCCACATCTAGGTTTACCATTTGGTTTGTACTGATGGGTGCTCCCTTGATCAGTTCCGTGAAGTGGGCAGAATTCTTTACAGGTGCTGCTGAATTGCCTGCTAATGGGCTTATTATATCCACAACGTACCTGCTCAGTGGGTGGCATGCTGAGCCTCGGCAGCTCACTATGGGTCTGGGTGGAATACCGTCTTTGTGTATCTTGGGGAGACCGTACGTATGTGGTAGCTTACTGTAATGCTGGACCAGCTGTCTATATCCCATCAGAGCGATGTGTTCCTTGTATTTGGTAAGGATTTGTAACAGCTTTCTTTCGGTTTTCAAAGTTGGGTTTTTCTTTATTTTTGATTTGAAGAATACCCTCCGTCGTAACAACTACCCCGATAGCATACTATCAACCAGACGTGTTAATAGTATAAGAGAGGAGAATGAAACTCAAAAACCACCAACGGTCTGCCTACCATACATACGAGGACTCTCCGAAAAGATTAAGAGAATATGTGCCCCCTACAACATCAGGACGGTATTCAAAAACAGAGAATCAGCAACTATGCCACAGAGCCTAGCTGGAGTCCGAACACGGTACCCCATTTATAAAAATAAAGGGTTGGGTTCGAGACTCCTAACAAATGGTTCCCCAGTTCGATACGAAACACCTGATGAAGGCCGGAGGGCAAAACGGCCGAAACGTTGTGACCATAAAAACAAAGATGAGGAAGTCAGTCCGACAATCTCAATCAATAAAAAATAACACAATCTTATGTATGGCACGAAACAACTCGATCCTTAGAAAGATGTACATCATTCCAGTAATTATAAAAGCAATAGGACCCATGAAAAAAAAAAATGAATTTAAATGAATTTAAAAAAAACCCGGTAAATATACCTGGTTAACCAAGAGGAAGAAAGACACAAACAATACACTTAAAGGGACGGATAGAAATTCAGAAAGATCTCTTGGTTGAAATGTTAGAGATAGCGGTTGAATTCTGGCATCCAGTAGGATGTCCCATCCGCAGTTAAAACTAAATGATAAGAACACTAAAAGAAGATACAACGTCGTCGATAAGTTACATTGTTTATTGTGTCATATAAACACTGGCGTTCGTTCATGTGTGAAATTAGTATTGGCCTTTGCGTCAAAATTGTAGTATATGTTGTTTAGATACTACCCTTAATTTCTTGTTCTCTGTTAGTGGAGGGGGAATCCTTCACAACTGAGACAATTTTTTATTTTTGTTCCTTTTCTCCACATTAAAAAACGGCCCCGGTGTCTAACTCTGTCAAGTGGGGAGGCATTATAAATAGGAACTAGTTGTTATTGGCCTTCGAGTCGGGATCAAAGTGTAGCATCTGTTCCGGCAGATACTGCAAGCTATGACTAGCAAAGACCAGATGTGGAGGCAACCCCACATGCCTGACCTTTAACCAGCTCCCATTTCCCACCTCTCGGGAGCTGGTCCCCTTTTCCCCTTCCCCCTCCCTTCACTCCTCACATTAAAAATCGGCCTTGTGCCTAATTTGCTCGGTGGGGGAGCAAATAAATACCATCTGTTCTACAGATGTTGCACTTAAGGTGATTTGTCCCGGTCAATGGAGGGTAAACCCTTAATACTGGGACAATTATTATTTTTTCGTCCCAACCAGAGTGCCACCTTTTTTCTCTATTTTTAGGGGAGCTGCCCCCTATTAAAAACGACCTTGTGTCACATTTGCTTTCGTGGAAAGCAAATAAATACCTATAATCAATAGATTTTCACCTGATTTTTCGACTGATACCAAACGCTTTCAATTATGAAGTCTGAAGCCTGACGTCAACCTCAAACGTTCGCTTACTGGAACGTGTTACGCGCACCATGAAATAGATAGGTCATTTGAAGATCCCTCTTTTTTTTATCGTTACCTAATCTCAATTGTTCCGACATCAATGACTGCATACCTGCGTCGGTAATTTTCCGTCACTCGACACGGCATATAAGATGACAAAACTTGCTGGTATCTGTCGCTCGATTACAACGAGCATTTGCGAATGTAATTCGATAAAACAACTTTGTATTCCCTTGTCAAAGATACCCTGAGGCTGCATAGTTTCATTTTCTTTTTTTCTTTGTTTAAATTAAAAAAATAATAATAATATCAGGAAGAAAATACCGCGTCGCTAGCAGGCCTTGTATAATATCAGCGTGTCAGCGGTCGAAGATTTTGCTCACTAACCCCATTACTCGGCACCTTCACACTCTCCTACACTCCCCCAAAAACTTTAGAACAAGTAATGCTACCGTGCACGAGTCGACAGGTTGCAACAAACAATGAATTGTAATATATCATAAAACTAAAAGGGGCGGCCATAAGAGAAACCATGCAGTACGATCATCTAACGATCCGTGATCACATTTCAGCAAGTAAAAATGTGATCGAGCTTATTAGATTTCTTCAATATTCTGGTCGATTTCTTCAATATTCTGGTCGAATGTGTTGCGCTGTGTGTGGTTTAAAGAATCACGCGAACTGATTATTACAGATTTCCTTTTTATTGTCTCCTAAACTATATAAAACACGTTAATCTGTATCCGGGCTAAAGTAAACTGCCATGAATATAATCTGAGATCGTTCGCATCGAAAGATAGATTCAATTAGGGGGTCTCTTCTACGTGCCTGCCTGCGAATATAAACCCGAAACATTTTCTTAGATCTATCCGCTATCCCATCATTTAATACACAGTTTGTATCTTGCTTTAGATGTATAGATGAAATTTTTCCGCTTTTCCTTTCCTCTTGCATTAGCTAAAATACGTCAAAGGGTCCCGGTCACCAATGTGCTTGCAATTGCATAACATATACTCTCTCTCTCTCTCACACACATACACACATACACACACACACATATATATATATATGAACAAATGATTAATAAAACATGTTAAAAAACATATATATTTAATATTAAAAAGGAATCACAAGATAAGTGGATAGTCCTTAATCCGCGGAGTTTCGAAGAAATACTCTCCTTCTCATCAGAGGGCAGGAATTATCAAAATGCAGGATCGGATTTTGCATATAAAAGTATTTAATGAAACTATAAGTAAGTCACAGATCTTACTTGGTTAAAAAGAGGGTGAGGTAAGGGGAATAGGAGGTAAAAGAAAAAAATGATAAAAAGATTTCACATGAATGGATAGTCCGGTGAAGGGTAAAAAATGCAAGAATGGTAAAATCCAAAACGGTCGAATTTAAAATTTCCAATCCAATGGGTAAATTCTAAATGGTCCAAAATGATCCAAAAGGCAGAGTTCCTTGGAAAAAATCGCAAATGGAATGAATTCCAAATCATTAAAAGAAAAAGCACTGGAGAGAATATTTAAAACACGTCTGTCAAGGCTGGAGGAATCAAGTAAATTATATATATATATACATATACATACATACATATATATATATATATATATATATATATATATATATAGTACAAAATACAAGCCAAGAAAAATAGTTTCGTTTAAATTTAATTAACCGAAAAAGAAAAATTATTTTGATTTAATTTAATTAACCGCCGATTAAAAGATCCGAAATCAGAAAAATGAGTTTTGGTTTTAATTAACTACGGATAAAAAAATTCGAGAAAGAAAAATAATTTTCGTTTTTATTTAATTAATCGGCGATAAAAAATCGAAATAAGGAGAATAGTTTTCGTTTTAAATTAATTAACCGCCGATAAAAAAAAATCCGAAATAAGAAAACTGAGTTTCGTTTTAATTTAACTGCCGATAAAAAATTCGAAATAAGAAAAGTAGTTTTCGTTTTAATTTAATCAGATAAAAATACGAATCAAGAAAAATAGTTTCGTTTTAATTTAATCAACCGCCGATAACAAAATCCGAAAAAAAAAAAAAATGATTTTTGATTTAATTTAATTAACCGGCGATAAAAAGATCCGAAATAAGTAAAGTTATTTTTGGTTTAATTTAATTAACGGCCGATAAAACGATCCGAAATAAGAAAAATGAGTTTTGGTTTTAATTAACCACCGATAAAAAATCGAAAAGAAAAATAATTTTCGTTTCTATTTAATTAACCCCCCGATAAAACATACGAAATAAGAAACATAACTCGTGTTTTAATTTAATAAACTCCCGATTAAAAATTACCAGGTAAATATTACAAAATGCTAAACAAAAGATAATAAAAATTTGTTTACCCCTGTTTAAATGCAAAAGCTTACCGAAATTAACGTTTTCCAAAATATGTTCAAAATTAAAAAGAAATTCTGTCGTTAGGTGGTCGCAAATGCAAATACCAACTGTTATAGGACAGCCCTCTTTGGCGATAGATGAACGGTTCACGCATGCGTAGATATTGTAATTGTTTTGAAAGAGACAATTTTATATGACCTCCCCATCAGATTTTACGTCGCTAAGGTGGAAAATTGTATATTTTGTTTTATATTTCACAGACTATGCATCCAAATCTTTGTCCTTTAAGACCATACCACAATCATTATTCGAATTAGATTTCCAATGTTTTATCGAGACATGCATACAAACACACATACACACACACAAGCTTTGGACATGAATTTGTCTATTTTGTTTATTTAACATGCAAATTGTTCTCAGTATATATGTTAAAATCCTTCTCTTAGAGTTATTCTTAAGTAATACTTTCTGTATTGAACTAATATTTATTTTACCTGAATTATATATACCTGAGTATTGAATAATCTCATCCAAAGTAATACTGTTACAGAAATCAGAGATTTTCTGCTAAACTTCAAACAAATTACGAAGGATATTAATCAGATACATGCATATAAATGTATGATATTTATGTATACCATTTTTAAATCAAACATGGTGGTATCAGATTGCGTATACATGTGTATTTTGGCGTATTCATGTGTATTTTGAATTCAAGTGTTTATATTTTGCGGAAGGTATTTATAAAACTGCAATAAGCAGGTGTTTGTTTAATCTTATGGTTAAGCGATTTTAAATATCTATATTTGCTTTCATTTGCATGCTTTCTTAAGATTTTCCACTGCAAGGAAAAAACTAGATTATTTAATTATTTGAATATTTGAGATGAGTAATTTGCATATGTTTTATTTATTTATTTGCGAACTAATATCTTTAACTTTATAATTGTAATTTCACGATGTTTCGGACAACTATTTTTTTGACCTGCGTTAAGTGGTATACCGCGACTGGATACGAATGCTGAATCCCTTAACTGTATTAATTACTGAGGATACAGTAAAGGCATTCAGAACTCCGGTTAACCACGTGAAGAAGGCCCGGGAAATAGTTTGCCGAAACTTCGTGAAAGAACAACTATAAAGATGAGGATAATAGCCCGCAATGAATAAATAAAAAGGAAAAACATTTCAAACTATTCGCGGAGGAACATGAATTTGTCTCTGATGAGTTGTTTAATGGCCATACGCTATTAAACGAAACATATGCCTAACGAGCTTAAAACTGTAAATATAATATTATACGGGTGAATTTAATATATCTTCAAGTTCTTGAATGTTAACGATAAAACTATATATATATATATATATATATATATATATATACTAGCGGGGGTACCCGGCGTTGCCCGAGTGTTTGTTTCCGGGACGGGGGGGAGTTTTAAAAAATGTTATGGTAGGTAAGTAGGAAGGATCAAACCCGGAGTCATGAGTAAAAGTAGGAAAATAAAGTGTGAAAAAAAAACAAAAAAAACATCTGCAACGTTAACAAGAAAAGTCCATTCCAGTTGTTTAGGAAAAAAAAAAAAAACGACTACGGTAGGTCGGCACGAATGTTAAAATATAATGTGAATTGTCCAGCACGCTAACCACTACGCCATTGAGCACTGCAGCTTAGTTTAGTGATTTTAAATAACTTCACATGAAAGAACTACGAAGCCAAACCGGTGTTCTCTTCTCAACTGTTCCTTGTGAACGATCCCCAAACGGTGTTAAGTGGTGGCAGAGGGAGGGGGAATTTTTTAGAGAGAAAATATTTTACCACTTCCATTGATCTTAACCGATTTTGGCCGTGACTTCTCAGCAGAAAAAGTATAGAAATCTAAGATTATCGAGGAATTTGAGAAATAATAAGCCTATAACACACCTCAGATATTGTTCTGCCGTTTGTGCATATTATATTTGCATGGAATATCTTGACTTTTAATCCCATTAATGTCAAAATCAGACGGGAAAAAATAAGTTCATTTTATATATATATATATATATATATATATATGTCTGTGTGGGTGTGTTGGTATGTTTGCCCGTATGTGTATTTTATCTAGCTTGCTTTCCAGTCTTTATGTTCATTTTTATTATTAACTACAAGGTGCCTTCAATAAGTGTGTACACATTTTTTTGTACAGGCAGATCACATTGTCGTTTCAAGTTTAAATGAACAGCTACAGCAAGAATTGGAATACACCCTACTAAAGCCTGATTGTCTCAGCTTGTTAATTTCAAAAATGCAATCTGGACGTGAGGACCCTTTAGAAGTGTATATTCTATATAGTTTCTATGCAATAAAATTCTAGTTTAAACTTGACAAAAAGGTAACGGCAACATATGGAATGCTGCAGACTGCTTTTTGACCATCTTGCATGAATGGAGCATCGGTTTTTTAGTAGCATAAGTGATTCAAGAAAGTCATAGAGTCTGCGAGGGATGATGAAAGGTGTTGGTGGGGTAAGAAAGTTGGACTATCAGAGTTGATTGGCCAAATAAGAATTTAATGGCTAAGGACCGTCGTGTTTCTATAGAGATAATGTGAACAGTTTGATGTCAGTGTGGGAACTGTGTACACAATTATTCGCAAGGAACTAAAAATATGACAGATTTGAGTGAATGCACCAGTCAACACCTCCATCCTTGTCACAAACTATTTGACCGTGATTGGCATCAAGGCAGTCCAGATCTGTCTCCCCGTGGCCTTTGGTTATTCTCTAAGCCGGAGGAAAACGTAGGAAGCCGTCGTTATGAGACAACTGAGGAGTTAAAGTGGCTGTGACGAAGGTCCTTTTACTTTTCTAGGCTTAATCTTAACCATATTACTTCTCATGCTTGCATTTTACTATGTAATATACATATTTAGGCGAGAAAACGAAATATTTTTGAAATATGTATTAACTTTATTTGTGAATCTAGTAAATATAAAAGAAAAACAAAAACAGTTGCGTTAGAACAAACAACTTCATATATAACAACCGATATATTTTAGTATTAAATATATTAAGCTGCTTACTCTTATTTTTATACGTTTTTAGCGGTAAATACCAATAAATAAACGATCTGTTGAGTTTAAAAAGAAGGGTATACGAAAAAATGACAAATGAAACACTAAGCGTGAAAGGGAAGGACCCCGATATACTAAAAACAAATTAAATTCATAGAGACGCTCCCTTACTTGTTTTATTTCATTATTGTCTTTTATTTACGAAACTTTCTCAAGAAAATTAAAACATTTATTGTACAGTCACAGCACATATATAAAGACTGTTAAATAAATGTGTTTTCTCACTGAGGTTCGTAAATGAAATGAAACATTGGGAATAAATAAGGATGATCATAGAGGTTGAGATACAAGTGTAGTATCTGTTCTGATGCTATACTTAAGTTAATTTGAACTTAGTCCATGAAGGGGAAACCGTTTTATACTAAGTCAATTTTTATTTTCGCCTACAGCCAGTTCTTCTTTTGGGGAGCTGGTTTTTCCCACATTAAAATCGACCTTCTGCCGCTTGTTTCTTTCGTGTGAGAGCAATTAAACACCAACAAGGATCACCATATGTTATTTTTTTTTTGCTTTTTGCTTATTTCTCTGGGTTTTGCTCCTGTGAAGCAATTATAATATAAACGAACTAATTGGGCAAGTTATCTAAATTTATATATCTATAAAAGTGAACGTGTCTGTCTGTCCGTCCCTACGCAACAACTCTGTCAATTTATAGTCTACAAACTCGAAATTTGATATGCAGAGTAGTGAGATCTGGAAAAATGATTTTAATCCATTTTCGGCTAGAAAAAAATGCTGTTAAGGGGTCAATGTTCAACGATTTGACCTTTGAGAACTCTACCAACCTCCTCCGCCAATTTTGGGTATAAACAATTGAAATTTTAGATATAGGTTCCCTGGACATCGATCTAACTTAATAACTTTATCTGAGCCAAACACAATAAATGCTAAGGGGTTATAATAGAGGTCAAATTTAAAAAAAAGTGACCTTTTTTTTTTTGCTTAACATACATCTGCAAACACCCGGGCAACGCCGGGTTGAAATGCTAGTATTCCATAAGCATCTTTCACACACTTACAAGCAGCAAGTGAAAGATTCTTTCAGCAATCTGCTTCACTATACTTTCGTTCATGAATGAAGATATGGTTATATAACAACTTGTCACTCATTTTGAGATTATTTAATATGGAAACATAACAGTTACTGAGAAATAATTATCAAACAGAAAGTTATAGTTTTACATATGACTTAGATGTGTATGGGTTGGCATTATAGTATTAACTAGATGAATTATCCGCGTTTTTCTGCGGATACCTTTCTGTAGTTTAGATAATAGTAATTAGCTTTGTAAAAGAATAGTTTACCTTTTTTAAATCGTACATAATTCTTTTCGAACATCGCCTATTGAAAGATATTCATTTTCTGGAAAATAAATGAGGACACGGAAAGTAAATAATTCATCATTAAAAAATGACTTTTATAAAATACTAGCGGGGTGGGGGGTTCCCGGCGTTACGCGAGTGTTTGGAGGTGTGTGTGATCGGAAGGGAGTGGGGGGTGTTAATGAAAAAATAAGAATAAGCGAAGAAAAAAAACAAAAAGAAAATAGAAAAACGAACGGTAAACCTTATCTGAAAAATAAAGCAAAACATCGAAAAAAAAACACAAAAAATATTACGTAAGGCAAACGAACGATGTTAAATGTAAAAATCGAAAAAACAAAAACAAAAAGGAAAATAGAAAAAAACGAACGTTAAAACTGCTTTAAAAAATCTGAAAAATATCTCCCCCCAAAAAGCACGTGAAAATGGCTTAAATAAGCCTGTTTCGATATTAAAATTTTAAAAATCGGTGAGTATCCGGGTGTTTTGGGTGTGTGTGGTCGGTAGGGGGTGTTAATCAAAACCTAAGAATAAGCGAAGGGAAATTTAAAAAAAAAAACAGAAAAACGAACGTTACGTGAAAAATGGCTTAAATAACCCTGCTTCAATATTAAAATTTAAAAACTCGAAAAAAGAAAGACATTTTACACCACGATTCGAACCCAAAACGTTTAGATAATGGCCCAACGCTCTAGCCAACTAAGCTAACACGACGTACAATGAAATTATGTCAGTTCTTCAAATATTTAAACTAAATCAGGTTAGGACGTCGTCTGACGCATGCGTAGAACACATCTCGTCATGATAGGACGGTTTTCACTGCCCCCATGTAGAAAAGTGCTGCTTTCAGGGTGAAAAATAAACGTTTTTAGCCAATTTTTCGATATTTGTCGGGCGAAGGATGAGATGTTCATATGAGACCAACTTTGTGGATTTTTGTTCAATTTGTCGAAAGTTTTTAGCAGACATACACACATACATACATTTTCGCTTTTATATATATAGATAAAATGTAATTGAAAATCTGAAAATAATTCCAAGTGTAAACACATCTCTTGGTCGTCGATTTAAAATGTAGCGCGTAACTAACCGCTCACATTTGTTTAAACATATTTTCTTATTTGCCTTCAACAGTTTTTTCTTTACTTGGAAATAACTCAACTTCTATTTGTAAAAGCTATTGATGTGGACTAAGAACTGTTCAAAATAAATAAACTGAAATATATAATATTAATAAATTAAACAAATCAACTTTAAATAATATTTTAATTGTATAATTTTAACAATTCCATTGCTATAAACGCTAAATAACATATAGCTAATTATTAAAAAAGGATTTTATGCAATATGCAACCGAGGTATCTTCTTTAATGTAGGTTTCTTTTGAACAAATTATATACATATATAAATATATATATTTATATATGTATGTGTGTGCGTGTGCGTGTGTGTTGTAGGCCCGTGTTAGGGGTTACAAATGAAAGAAACCACAAGTAGTGTAAAGTGTATAAAATATAATATGTATTTATCATAAAGAATACAGGAGCCACTAAAGTGGTATGAGAGGAATGTGTTCGTAGCATGTGGTTAAACATGTTATGAATGTCTCCATTTAGTCTCTGAAACCAGTGGTATTAATGGGACTGGTTGATTCCCCTTAGAACTCAAATAGAGGTGATTTGTACCCCACAAATCCCCCTCCCGAGCATTTCATTCCCCTGGGATGATCGTATAGCTCTTTTCCTGGTATTGATCTCTATTGGGTCGGTCATTTTTCTTTTCCTGGAGGACCGGCGTTGTCCGGCTGCTTGTGGTTTTACCAAGTCGAACGTGTCATATATCTGGTCCATTACGTCTTCTTGTTCAGCAGGTGGTTGTCTTTCGTCATCACTTATACGTTTCCGAATTTGGTTTAAATGTTTCTCGTGCGTAAATCTTGGACCTTCAATAATGTAGACCATCCGCCCGATCCTTTTCTGGACCTTTCGTAGTTCCCACATCGTGCTATTATTTGTGTGTACCTGCAAAAATTCATTTTCACCAGGTAAATACCTTTTTTATGAACTATAGTATTCGGCGGTTTCACCTGTTTTAGTAAAAGTTTCTCGAAAACCAGCCTAATTTTTCTCGCAAACCGGCAACATTTGCGACATCTTCGCTGGAGTTCTTTCATTTGGCGTAATTCGGTAAACTTTTAAAAACTGTTGTAACGCCTTTTCTGAGGGCGTTTCTTTAGCCTTCTTCAGGGCTCTTTTCAACGTGGCTACAAACCTTTCTGCCTGACCGTTCGAAGGGAGATGGTAGGTTGGCCTCGTTATGTGGTTAACATGGAAATCCTCCCAGAAACTTTTTTAAAATCTGCTGAAGTGAATTGTATGCATTGTCTGCCACTAGATAATCAACCACACCAAACCTAGCGAACAATTCGTGAAGAGCATTGATTGGAAAATCCCTTTGTTGGACTTTTACATCGAAATACCTCAGGCCATTTTGAAAAAAACTGCCTACCACTATTAAATAATAGTTTCCATCCAGTGGGCCTGCGTAATCTACGTGTATTCTTTGTCATGGGTGCTCCGCTTCAGGCCACGGGCTAAATTGCATTGGGGGCGCTTTTGCAGCCAATGCGCATCCCTTACACGACTTTACCGTGCAATCTATATCAGTGTCCATACTCTTCCAGTAAACGTAGGACCTCGTGAGGTTCTTCATTCGCGTAGTCCCAGGGGGGGCATATAAAACTCGTTAATTTTTTTTTGTAGTGTAGCTGGTATTACTACTTTTCTCGGCACAAGAGTACCTTATTGCAAATAGAATAACTTCCGCCGTTGATTCATCCGTTTTAATTTTTCGTTTCATTTCTTTGATGAAACTATCTTCTTCGGCCTTCCTTATTATGTCTTTCAAAGTGACTGTTAGTTCCTTGATCGTATTGCATAGTATCGGTGTATAGTCCTTTTCACTTTGTACTGACGCCATTACTGTGTCTTCTAGCGGTCCCCTTGATTTCGGGATTAATCGCGACAATCCGTCTGCGTGACTTAACTTCGCAGATGTAAAAAATTCCATACTGAAATCGTAATTCAGTAGAATGGTAGCCCATGTTTGCAGTCTGTAGCCTGTGTAAGTTGGCAGACCTTTTCTGAGAGCCAGACATAATTATAAGCGACATATGGTCAGTTTGCAATTTAAACTTACGACCGTGTAAAAATCAAAAATCGCTGGAATTTTGTAACACCGAATATGATCACCAGTGCTTCCTTTTCTATTTGGGAGTAATTCTTCTCGACAGGAAGTAAAGTTCTTAATGCATGGTCGATCGGCTTAGTGGACCCATCAGGCATCTTGTGTAGAATGTACGCTCCGATCTCATAAGAACTTGCGTCAGTTTCGACAATACTCTCTTGTTTCGGGATGAATCTGATGTTAATACATCTTTTAATTTCTTAAACGCTGCCTGGCACTCAGATTTCCATCCCATTTTTTGTTCTTTTTTAATAGTACATTCAATGTCGCACGCAATTCATGCATGTTCTAAATGAACGTTTGATAATAGTTCGCGAGCCCTAAAAACTCTGCAATGTAGTAACATTATTAGGTTCTGGCATGTCTTTTATAGCTGTGGACCTGTCTGGATCAGGTTTCCTCCCGTCCTTATCTATGTTATGACCCAGGTATTAAATTTTTAGCCAAAAAAAAATCGGATTTTGCTTCCTTCAATGTGAATCCGTATTCTTTTATTTTGTCAACCACTTGAAATACATGATCTCTATGTTGTTCAACATTTTGACTACGCATAAGAATATCGCCCAGATAGCCTACTGCGAAATTCAAACCGCTTAGAAAAGTATCAATTACCTGTTGGAAAGTTGCAGATTCTATTTTTATACCAAATGTTAATCTATTGAATTCATAAAGTCCCTTGTGCGTTGAGATACACAAAAGTTTCGAGCTATCTTCCTTTACTGGTATTTGTAGGTACGCCTCGCTTAAGTCTATTTAGAAAAATATTTTCCGACATTTTACTTAGCGAATATTTCTTCTGGGTTTGGTAATGGGTAGTGATGGTCCTTCGGCGCCGCATTCAACCCGGTCAAAAAGTGCGCGCATACTCTAATCTCTTTAGATTTTTTTTCACGTATACGGTGGGAGCTGCCCACTCATTATAGTTAATAGGGGTTAAATCCCAGTGTTAACTAGTCTTCCCATTTTTTTTTCAATTTTTTCCCTCTAAGCGAACGGTACGCTCCGTGGCTTTTAAATATTGGTTTTGCTTCGTCCAGCAATTAGAATCTCGCCTTTATTTTTGTGCAGCATCCAAGCTTTTTTGGAGAAAACACTTCGGAAGGATTTTAAAGATTTATTTTGAGTTTGTCGGCTTCGGGCGTTAGGTTTTCGGCTTTATGACAAAAATCACTCATTGGTAAATCCTATAATTAAAATTTCTGCCCAATCGGTCCTGAATAAGTTCGTTGTGTTCCTTAGAACGAAAACATTTTAGCTTTTTTGTCGTTCTTTTTAGTGACACATTAACAACTACCTCACCCTTTAAATCTATTTTTCACCAGTTACCAATCTTGCGACTTTATCTGTCTTTGTCATCGTGGGCTTTCCTATTCGTTTCCACGTGTGAAAATTTATAATTGATAAATCCGACCCTGAATCGAGCTGCAGTTTTACTTCTTTATTTCTGATTCTCACCGTAACAGATTTCCTTACGTTCTCTGTTGGTGAAGGGTCCATTTTGTCAGTTTTTACGTAGCTCTTTTTGCTACTTT
Organism: Euprymna scolopes; assembly: GCF_053919585.1. Lineage (NCBI taxonomy): Eukaryota > Metazoa > Mollusca > Cephalopoda > Sepiida > Sepiolidae > Euprymna > Euprymna scolopes. The sequence continues at coordinate 36,161,594 of NC_136484.1, read as the reverse complement.
TGCTCTGCAATGTGAGGCCTTGTGCCCTGCTTGCTTGCATAGGTCACATGTTATTTTCATTTGGTACTGACATGCATTGTACCTAAGAGGTCCTCCACATTTGCTACAAAGGGTCCTAGGATTTTGTTTATCCTGAGAATTTTGTGAAGAGTTCTTTTTGCCTCTTGGTTGATAATTGCTGGTGAGCGGGTCTCTTATTTTTGAAGCGTATTTTTTATGTGCGCAATACATGATTCCTTTATCTTTCGGGAATCTTGCTTCATTGCAGCGAACCGCTGACGATCTTCGGCTAGTGTCTTAAGCGTTAAATCAGGTTCTAATTCCAATTTTTTTTAGAGCACGACGTCTTATATCGGCGTATTTTGTGGTTATCAAACCTTGTGTGAATATTAAGCATTTGAAATTGTCCGCCGTTAATGACGACAATTTGAAATCGTCATAGTGCTTATTAACTATAGACGCAAAAGTTGTATAGTCCTGACTCTCCTTACGTGTAAGTTTCATGCATTTCCATCTTTTAAGCAAGAGACTTTTTTTTTTGGACGATATAAATCCATTAATTGTTTGACTGCCTCATCAAACGACACTTCGTTGTTTTTTCTTGGTAAAATATAGTCCACGAATTTATGTTCTTGGTATTGTTTCTGTATTGCCAATTGTTTCCCTTCGTTTTATTTCTGTATTGCCAATTGTTTCTCTTCGTTTTGTTTCTGTATTTCCAGATGCTCTTCTCTGAACCTTTTTCAAGTTCTAATTGTTGACTTTGTTGGAATTTCACCATTTCAAAAATTTGTTTTGCAAACTCGTCCATATTTATTTTTTGACGTTATGGAATTACTTAATGACAAAATGAGTTTTTTTTTAGAAACAACACAATTTGTTGATTTACTTTTCCTATAATAGCAACGTTATTTTTGAGAAAACTTTACAAAATTCGTACCTGGTTATTTAACGAATAATTCTTTCATATATTTATTTCCTCGTGTGGCATTTTTTCTGAGAAAATAATTTGGCGTTTGCATTCATACAAAAAAGAGTAGATTTCTTTTGCAATTTTTCAATTTTCGTAACGTGTAGGTACTGGATTCAATTCTCTGTTGATCTTACACTTTTCCCCTCTTTTTTCCTTAAGAAAAGTTACTTATCTGTGAAAGTAAGTTTTTAGCATTTATTTAATATTGGCTATTCTTTTTCCGATTTCTGCGCGAAAAAGAATGTCCTTTTTTCGTTAACACTTATTTTGTCGTGCTTACCGAAATCGCTTATATTTCTTCTTCGACGTGCAGTCTCGTTTACCAGTGAAAAGTTTATTTTAATCGGATTAAAATCCGACGTCTTTTTCAATCAGTGAAAATACTCGCTTCAGCCAATGAAATAAAATATATCATTTGCTTTACGTTTTCCCCCTTTTCCAACGCTAATACCTTTTAAACATAAGACGTATTATCCAGGCGTGCTTTTAAAAACGACAAATCTTTTTGTACTTACTGAAAACTTGGTCTCGCAAATTCAGTAATAATTATTCTCCACGCAATTCGTCTTATGAGTTCTGTTTCAGCTCGTAGTTTACGTTTTAGTAGCTTTTTTAACAGCAATATTATGCTTTTTGACGACGTCTTTGTAAAATCTTTTTTTTCGGCAAAAATTGCTGTCCTTTTTAGAAGTGTTCTTTATCCCGTATTTGTGGATCTTTACGCTCGAATGTTGTTTTTTCCCCCCAAGTTTCGAGTTCCCCCGAGTGTAGGAAAAAATTATTTCGAATATCTGTGTGTTCTTTTTTCTTGAATCCTTTTGGTCGTCAAATGCTGTCTTCCAATGGCTGTTTTATTTTTAGAGTGAAGTCGTTGCCCGAATATTACTCATTTAGTTGTTGTTAGCAATTTATGTAGATTGATCCTGAAAGTTCTTGAATCATCCTCGTCAGCCAGTTGTTGTAGACCCGTGCTAGGGGTTACAAATGAAAGAAACCACAAGCAGTGTAAAGTGTATAAAATATGATATGTATTTATCATAGAGAATACAGGAGCCACTAAAGTGGCATGAGAGGAACGCGTTCGTAGTATGCGGTTAAACATGGTATGAATGTCTCCATTTAGTCTCTGAAACCGATGGTATTCTTAGGATTGGTAGATACCACTTAGTACTTATATAGGGGTATAGGGTTGATTTGTACACCACAACAATATATATATATATATATATATATATATATATACAAAAGATGGAATAAAAGTAAAGAAAATTAATTTGTAAAACAGTGTGCGTATTGTATGAATAGACAAACAGAAAACAATACATTTTATTTTATGATAGATGACATTAATACATCACACGTTATCTGAGATTAACTAATTCCGTATTATCCTGCAGTAATAATTATACGAGTTATTTAAGACTATGCAAGGCGTACTTTTAATAAGACGAAGTCATTTCACTTTAAACAACATCAAAACATTTACATACGAATTATATAAAAAGTAAGGATGGCGGCTGCAGGAATTGCGTATGTAGTCACAAAAATAATTCTCATCATTTCACCAATTTTGGGGGCGCCATTGCGACGGTGGTCGTTAGTGGACGTAGTTACACACGTCTATATTGGATGACTGTTAAATATAGAAGCTTTGTTTTTCTTTATTTGACTATTAGTGCGTACGTAAATAAAACTTAGGCAAAAGAAAAAAATCATTTAAAAAAGAAAGTAAGTCGTGAAAATCGTGTGTATTTCTGTTGTCAGTCGCGTCGACAATACTCATCCATATTCATGAACATATTCGTTGTTTTCAAGATTAAAAAAAAACTGCACACTGTAATCATAGAAACGTCTCCGCTATTTCAACACGCGATCATTTCAAAATAACTCGTCATGCTGGTCGCCATCGCTTTTCTACGACGTTTGTATATTGTACGACGTAGTACACACACACACACACACACACACACACACACACACACACACATATATATACATATATATATATATATATATAGAGAGAGAGAGACATATATATTTATACTTGCAATATATATATATATATATATATATATATATATATATATATATATATATATATATGACTAATGAATTTTACCACATAAATTAATATACGAAAATAGAATTTTATGCGTAAATTTTCAGTATTTACTTCAACAGTGCTCAATACGTAGGTAGAGCTAGATAGTAAGTTATAAAAATATGTATGGCAATTAAGCTACACAGAATATTCCGCGTTGTATTCTCGTGAGCCTTACGAATGCTCATGAAAATGAACTGCGAAATATTCTGTGTAGCTAAATTGCCATATATATTTTCATAACTTACTATATACATATATATATATATATGTACATATATATATACACATATATATATAAATGTATATATATAATTTGACACATATATACTTTTGTAATGCATGCGAAAATGAAGTAAATAAATATTGAATCATTTATAATTTAAAATATTTAAAAACAAACTATATTAACGCTGTCGTTATAAAGATCCACCAAGATAGAATCAGTTGTATAGACTATGAAACTTTCAAAACTATTGTTAATATTTGATGTATATACAGTGCATCGTAAATTCGGAATTTACAAACCTTCAGAAAAAAAATGATTCCGAAATATCGAAATCTTAGTAACATATAAGTCCTTATGTTGAATAATAAATCTCTCTCCTGGAGCTAAACTGGTTTGTTATTTTGGCATTTTCGAACTCAATTTCTATTCTGTCCTCCAGATTATTTTGGACCCATGAGTATGCTTCAGTAAATAATTTAAAATGCTCTTGTCACATAATTCTTTTTAATATTTATTTTCACACACGTAATATAATGGGGCAATCTGCAAAATAAAAGGAGTTAATGAAACAGTATACTTAGTTATGTTTAATGAGGTTTTAATTAATTAAATAAAAACAATATTGTCTTAATGCACTATATATCCAGATGGTGAGAGCTGCCGACTGTCAATGCGACGGTCGTTGGATCGATCCACGGCTGAAGAAAGGTGTATGTCTAGCTGCACTGATGAGTTGTGATACAACGAAACTGTACTGTTTGCGGATGACAACACACACGTATATATATATATATATATATATATATATATATATTTATATATATATATATATATAGGTGTGTGTATGTGTGTGTGTAGAATGGTTGTATAGATTGGTTTCCTAGATGTCTTAGAATCCACTGAAACCCGTGTAGTTATTAAAAAGTGCCGAATGAAAGAAAGGGCTGGTATATATTTTGTAAATTATATAAACATAATTGGTTACATATTATTGCTTTATTATATAAACATTATTGGTTACATATGCGTCCTTGTTTCCGTGGAATCTCCCTTCAAATAGACCACTTCGTCAGACCAAAACAAAAGGTGTGACATATAAAAGAGAGTCAAGATTCTTATTCTCGGACCAATATCGCCCCCCCCCCTTTTTTTTGGTCAGACGATGTGATAAACGTAGATTGACATTCTACTGAAATATGGATGCACATGTATAATAATGTTTATATGATAAACAGACTCTATCGCAACTATCAGTGCGATACACAATATCTTAACAGCAGTAAGAACTCCAGGTGTTCAAGAGAACGGAAGCTTTGAACATAGCATAACGATGTGTTGCTTACATTCTTTTTGTATGTACCGGACGGTGCTCATCTTTAAGCACATTTTTATAACTACAGAAACTAGGGTGTTATAATCTTTACATTTGTAAAGTAGCAACAAAAGTTCCTCTCTGTACAAAAGTATCGTAGGTTTGCAACTACGGATGCCACATGAAAAGTATATACAGATAATAGGCATATTTAGTTTTGATAATAAAATACTAAATTTCATCATACGAGCAACACTAACACACTCGCAACATTTTAAGAGGAAGCGGTCCCTATTTTCTCTCTAAATATTACGTCTTACGATAGCGTGAAAAGGGAACAGCCCTTCTCATGTAAGTAAGAAGGCAGACTAGATAAGTGAAAATGATTTTAGGAAAAGACAAATATCGAACGATGTAGGGAACTGTTAAAACATAATGGATAAATTGAAGTCCTAGGAACACAATCGATTGTTATATCTGGATATTAAATATGTCAGTTAAATGAATGGTGATAAAACACGTTTACCTTTCGGTTGTAATGACGACACGAAGACCGAAGACAACCAGTTACAGAATATTGAATGAGTTCTTTAATCATCTGTCGGCCGATTGATGATGTCAGGAATTCAAACTTGTATGACTGCATAGCCTAATCTTCTTCCCCTTCACCTCTAAGGGGTCAGTTCTGCTAAGTCGCTCCCGACTCTCGACTCTAACTCACTCTATCACTATGATTGTGATTGTAATCTTTTAATCTTACTTCGAACCATCTCAATATATTAAGAAACCCCTTTGTTTATGACGTCAGACTGTTGCTCTCAATTGACGGGACTAAATTCCACGTGTCTTTTACATATGTCTGTCCAAACACTCTTTTGGCAAAGAAAGAATTCCAAATTTTAATTGTTTAATATCTAACCTATTTTAATCATTATCAATAAACTCGCATTTTCTATACTTTTAACTGACATATTTAATATCCAGTTATTTTTAAAAGAATTAACAATCGACTGCATTCCTAGGATTTCAGTTTATTCATTATCTTTTAAAACTTTCCTACAGGGTTCGATTCTAGCCTTTTTCTAATGTCATTTTCACTTATCTAATCTGTCTTCTTGCTTACATGAAAAGGGGATATTGCTACCGTTGTCATCGGAACGAATTCTACACGATCCACATATTCTGTGATTATACCGATCGTAACTGGCTCATACACACATAGACTTAACATAATATTTCTAGTTTCTGTTTCAAAAATAAAGGCTTATTCTTTTAAATCCGTCCACCCTGATTGGCTGAGCTAAAAAATTCTCATATCCCAGAAACCAATTCTTCGCTTCATAAAAGAACGGTTACTAAAATAAAAATATGGCGTCACTAAAATACATTATTTCGCTCGGCGTCAAGTTCATTTAAGAGAGACAATCATTAAACAAACGTGCCATAAGCAGTTTAGTTGCTTTCTTTCTTTGTCGTTGTTGCGGTCAAAACATCAGTACAATAAGTATACAGTTTTTTTTTCCATTAAATACATGTAAACATTATGCTTTAATTTAAAATCGTAAACATATTATACACTATAAAACTATCCGTTCTATTTTTTTGTCGACAAGTTTGTTTTGTGTGTTTGTATATGGGGGGACGGTGTGTGTGCATGTGTGTGTGTGTACGATACAAATACATCGTAGCAGTCAAATCGCTGTTCTCTTCAAATAGACGGCATTCGCAATGTGTGTAAAGGGTTACCCTTCCACACTTCTTTCTTTCATTGCGCGTATTTCCCTCCAAATGTTATTCATTTTCGTTCGTTCATGCATGCCTTTCTGTGCGTGTTTTCGATCCTGTTGCATCTGAGAATGCGAAAACATTTTTCTTCTTCTTAATCTTCTATTTTTAATTATCGGTTCATTTGTATTTTTTTTTAATTCTGTTTTCTGCATTCCAGAATTTAATTGCGTCGAAGTTGGAATCTTTTATTTATTGATTACTTTTTATTTCAACCGTTGAACTTTTTTAAAAAATCATGTATATCTAATATCTCTCTTTCTCCACCTTTTTACAAACACCTATTTTTAATTTTTACTTTAAAATATCTAATTTTATTTAGAGAGTAAGTGACGTTTTTAGACGCTAACAGTTAGACTAATTTTAACGTTTACGAAATATGCCCGACTATGGCCTTCGTCTTGCTTCATCTGTCACGCATGCACACACACATAAATACACATACATTGGTACTTTTTCCTTTTAAAAACTTTTTATTTTTAAAATAAGTTGCGTTTTTTAGACGCTAGCCCCTCCCCCGACTGGGGCCTACACCACACACACACACACACACACACACACACACACACACACACACACACACAAATAATAACGTTATCATTTCAGCACGCTTAGTCGCAATGCAATTGAATGAGATATTAAAAAATACTAGGGTAATATTTCAGCATTAAATGCTTTATATTTGTTTGATTAAAAATCACACCTAAACTAATTAACCGCTCATTATCTATTTTGCAACACAGCTGCTACCTGTATGGGGAATATCTAAATATGATCTACAATTAGTTCTTCCTAGGATCATGAGAAGGATGTAGAAGCACTTTATCCTAGTACTTCATTTTAAGATAAACAACTTAATTTATATATTTTAGAACCTTAGACAACGCTGGGTATCCCTGTTTATATATATATATATATATATATATATATATATATATATATATATATATATATATATATTAGGGTTGGGAGGAATCGGAATCGGAAACCGGGAATCGAAAATATCGAAAATTTTGGGGTATCGGAATCGGAAAAAGTATATCCTTATTTTCGATTCCAAACCGATTCTTTTCATTTTTTTTTACAATAAAAAATGAAACAACCACAATTTTTTTATTAGAAGCTGTTCCCTAACAACAGAAGACTGAGTAAGGACACATAATTGGTGATAAGTCTTATTTACAGATTTAACATTTATTCACAGACTTTTAGTTATTTTATTTTTGGTCATTTTCCGAGAGATAACTTGACTATTCCTTTTGCAAACATTTAGCATCTATTCGCTAAATTCCTATATACCCCTAGTCAAGGGAGTTCACTTGATTACTAGAGGGTTTTAAATTCTCTGGAAGTTTTTCTTTTAACATCACTGGCACCAGCTGTACATTGGCGGTGTCTCTCATCGGCTTCTTCTGAAATAATTAAAGTTTATAGCACTTCTCTTTGGACGCAAGTGAAAAATATAGATGAAAATCTCCGTGGAGTTTATCAAAATCTAGGATGAGATATATAAAGAAAAATATTCTGAAGATTTTCTTAAATAAAAAGGAAATTATATCTTCATTTAAACTTATACACGTACCTCAAAACGAAGCAGTCGAGTCCGGTTGACTTTGTTAGGGCCTTATATACAAATTTATTGGACAGTTTTTTTTTCTGTTTTTTTTTTTTAAACTGTCCAATAAATTTGTATATAAATAGCCCACATAAGCCAAAAACGATCTTATAGTACGATGTAATTTTAAAACACGACCTTATCATTCGAAGTAATTTTAAAACGACTTTTTATATAACCAGCCTGACGATGGCGGAAACGCCGAAAGCGCTCGCAGACTACGGAACACTTTTACACCATTTTACATATAACACAAGAAGGATTATTCGAAAATTGGAAAAAATAAAACGGAAAATTGTCAAACAAGAAAATGCTGTGCTATTTAACAACATATATATATATATATATATATATATATATATGTATATATATATATATATATATATATATATATATATATATGTATATATATATATATATATATATATATATATATATATATATATATAGTAATAAAATATATAGGGCACTTAAACTACACAGAATATTCCGCGGTTCATCAACACTATGATTCATCAGGCTTATGCCAGCGCTTTATATATATATATATATATATATATATATATATATATATATATATATATATATATATATATATGTGTGTGGGGGGGTGCGTGTTTGTATGTGTACTTTTCTGTTTGTGACAATTTGAACACAATCAGTGCAGACTACGGAGAAGTGTGTTTGCATTATAATTACACGCGCATCTACCCTTACGTAGGTGCACATTGTCACTTAAGAATAAACGGAGGCATAGATCGCAATATATATATATATATATATATATATATATATATATATGTGTGTGTGTGTGTTTGTTTATGTGTGTTTGTGTGTGAGTGTGTTTGTGTAAGTCAGAGTAGAAATATATAAAAAGCGATAAAGATAAAGATGTAGATGATGACAAGTAACAGATATCATTTAGAGTTTTTTTTTTTTTTGTATTTTTTTAATCTATTTTCTGGGTAATTCTCAACTTGGTTTATCCTATATTTTACTTATTTACATTATCGTGTTCTTTCGTTCCCTTGTCCGGTTTCTTATCCTAGTTGAGACTGTATTAATTAATATTAGCTATGTTATTTTTCTTCGAATGTCTTCAGAGAAAGATGTCTTTTTTAGGTGATTTGAACTTTGACATTTGACATGAAGCCCCTGAATCTCGTTTACAGGCTTCCTTTGCTTACGATTGATTTTGTGTTGTTTTAAATTACTTCTTTTGTTTCCTTTCGTTGTAACTCATCGTATACGTATTTACATCTTTTCTTGTTTGTTTTCGTTTGGAGACAAGTAAAATACAATATTTGTCGGATGTAAGTAAAAATATACCTTTTGCACGCTACCCAAAACAAATAAACACACGGCAAGAAAGGGAACAACGAATATGACGTATATATCAATAACAACTATGTTTTACCACGCACTCGGTCTCTTGTATAACTGAGTTTGTTTTTGTTAATGTTTAGTTATGAATATGTGGAGCATTTAGACTAGGCTCAGTATATGTCTACACAAACATACACACACAGACACACACACATATGTGTGTGTGTGTGTGTGTGTGTGTGTGTGTGTGTAGCTGTTCGGCTAACATGCAGCAGTCGAGTCCGGTTGACTTTGTTAGGGCCTTATATATATATATATATATATATATATATATATATATATATATATATATATATATATATAGTCATCCACATGCAATACTGTTTCACTGATTCACAGCTCATCAGTGTGGCTAGACAAGCAACTAGGATCGAAAACCGATCACCCAAATGACAGTTGAAGCTTCTAATCGTTGCGCTAGACGGCTGCTGTTATGAGGGTAGTGAATTAACAGTGTTCTGACTTTGTTCAAATACCTAAGCTCAATTTGTTTACACAAAGAGCATCGCGTCATACTCTATTGGTAATTTGTACATTACTTCCCAAACACTCAACCTAACATAGGGAGCTTTATATATATATATATATATATATATATATATATATATATATATATATATATATATATATATATATATATATATAACTCAGATTATCTTCAGCTTGCCCTGCCGATCAGTACCACCACCACCACAGTTAAATGGACAGCGCATACACTCTAACCGAATTTATAACTTTGTTGGCACGCGCAAATCACTGCAACCCTTCTACTGGCACGTGTTTTACATGCTCTTCTTCGTTATTTATCTATTTCGGTCTCTCTTTGTAATTCACGTGTATTTTCCCTTTCTCCCTTTCCCCCTCTTAACAAATAATTTCCCCTGTTCTTTTTAATTCATTTTTAATTCATTTCCATTTCTTTACTTCTATTCTTAATCTGTAATTCCAATTCTAACAATATATAATCTATACTTCTCCCCAATCCCTTTATTTATTCTCTTTTTTTATTTTTCTTTGTTTTTCCTTTTCCCTTTTCTCCCTCTCACTCCTCCCTCTTAACTACTTATTCAACACTCCAATTCTTGTTTATGTTTATGTTCATTTTTAATTTCTTCTAATTTATTTTGGCTTTAATTGTCTGATGAGATCGGTAGTATACTTTAAATAATGATTGAAAGCAAATGAAGCAAAATTCCCTCGGTTGAAAGAATAAAAACATATTTAGCACGTTTCCCCCGTTTGTTTTTCGAAATATACCTCCTAATATATATATATATATATATATATATATATATATATATATATATATACAAGGGGGCCCAAAAAAGTAAATGCTAAATGGAGGCCATCTCGAACATATGCTGTAGAACGGATAAAAAAGACCAATGTTTCATTTCATCCGGACAAAACACTAAGAAATGTGGCCTAATTAGAATTGAGGCCCGTGTTTTTTGGTCACCCTGTATATGTATATATATATATATATATATATATACAAGGGGGCCCAAATATATATATATATATATATATATATATATATATATATATATATATATATATATATTAGAGTTCTTCATTTTTTAAAACACTGAGTTGGTAAGGAAATTGAGAACATAATTTTCCTCTTCCTAATTTACCATTTTCATATGTTATAGTATATCTTTCGTTTGAGTCGTCTGGTCTTAATTGATTCTAGGACGAAAATTCATCTTGTCTGTGGCGTATCCAGCCTCCTTGTATGACTTAAGGGAAAATCCCTTTTAGAAGGTCCTCATAAAAGCTATTACGGTTAGATATAGTGAGGAGGCCATATTTGGGTAACGAATACTATGTTATTTTGAATATTAATCCAGGGTTTACTTCTTGTGAAAAATGATCATCGTGCCTGCTTGTACTGATAAAAAGCCTGTACAGAGAAACCTTAGATCCTCAGGGAGAGTGTCTAATAAGCAGTCAAGTTCTTTCCAGTAGGCATTCAAGTAATGTGCGTGTAATTCATAATGTAAGTTTAGTAAGCCAATTTAACGCAGATCCTATAATTAAGTATTTCGATTTGTTGTATTCATTTTTTTCTAAACTATGAATTTTTATAAACAGAATAATGCAAATAGATGAAGACGATGACGTGAAGAAACCGTGGCTGACGACGAATTCTATCTGAGCGATCTCTATGGAAAAATATTAAGAGAGAGAAAGAGAGAGAGAGAGAGTAAAAGTGATAGATACAGACCTAGTAAGAAATTCATCATTTGATGAGTCATTTGCAAAAAAGAGATAATAACGGCAATTTAAAACGGAAAATTATTTTTACAAACATAACTCAATCCTTAAACTGACACACATTTTAATATGATATATTTTGTATGGTAAAATATCTAGCATGAATGCAAACTTGTCTTTTATATGAAAACAGATAATGATTTCGGAAATATATAATTCTGACACGTGTGATGAAAGTTATATGGTTGTCTGAGTAATAGATTTAGGTTGACCTGACACCAAGTATTGAATATATTAACGAGTTCACAGAAAAGTTGCAATTGTTTTACTTTTTTTATTTGGTTCAGCATTAATTAAATAAAGAAAAAAATAATGATAGGGTAATTGTGAAAACAATCCTGGCGACGAAAAATCCTATAATTAACTAGAAAAGCACCGATGACCCAGAGTTGACTCAGAGCAGGTAGTAGTAGTAGTAGTAGTAGTAGTAGTAGTAGTAGTAGTAGTAGTAGTAGTAGTTGTTGATGTTAATGTTGTTATTTTGCGTTTGTTTTATGTTTTAAACTTAGAAAAATGTCACAGAAACTTGTGGAATACTTCAGAAAGCTTTGAGAACATATTGCATGAATCGAACATCAGTTTTGAGTGGCATCAGAGATTAATGGAAGGCAGGAAGCCTGTACAGGATGATGAGTAGCGTGGGAGGAATAATAACGTCAGAACATCAAAGTTGAGCTGCCAAATAAGATAAGGACCGTCGTATATCAATAGGGACAATGAGTGCACAATTTGATGTCAGTGTGGGAACTGTATACACAATTATTCGTGAGGAACTGAAGATACGGAAGATTTGCCAATTTTTCTCAAGGATGCAGTCTACAACTTTATCCTTGTCACAGACTATTTACCAAGATGGGCATCAAGACTGTTCGTCACCCTACCTTTAATCCAGATTTTGCTTCCCGTAATTTTTGGTTATTCCCTAAGCTCAAAAACACTATTGGATACGGCCGTCATGAGACAATTGAGGAGATGAACGGGGCTGTGACCAGAATCAGAGGACTTTCAATGGGCCTTCCAGAAGTTGATGGAACGATACAACAATACATTGTAGTCGAAGATTACATTGAAGAGGTTGGTTGTTTTTGTTTTACGGCATATCAACCTTTTTCAGGTTATTTAATGCCGAATCTAGTTATTTTGAGGAACGCTTTTTAATGGAGTATATTTGTTTTTTTTTTTTAAGTCGGATTTTATTTAACCCATAGTTGGGACCCTAACAGGTACTACCACTCCAGGTAAGAGTGGACCTGGGAGCAATGTCAATTAAAGGGTGGATCCACACTCCACAAAGCCCGCAAGCTGGAGCCTCACCATCGGATATAGTTTTAGGTCATATCCAGGACCACATTGAAGAGGACTAGAGTTTTATGTATGTACTATGAATAAAAGTGACAATACAAAAGCGTCTCGAAATTTATTGAAGGCACCTCGTATATACATACCCGAGTGTTCAATTAAGATCACTCTCTATATCTTAATAGTTTCCCAATTCACGACTGACAATGTAACTACTTTATAGTTTATCTTTATTACTAACAGGACTCCCAATATTGCCCGGTCGTAAATTACGTCTACGTATGATATTTTGATTAATGCAGATTTCGTATTTATTATAATATTATATTAGACCCAATATAATTCACACACCACCGTGTTTTAATATATGGTTAAGTGTTAGTTTTACTCAATTTGAACGGCTTTAAAGCTTATTTTGCGGCCAAATTTCAAATAATTTTTACAGTTCATATGTCACCTCCTCAGCTATATTTTGAAATACATATTTGTAATTTACGTTCATTAACATAAAAGTTAAAATAAAATTACTGGTGTTAAAAAGTCCTCAGAATAAGTAAGGAATGTGAGGGACAGCTTCTTTTTATTAGCGGTTGGTTATCATAGCAATTTTTTCAACATTGATGTTTGAGAGATGATTTCTTCTTGTTAGTTGTTGGTTACTGTGTTAGGGCTTATAATATTTCGCTCACCTGTTAATTCTGTCACTCTCTTTTTGTTCATTCTTTCTGTTTATTTTTTTTAATAACGTCTTATATTTTTATTTTTATTTATTAGATTTCATAGAAAAAGCGAGTATGAAAAGTAATATGGTAAAGATTAAGTTTAGAAAAGTAAAAGGACTAGTTGATAAAACTGGAAAAAAAGACAAGATATTATAGTAAAAAATATAATTAATTAATTACTTAAAATGTTGCGATATTAGTATTTTTTTAAAATTCAATTTATCATTATATATGAATTCTTTATGCTGCAATATTTTAAGTTATAAATTTATTATATTTTTTACTAGAATATATTGTCCTTTTCTTTGCCAGTTTAAACAACAAGTCTTTTTACTTTTCTAAGTTTACTCTTAACACCATAACTTTTCATGCTTGCATTTTCTTTGTGATATAGATAAAAATGTTTAAAAAATATGACTCGTGCTACGACCGAAAACAGAAGCTAAAACGTTTAGCTTACGATTCACGTTTTCCTTTTGACATTTATGTCTGAGCTATGAAGACATGATTGCTGCAATGCTAAAACTGAAAATATGAACCTATAGCTATTACGTTGCACATGCATATTAATAATACCGTCGTTCTACCTTCACTTTGTAAATTTCATTTTTTTTAAATTTTCACACTTTTGCACAGATTTTCTTCGGCTATAACCCAAATATAAAGTTTTGCATGGATTTGAATTCTTAATATATTAAGTGTCCTATCCGTAGACGAAAACTGACTGAAGAGTTTGGTAGGCAATTTTTAAAGAAATATATATACGCATAAGTAAATATATATATAGATAAATGTTTGTAGATTTTTCGTATAACGTTCTGGCGCAAATATTATGCAAGTATAACTCATGTAGAATATCTGCATGAATATAATTGCACGTAATATTTAACTAGAGATGACCATCCCATCAGAAAACTGAAAAAACTAATAAGTAATACAGTAGAATACCGGAATACGGTCACCCTAGGATACGTCTGCTTCAGGTTATGATGTGGAATACGATGTTTTTCCGTATCCTGGTTACGGTATTATTTACATTATTATTACGATGTTGTTTACAATGTTATTTGATTATATACCGAAGTGTATTTAGTTACGAATTTTTAATGTCGTATCACGGGGTTCTACTGTATATTAAAAATAATGTTTAAACGAATATGCAAATTAGCTAGATTTTTTGCAAGTGCATCTCCAATCCATATATAATAAAATTGTATTTTCTTTTTAACTAAATACAAAAAATGTGTTTTAATATGAATATCAATGCACAAAAAAATTCAAATTTATAGAAACACAGAATAAGTTGATAAAAAGGTTTTCGCGGAATTTTTTAATTTTGATTTCAAATGGTGTATTTCAAATAGGTTTTCGTCACTTTTGTTTTTTGACTTTATATCTTCATTTTCGGTTCTTGACTTTATATATCATTTTAAGAGCGCTTTCGCCCTGTCTAATCGTTTAGATTATAATGGTTTTTAACAATTATGTCTTATATTTAGAACGTTTAATACAAGATGAAAAATACAAATTTCTTTTTTTAATTCAAGCTATGCCGAAAAGCTGCTGTTACAGGGAAGGGCTATAGCCTTCCCATGTAAATAAGAAGAATATTAGATAAGAATAATTGAGATTAGGATAAGCCTAGAATCGAACCCTGTAAGCAAAGTTAAGAAATGGGATTTTAGAAATTAAATCTATCTTTTAGAAATCTGAATATTAAATATGTCAGTAAAAGAATGAACAATGCAAATTGAATTATACTGTTTAAAATAGGTTAGATTAGAATTGTGTTGGACAAACATATGTAAAACCACGTGAAACTAGTCACGTTTGAAAAACACACTTCTGATGTCATAGACAAAGGATATTTCTCCATATCATGGGTGCGGATTTTAGTCAGTCAGAAGAGAGCCAGTTAGGCACATGAATTGAGTTGAGAGTTGAGAGTCGCACAGTTGAGAGTCAGTCAGTTGGTCAGTTGATCCCTTGGAAGCGAAGAGAGAAATTTTAGACTATGTAGATCCAAATTTGAATTCCTGACGTCAATGACCGGTCGATCAGATGAATAAAGAAGTCATCATTATGTTGTAACTGTTGTCTTGTGTCACATCCTTCATCACGAAAGGTAAGTGTGTTTATCATCTTATAATGAACATTGTGTAACCATTCGAAGAGTATGTATCTCCCCTCCTCTGTGTTAAGAACTGTGCATCATATCACCCTCTTCTCTAATATGTGTTAAAAGAACTGTAATATATATAAATGTCTTCTCTCCGTAATCATCACTATCGTTATGTCTGTATTACATGAGCTGCGTTAAACACACCCATCTCTGTGTCTCGATACATCTTCTATCATTATATGTGATCAGTTTTCTATAATAGTCAACCATAGAGGAGCCTATTCGTGACCAGACACACACACACATACACACACCGATATTCAGCTTTATATTATTTATATACATGTATATATATATATGTATATATATGTATATATATATATATATATTATATGTGTGTGCGTGTCTGTGTGTGTGGACATCCACAGAATGACATATACATATGTTTATGAGTAAAATATGTTTTCCAATTGTATTTCTGTATTTATACTAAATCTTTTATTTCTGAAGTTTAATTTAAGTTCGTGTGTTAAATGTTACAAAAGTGCATATACTAATAGATGATAAAAAACTATATACCAAAGTCGTAGATGTTATGCATATTACCATTAATCCTTCTTCCTATATAAAAACGTTTACACTTGAGAGCATTTATTTCGTAGCAGAGACACAATCATGTGATTTTAAATATTTCACGCACAGACTGCGGAGGAAAATTGGAAAGATTTAATTTTAAAAAGGAATAAAAACAAAAGCGCTCGATCACATAAATTCGAAGAATATGGTGATCTTGTTTTATGATATTAGATAAATGTTTTATATATATACATACTATTATTAAAATGGATAAACTTCAACAATATGAAATTCAAAATGGAGGCGGAGAGCCCTAGTGGCTTGACGTTTCGCCCGTTTTATGCGTGCTTTCTCAAAGGGAATGGCCAATGAATATCTATCTTGAGAAAACCCGCATGAGACGCGTGAAACGTCGAGCCTCTAGATCTCTCCGCATCCATTTTAAATTTCACATTTATTTCATATATATATATATATATATATATATATATATATATAAATGTTTATTTTGGAAATATTGTTGATTTCAATGTATACCGTTTTCATTTAACGGGTTAAGACTGTTATGATAAAAAACTGATTCACCGTTACTTTTGAGTAAAGCTCAATGTGTATATTTTATAGGTACAGAGCGTTATAATACCCATCCCATTAACGAAACGGCTGTAATGATGGCACAGTACCCAAGATGGCCGACCTGTAACAATGTGAGGAGGGGATTTTTTTCCGCAAACGAATGGACCAGGTTTATCATGTACAAAATTTACTCTTTGTTGGAAATTACATCTGACGAATTGGTGGGAATAAGGAGATTTTTATGAAAACATAAAAAATAAAATTGCCATGCCATGGCTGTAATGAAGAGATCCAGGATCCAATAAACAAAAATTATAAAATAGAAAAAATGTAAGTCTTTGAATTTCAACAAGGATTTGACCTATATATCTATAATATAAAGCTCAATGTATGTGTGTGTGTCTGGTCACGAATAGACGTATCTATGGTTGACTATTATAGAAAACTGATCACATATAATGACAGTAGATGTATCGAGACACAGGAATGGGTATGTTTGATCCGGCATAATGATGATTCATTAAAATTGTGGGGTCTGCGTACGCCCCTGGTTCACAAACTATGGAAATAAAAAAAATTAAAAATTAGAAAAAAAACGTTTACAAGTGGTTTTGTCATAAATGTACATAATAATACTTTGATAAGTATGTTTTAACTTAAATAGGGATGATATAATAAAATTGTGGGGTCTGCGTTCGCACCTGGCCTCCATAGAATGGAAATAGGCACACACTTTAATAAATACTTTTCATATCTATCTGCTTAGTATACTTTGATAATTATGTTTCAGTTTGAAGAAATATTGTATAATAAAATTATGGGGTGTTCGTTCGCGCCTGACCTCCATGGAATGGAAATATGTCACAAAGTTTAACAAGTTTTTTTTTTATTATAGATCCACAGAATATTGTGATAAGTGTTTCAGTGTGAACAAGTATGGTATAATAAATTATGGGGTTTATCTATTTTATTTTTACGTTCATCATATTTTGCTTTGGTTTTGATACCCCCAAATGCGAACAACCCTTCCTTTTCATAAGCTATCATACTTTCATAAATCAGAGTCCATTTTCTGTAGGCTGCTTTTTAACCAAGTCAACGATGGGTACTTTTTGCAGTATATATATATATATATATATATATATTTATATATATATATAGTAATTTATAAAATGTATATGGCGATTAAGCTACACTGAATATTCTGCATTTCATCCACTATATGATTCGTCAGGCTTATGCGCGAATTCTGTGGTTGCTTCTTGTTTTTATATATGTTGAGGATTTCTAGTTAGCCAATCAGCTTTCTAGTATCCACCGCGCCCCTTCCTATCAGCCAGTGGGCATGCATTTTATCGAACAAAGGATCTGTTTTAGAACTAGGTGAGTGGTTTAAGGTAGATGTTTACCTTCCTTTTTTTTCTATATATATATATATATATAAATATAGATATGTGTATATATATATATATATATATATATATATATATATATATATATATATAAATGTAATTCTTGGTTTGTTACAAGTGAATAAAACATATTTCTACGTTACCAATTTATTTGAAATTTTCAGACAACCCATCTTTAGAGTCGAGGGATGTTTTCATGTTATTAAAATAAATTTACCTCTCGAATTATTAAAATATTATATAAAATAAATATATTTTTTAACCGTTAGTGCGAACCTGCTTTGTTGATAAAACTGAACTTCCGGTTCGATTCATTTCACAGCCAAGAATTGACGAAAAAGAAGTAGATTTCACTTTCTGTTTACTCGATAAGTAAAAAAAACAAAAAAAAACATAATTCATTTGTTTATCTTCCAAATTTTTTAATTTACACATTTTTTCTTTATTATATAAGGCCAAAAAATTTTGTCGCTTGCTTTTTGAGTTTTTTGTTTTTGTTTTTCGATATAAGATTGGTTGGTAAATGTACAGTTTTTTTTTTACGGTTGGTGTTAATGCAAAGAGTGGTCCGCGCTTTTTTTTAATCGTATTTCCTGGTTTAATTAAAGTTTTATTTATTTATAATTCAATTGTAAGGTTAAAATGCACCCTCCCCTCCCCATGTTAAGAATGTTTTTTTTTTAAGTATTAACGTAATTATTACAACACAGATCACTCTCTGCATGAGTACTGTACTTTCACCTAACAATTTAATAAACAAAACATGGTACTTATGCAGAGAAAGTACTATAATAATATTATAATAGAATAATAACGTTATTTAGAAAGCCATTCTTAACATGGGGAGGACGTTTTGTTACTATTCTATACTTTCACCTAACAATTTAATAAACAAAAGATGGTACTTATACAGAGAAGGTACCGTGCTGAAATAACGCTATTAAGAAAGCCATTCTTAACATGGGAAAGGGAAAGTGTTCTGTTTTATATTTTCCCCTAACAATTTGATAAACAAAAGATAGGACTTATGCAGAAAAGGTAACGTGCTGAAATAATACCGTTATTTAGAAAGCTATTCTTAACATGGGGAGGGAGTTTTGCATCTATTCTATACTTTCACCTAGAAAATACCGCGCTGAAATAATGTTATTTAGAAAGACATTCTTAACATGGGGATGGTATTTTGTAACTATTCTGTCCTTTCACCTAACAATTTAAAAGCAAAACACGGTACATATGCAGAAAAGCAACCCCGCTGAAATAATGACGTTATTATTTATAAAGCTATTCTTAACATGGGGATAGGGATGTTTTGTAACAAAAGTTAAACTTAAGCAGACAAGGAACAGTACTGAATCATTAACATTATTTAGAAAGCCATTCTTAACATGGGGAGGGAGGATGTTTTCTAACTATTCTGTACTTTCAGTGCTGATGCAGAGAGTGATCTGCGCTATTTTTAAAATCGCATTTCCACGTTTAATTAAAGTTTTATGATATGTTTTTTATTCAGTTGTAAGGTTAAAGTACAGAATAGGTACAAAACCCCCTCCCCATGTTAAGAATGGCTTTTTAAATAATAACGTTATTATTTCAGCAAGGATCACTCTCTGCATGAATACCGATTAACGTTTTGTTCTTTGCTTTTTTACCGTATTTTTTTCAAGAAAACCTTTTTTTAACAGAGATTGAAAGTGCACGTTTTTTCTTCTTTTTTTACAGAAGTTTTCATATAAGAAAATATGAATGCTTATAAAGAAATTGGGTACTCGTTCACTTATTGATCCGTGCTGAAATAATAACGTTATTATTTAAAAAGCCATTCTTAACATTGGAAGAAGAGGGTGTTTTGTACCAATTCTGCACTTTAACCTTACAATTGAATGAAAAAAAACGGTAAATTTTTAGATTAGGTCCACCTCCACAATTTTCTTTTAAATGACGACTTTTATAGGTTTTCGACTATACGGAAATCGTATTGAAATTTCGCAGAAATAAGTAGTTATCGAGATATTAAAAATTTGTATAATGCATTGTAATCTCTGGCAGCCATCTTTTT
>NC_136484.1:36133647-36136147 GCF_053919585.1 Euprymna scolopes | reverse complement strand
CAGTGTTGACTTAACCTTACCTCCCTTAATTTGAAGAACAAAAAATGTTACCGATAGTAGATCAAGTTCCATATTCTTAATTAATTTGGCTAGTCTATTCATGTTATAAAAATGAATTTCTTACATGTGATATATATATATATATATATATATATATGTATATATATATCCGTGTGTGTGCGGGTTTGTGTGCGTGTGTGTGTGTGTTACGGATGTTACAACATATAAAATAAATATTAAAATTTCAACGATATTTCTCGCGGTTGATATTGGCCGATGGGTTTGTTTCTTTGCTAATAGAGTCATAAATGACTTCGTGGTCAGGTTCGAGTTTTCTGCCCGGTAGTAATTGTGTCACCCTGCAGTGATGATTCCAGAAAGAATGAAACACTAGTGTCTGTAGGTATCAAAATAAAAAAATATATATATATATTATTGTAATAATTATATATATATATATATGTGTGTGTGTGTGTGTGTGTGTGTGAGTGTGTGTGTGTGTTTGTATAAATAACAGTTTTCAACCATTATTAGCCATTGTCTTTCATTATCATCATATCGTATGAATTTAATATTGGCAGAATTATTTCGGTTCTCGGGAGGGCCCACGTAAAGATTATTATCAACTTAAGTGAAATCGATATTGCTGAAAGAACTGGATTCGAACTTGAAATGTTCAGGCCGTCAGTCCGTGTTGTTAACCTCCCATTGTCAGCAATAGGGGAATATGATTGACTTTATTCCGTGCAAGTCATCGGAGTACATAATGTTATCGGTATAGAAAATGTATAATTTAATGTTCGAATAATACGTGTCCATAGATTTTATCTTAGAATTTTGAACTTAGCCCGCGCCCCCAGGTTAAAGGCAAGCACCGTATTACCAGTTAAATTTGTGTATACATTCGTTTGACCAGTCGATTGATAGCGGGGCTTAATGTTTCGCTAATAAATGTACCTCCTTACTCTTTCACTTTTAACTAAAAATGTCCACACGGAATTCCCTGTCAACGAAACCTTTCCTTATATTTCACCTTCGTTTATCTCAATCGTAATCTGTTCTTTTTATCTTTATTAATTTCTAGCCACATGCAAAAGCACTTGACCACCCGATCCGTTTTGCCATTACGACTAAAAAATGACCATAAAAATGACCCATCGGAGACGGACCGAATGATTATAAAGACGTGTCAACTCGTGCCCATGACCATCGTCACCTTGGCTTTAGATTCTACGTTACAATTGCTCCAAACGGCCTTTCTACCTTGCGGCCCAATAAATTACATAAAGCTCCTCTCCTAAGTATGCGGATAGATACTTATTTTTTTTCCTTTTTATTAGTCTGCATGACATGAACATGATCTGAGATCAAACGTTTTCCCGAATTATCTACTTCACTTTTCGCCGAGGGCTAAATACAAAGACGTTCGGCGTGAGTCCGTTAAGAGAGTCGATATGGCAGAGTTGACCAGTGCTGAGTTCCGAAAATGTTGTGAGGCTCACCCGTCCCTCTGCGTTATCTAAAACATCTTGCCCCCAAAAGGTCGAGTAGAATTAGGCATAGTGAAAAGTTACGGTCGAAACTTTCAGAAGTAATTTAATGAGAAAAAGGGATAGAACTTTGATAGCCCCTTCGCATATATATATATATATATATATATATATATATATATATATATATATATATATATATATATATATATGTATATATATATGTATATATATATAAAGGGATAGAACTTTGATAGCCCCTTCGCATATATATATATATGTATATATATATATGTATGTATATATATACATATATATATATATATATATATATATATATATATATATATATATATGGGAAGTGCCTTCAATAAGTATCCACCCTCATTTATTACAGCCATTAACAATTGTCGTAGGAACGTTATAATTTTAGTATGTTAGTGTTATACATCTCATGAGATAATTGACCATTTCGTTACAATTCCCTGTTCAAATGAACAGCTACAGGAAGAATCGGATTGCACTTTACTAAAGCCTATTTGTCACGGTTGATTAATTTTAAAAAATGCAATTTGGATCATAATATGCAATAAAATTTTGTTTAAAATTTGGAAAGAAAGACACAGAAACATATTGAATGTTTCACCCTGGTTTTGGACAATCTTGCCCAAATCGGGCATCAGTTTTTGACTGGCATAAAAAGTTGAGGGAACTCAGTTTCTCACCCTCCTTATAGTCTTAACTTTGATTCCTGTGAGTTTTGGTTATTCCATCAGCTCAAGAAAACCTCAAAGGTTGTTGTTATGATATAATTAAGCTCCAAGAGGCTGAAACGTTGATTATTCAACCTGTTACTTCATAATAATCTCGTGGGGCATGCAGAGGTTGTTGGAATTGCACAACTGGTGCATTGCAGCCAGATGAGTTTGCTCCATAAAGATCTCGAGTTAGATTTGTCTACTATCTATAATATTGCCAATACGAGAACAGTCTGGAAACCTATTCAATAT
>NC_136484.1:36108647-36131147 GCF_053919585.1 Euprymna scolopes | reverse complement strand
TTCCACTTGTCGAAAAATGGTTTATGTCAAGTTACAAATCTGTGGAGTAAAAATTGACGGAAAACTTTGGTAGAGACTTCCGCACGTAGAAGCTCACATTTATATACACCGTTCCTTCGTAAAATTAGCTAAAATATGATATCTTAATTAATGTAGGTTATGATGTAGCAAAATGAATATTTTGTATCAAGGCGTCTTCTCTTATCAAGACCCGAAGCCCACTTAATGGTAGGGGCTATAAATGCACGGTGGGCTTCGGGACAACAGTATAGTATTATTTAATTGTGTACAAAAGGTAGAAGTGGTTCATTTAATGGGACGCGTTAACAAAAACTTTAGCATTTTACTTGAATACGACCATATTTATTCAGATAGAAAGAAGTCTAGCAAAACAGAATTCGACATCTCGTATGACGAATTCAGTGCCCCGCAAAAGTTTGTAATACACATTTGAAACTGTCAGTGTTATTATTTCTAGCTTCCACATGGCAAGGAAAGTTTTTATAAACATAGAAAATGTATTGAAACTAAGATAGGAACAGTGGGAAAATAATAAAAATAACAATTTAACACAACACTAAGAGGAAACTCAATAATTAGCACCGCAATAGTTTACAACACATATCAAATTCATTAGATTTCTCAATGAATCTGTGACGGTTTATCATGGTAAAATGCTTAGAAGCGTCTAGAATGTTTGGGAATATGCATTAGTATTGTGAGACCGGATCTCACCCCATAATGGACTTGCCCAGATCATATATAATCAGCTCCTAAGGCTGGTACGGTGGAGTGAGATCCCAACGGATATTGTGCTCGGTACTATTACTATTCTCTTTATCTTTCTCTGTATCTTTGTACCTTTCCTTAATGAACTTGTAAATCACCTACTACGTTTTTCCCGTGTCGTTCTCGTGGACACAACAGACATCGAAGTAAGCAATTAGTAAAGGTATTGTGTTATTCTTTATGTAATAAACGTATTGTAAGCAACCACATTATGGAAAGAATAAACAGATTGGTCAAGAGTTCAGAAAACGAATTGTAAGTCTTCATCAAAGAGGAGTTTATATATAGGACAATATCCAAACAAGTGATGGTTCCATTGAATTCTGTTGGCACAATAATTCTGCACTGGAAGTTTCACAAATCAACCCTTCCTTTATCCAGATCAGGTCATCCTCGAAAAATAACCAAACGTGCTGAACGGTTATTAACAAAGAATGTTATGAATTCGCCTGGAGTTACTCTTGGTAAGCTGCAGAAGGACTTAGAAAACAGTGAAATCGAAGTTAGTAAGGATACAATCAGTAGAACCCTTCACCTTAAAGACGTCTTCTCTAGATCAGCGAGGAAAACTTCCCTTCTTAAGCCAAAACATGTTCGTGCTAGGTTTTATTTTACAAATGAGTATGCAAGCAACCCTCTGGAGTTTTGACATAACCTGCTTTGGTCAGATGAAACCCAAATTGCCTGGTTTGGCACTCCGAAAACACCGAAATCT
The DNA here is from genome assembly GCF_053919585.1 of Euprymna scolopes. Lineage (NCBI taxonomy): Eukaryota > Metazoa > Mollusca > Cephalopoda > Sepiida > Sepiolidae > Euprymna > Euprymna scolopes. Next base: position 36,129,643 of record NC_136484.1, on the reverse strand, counting down.
GGAGAAAATAGGCACTGAATACCAGTCAAAAACACCATTTTAACAGTAGAATTTCGAGGAGGATCCATAATGATCTGTGGTTGTTTTAGTGCAGGAGGTGTAGGAAAAGTGGAAATAATAAAATGACAAATGAATTGAACACTTTCTAGGAGAATCATGGAGAACAACCTTAAAGAAAGTGTGAAGTTGCTCAAATTGAAATCAGACTGGCTCTTTCAACATTATAACGATCCAAAACACACAGCGAATCTCACACAAAATTGGTTTAAATCAAATAAAGTGAATGTTTTAAAGTGGCCTCGTCATCTCCTGATCTAAACCCTTTAGAGAATTTATGGGGAGAATTGAAATTGCGGGTTCATAGAGTAGAAAATTGGAGAAAACTTGTGTAGAAGAATGGAATAAAATAACATAAGACATATGTAAGAAGTGCATAGCAGATTGTTCAAACCGTGTGCATGTTGTAATCAACAATAATGGTTATGCTACAAAATACTTGATATCATTTTGGAAATGAGTTGTAAAGTTATTGAGTTTTCTTTTCAATTTGTGTTAAATTATTATTTTTTTATTTTCCCTCTGTTCCTATCTTAGTTTCACTAAATTTTCTATGTTTATAAAAAAACTTTCATTACCATGTGGAAGATAGAAATACAAGAACTGACAGTTTGAAATGTGTATTGTAAACTTTTGCGAGGCACCCCTCTCTCTCTCTCTCTCTCTCTCTCTCTCTCTACATATATATATATATTTATTTATTTATTTAATATATATATATGTGTGTGTGTGTGCATATATATGACTACTTCATTTAATCACATAAATTAATATACGAAAGTATTATTTTATGCGTAACTGTAAGTATTTACTTCAACAGTGTTCAACACATAGGTAGAGCTAGATAGTAAGTTATAAAAATATATATGGCAATTAAGCTACACAGAATATTCCGCATTTCATTCACGCTGTAGCTTAATTGCCATATATATTTTTATAACTTACTCTCTCTCTCTCTCTCTCTCTCTATATATATATATATATATATATATATATATATATAAATGTTTACAGGTACAGAATTTATATATAGTTTTAAAAATAGAAAGCGGAAGTTTCTCGAGAGCTCTTTCCGCTATCATCGCGTCAGGAGAAAATCGATAGCGTACAAAATAATATTGTGTCGAAAAATAAAGAGTTCTAATGGGGAACTTATTAAATGTGCTAATAGTACGGGGACACTAAAATAAATTTATTAACGTTTAAAAACGATTAAAATATTGGCACAACGAGGGAGGAAGAAAAAAAAAAGAAAAAAAAAGCGGGAGAAAAGATTCAAAGTTCTCCAAAGAGAAACAATGCGTTGGATGTTTGTTTTTGCCGGCACAAAGAAGGTTGACGCACCGCAATAGAGACCGACTCCAAAATCTTTAAATGGTTTTTGGAGTCCGCTCTATGTAGCACCTCGAACCAATCTATTTTATATCTATCGGCAGAGCACGGGTTGTCAACCAAATGCTGGCCAATAGCAGAGTCCAAGGCTGCAGAAGGAGGGAGACCGCCAGGCCCCATCCTCCCTTGTCTGATCTTCGATGGAACATGCTGGTTTATACGAGTCAAAAGATGCAAGGATATTCGCCCAACATAACCAGCATCGCACTGGCATTTGAATTGATATACAAAGTTACTATTTTGGATGTGCATATATACATATATATATATATATATATATATATATATATATATATATATATATATATATATATATATATGCATATATATATACACACACACATATATGTGTGTGTGTGTGTATATGCATATATATATATATATATATATATATATATATACATATATGCACACACGGCATAATTACGTTTGACACACCGGTTCCCGTCGGATCACCGAAGTAAAGCAACGATGAGACTGGCCAGTACTAGATTGGTTACGATTTGGGACTTTCTGCTCCTGTATGTTCTCTGCGCTTATCTTGGTATTGATTCCAGTCATCCTACACTTCTCCCTACCACTGGACTCAAGCAGAGCCTATTAAGGAGATGTGAAGTTAAAGATTGTCCAATCCTTGCTACACGATTACAGGCGCAGCAGCTGCCCCTTTGTCTTTCAATACTGGGCAGAGGAATCGAGTCTGTTGTTGTCGGAGGAATCGAGTATGTGCATGCATGTTTCAGTGGAATCCTAATTCAAGTATAACACTTCATCAGACCAAAAAAAGCGCCGATATTGAAACGAGAGTCAAAATTACATTAGTTTAATAAGATAGTGCGTGTGGTTAACGTTCTGGAAGAAAGTGAGTTGTACCTTTTTGGAATGTGAGCAGTAAGTGTTTTTTGTTGAGTTGTTGTGGTGTAGGAAGAAACCAAAAAGCACTGCTCACATTCATAAAGTCTAAACTTCATTTTCTTCCAGAACAATTACCACACGAAAATATCTTATAAAACCAATGAAAATTTGATCGCTTTAAAATATCGATTCGATTAAGGTCAGATGAGATATTTTCCTTGAATAAGGATTCCACTGAATCATGTATGCACATATGTAACCAATAATGTTTGTATAATAACCTGACTTTATACTAGCTATCTCTTGTATTGAGCAGTCTTTACTAACTCTTTGAGTTTCATTGGATTTAGGTCTAGGAAGCCAATCAATACAACCATTACATTTATATATATATATATATATATATATATATATATATATATATATATATATATATATATATATATATATATATATATATATACATGGAGTAATCAATTTATATATTGGAAATAAAAATTCTTATAATTAGAACGGGATTGCATTATGACAGGTACAAAATTGATGTCGGTTTACGACATAAATTTTCTTTTGTATTAATAAAGCTGAACGTCTTTTTTTTTTTTTTTTTTTTTTTTTATTCAATTTTCACCCCAAACAAGGCACAGTGCCACTTTGAAGCAGGGGGCTACTATTAGGGAATTAATTAGCGGGGTCATTATGAAGGGAGAAGAGTAGAAAGATGTTTGTTAACATTACACTTGAACTTCTGCATATCATTGCAGTTGGGAAAGCAGAATCCCGGAAGGGAGTTCCAAAGACCCGCAGTTCTGGGGAAGAAACTATTGGAGTAAAAGGCTTTCTTGCACCTAGGGATCTCCACTGTAAAGGGATGAGACTTAGTAGCTTGTCGGGTTTGTCGGGGGTAGTTACGTCGGGGAGGTACAAGTGTTTGCAGTTCGTCAGAGCATTCACCATTAAAGTATTTGTAGAACAGGCAGAGGGATGCAACATCTCGTCGATGGGACAGAGGTTGAAGCCCAGATGACAGTTCAGGACCTATCAGGTTTGCGACTCTTTTTTGAACCCTGTCCAGGAGCGAGAGACAAGCAGCAGATGCACCAGCCCAGATGTGACAACAGTACTCCATACATGGGCGAATGGTTGCCTTATAGAGGTATAGGATACTGGCAGGCGTAAGTAGTTTTCTAGCACGGTAGAGGGAGCCAACCTTCCTTGCAGCAGCCTTGGCAATGCTCTCAATGTATCTATTCCAGTTCATATTCCCTGTAAACGTTAGGCCGAGGAGTTTAAAAGAAGTACTTTCAGGCAATGTGTTCTTGGCCATTGCTATTGGTGGTAGAGAAGGTTTCTTGTAGTTATTGAAGGAAACAAGCTTAGTCTTAGCAGCATTGAATGAGACCAACCATTTTTGTCCCCATTCCACTACGGATTGGAGGTCATCCTCTAGTGTTTCTGCCATTTTCTTGGATATGTGTTCATTTGTTTTCCCCTCATATCTGTTATAGAGAGTGGTGTCATCGGCAAATATACCCATCTCCGAAACAATATTATCAGGGAGGTCGTTTATGAATATCAGGAACAATAGAGGTCCAAGGATAGACCCCTGAGGCACTCCCGCATTTATGTCATATTGTTTGGATGTACGTCCGTCGAGGACAACTTTGATTTTTCTATTACTTAAGAAGGATTTAATTACGTTATGAATTCTTCCAGTGATTCCATATGATCTAATTTTCCTTAGAAGACCATCGTGCCATACCCTGTCAAAAGCCTTAGATATATCAAGGGCCACCGCTCTACCCTCCCCTGTTTTATCCAATGAACGGTATATACGTTCAGAAACTACAGTTAAGATATCTGCTGTTGAACGGGCTTGCCTGAATCCATATTGTTTGTCAGTCAAGAGTTTAGCAGCTGTTAGGTGCTGGACTAGGGCTTTATTAACTAAGGACTCAAATATTTTGGCGAAAAGCGGGAGGAGGCTAATGGGGCGATAATTTAGTGGGTCAGTTCTTTCACCAGAATTCTTGAAGACTGGTACCACAGAGGCGGTTTTCCAGCAGTCGGGAAAACAAGATTCGTTAAGGCATTTATTGTAAAGTTTGGACAGAACTGGAGCAACCTCGGCAGAGCATTTTTTTAATAGCACAGCCGGGATGAGATCTGGTCCACATGCTTTAGAGGTGTCTAGGTTTTTTATAATAGCATGTACCTGAGAAGGGGTGATTTTCAAGTCGTCAAGTGTGGCGTCTGTTCGCAGAGGAAAATCAGGGAGTGAGTGGTGTACCGAGTTCAGTGTGGAGTTTGAGGCAAACCGACTGGCAAGCAGATTAGCCTTGTCAGTTGCCGTGCAAGCAACCTCATGATTGTTTGTTAGTGGGGGAATAATTGACTGTCCATTATTAACTACGCTGTTGTAGATTTTCCAAAAATCCCGGGTTCCTAATTTCTGTGCTTCGATGCGCTTTCTGGTGGTTTCAGAGTAATCTGACTTAGCTGTGTCTATCACTCTCTTACAATTATTTCTAGCTTCTATAAACTTCTGTTTATTTGAGCTGGACTTATGTCGGTTGAATCTGCGGAACGCATGCTGCCTTTGACAAATGGCAGCTGCACAAGCAGAAGTAAACCATTGGGGGGAGTGGGGCTTGCTATAGTATTTCCGTGCGGGAACATGTGCTTCAATAGCAGTTTTGAACCATTCAGTTGTCTCATTTGCACACTGTTCCGCTGGAAGAGTAAAGATATTTTGCCATGGGGCATCTCTGATGAGCTCCCTGATGGCTTCCCAATCAGCCTTTTTGTAATACCTCGTTGTTTTGAGTAGTGGGTCTTCAGTTTTAGGGCGAGAATTTAGGCTGATTTCTACCATTATCACAGCGTGATCAGCATTCCCGAGTGGGCTATGGGCATTTGTTGTACAGTCATTGGGAACTGTTGTCAGAAAGAGATCTAGAAGTGAGGCATGTTGATCGTGCTGGTCTGGGAAACGTGTCGGAAATGTAACCATCTGAGATAGGGAATGAGATATAGAGAAGCTATATGTGGCGCTACCAGCTACGTCTGTGTGATTTGAGAATCCTAGCCAGTTACTGTGGTGGACATTGAAGTCACCAAATACATGTATTTGTGCGCTAGTATCGAGAGAGAGTGCTATATCTATGCTGTCTGAGACTTTGTTTATTAGGGTACAGTCTTGGTTTGAGGGAGAGCGGTAGAGAAAATATAAGTAGCTAATATTGTGTTGCATATTTAGTCTGAAGCACATAAAGGCCTGGCCCTCTGATTCTAGTTTTATTTCTCTAGTTAGGGGGAGGGTGTTTCGAATATAGACTCCAAGTCCATGCATATGTCTGTCCGAGTCCTTACGGTAGAGTGGGAGATAACCAGGCATGTTAAAGTGGTTAGAGGGTATGGAGGAGTGAAGGTTAGTTTCACTTAATGCTAAGATATCCGGGGTGTTTACAAGGAGAAATGACTCAACATCATCTAAGTTAGTTCTAAGCCCGCGGATATTAGTAAATGCAAGCCTCAAGGGAGGAGGCAGGTTGGTTTTCTTTGAGTTTGGTCCTGGTTTAAACGTAACTTTTGCTTGAGCTGTCATTTCATTTTATTTTATTTAAAAGTTTCAGTTAGGGTGGATGAGTGAGGGGGTGCTGGACAAGTAGTTGTGCAGAATACCAGACATGCAATACAAGTAGACCATCAGCTGTCCTCACCCACAGGATTGTGGCCTCGGGAAAGCCCACCGGGGATGAGTGCAGGGTCCCTTTCCATGCGCGACATGGCACTACAAACATCCCGATATTTTACAACTGTTGATGGAGCAGCCGCTCTAAGCGCTACCAAAGAGTTAGGGCTCCTGTACTATCAGTCGGAAACAGCAGCCAGGAACTGTCAATCCGGTACCCTCAATCCATTAGGCAAAGCCAGCCCAGTCCAACTGCACTGACATATATGGCACTGAAGCACCCCACTGTGTCCAGTTTAGGGGGATGGGATGTGGCAGGAGTGGGGAAAAGCGGCGTTCATTACCCTAGTCAGGAAACAAGGTCAACCACTGGGTGATTCAAGCGAGTCCCTGTGATAGTACCTCTACGCCTGGCCAATAGGCAAAGAAGGAGTATGAAAGCCGAGCGATAGACAGAGTCTATCTCCTCCTTAAGCAGTTTAGGTTTGCCAACCGGTGATTTGTTTGAGTCACCAGCTCTAGGAAGGTTGTCGTCCAGGACTGAAGAGGCCTCCCTCCCCTAGGTTTAGTTTCAGAGTTTTCCTTCTCCTAGACGGATGGCCTGGGAAGACCTACGGGTCCATCAGCTCCGAGGGGGTTCGCCCCGCGCCTGGGTCCTAATCCAGGTATTTCTGCGACCCCGCATGGGTAGTTAATATTTATTGGTTATTTAGGTTAATATCTCCTGGAAAATCGGGCATTTAGGTTAGCTTCTACAGAAGATTTTCACTCCTCAAGTGTGGTTTAAAAAGGGCATTATTATGCTGTCCATTTTCATTTATACTGAGAGAGGGCATACGTAAAAATTCATGCAGTGGAAGCAGTTAAATTTGCTACAGTATTGGATCGAGAGAGTCGAGTTGATGTATGGTTAGATATAGTTTTGTAAGTTTAGCAATGTATGGTTAGATATGGTTTAGTAGGTTTAGGAATGTATGGTTAGATATGGTTTAGTAGGTTTAGGAATTAGGATAAAGTGCTAGAGTATGATCTACTTTCTATTAGAAATTCTGATTTGGTGCCCAAACCGGACATTTAGTAAGACTGAAAGATTAGATATGTTCAGTATAGAGACAAGAGAACATTTGAAATGGAGTACAGTTATACCTGATAGATATAGGTTATTGCATATTCTGTAAGTATAGTAAAAGTATAGATGGATGGATAAGTAGTATTGTATACGAATGCATGGAATTTTAGACAATTTGAGTAAGTTGCCTTTAGACTACAACTAAGGAGAATGACTTCGCCTTTCTCTTAATATCAGGAAGTTTTTATTTCAATGAGTACCGGTTTAGTTTGTGTAATAATTATTGCAATACTATCTCTTAATAAAGAGATATTAACGGTTACTGTTCATTATAGATTACTTTAAGTCAATGTATTGGACTAAGGCTAGTAAGTATTTACTTAGAAGCTTGGTTATGGGTTGGGAGTTATAATCGGGAGCATGCCTAGGAAATTTTAGGTGTTAATGGGTATCGATTTGCGAGTTTGTTAAGGTCAAGGGCGGAGAGCAAGGACCCATCTAAGTTACGGGAGACGGATTTGTTTAGTGTCAACTTAGGAAGTAGAGCAGATTTGATTTGTTAGTGATCAGGAGAAAGAGAATTTAAGTAAAAAATAATAAGGTTTGTCATGCAAAACAGACAAGGCAGTCATCTTGGAGGTAAAGTATCTATAGGAGGTACTTGCTTGGTATACAAGCAGCAGTATTTTGTAGTTTGGAGAGGAATTTTAGGTACAATAGTTTCATGACTTATTGCAAAAGTCCGTAGTCAAGGTGAGGGACGATGTACTTCTTATATTGAAACTGGTTTTTTCTAATTTTAAAAGTAGTTGACTAGAGTGTTATTAGGTGTTCTACTTTGCTTAGGGATAGAATAAAGATTTAAGGTAATATTCAGGGTGATATAAGCAGTTTCATGAGGATTGGATATATGATCACTGGATGTTGAACTGCTCAGGAGGATTCTTGTATCAATTAAGAAGGATGTCTTGGTGATATAAGATTTGAGAAATTAAGAGTCTGAGGATACAGAGAGCTTTGAGCCGATGAGGATTCAGTATAGGCGATTGTATATAGGTAACAAAGGTGGTTTAGTTTAGTACGCACGTATTGTACATATTAAGTATACTGCTTCAGTTCAATCCCCTAACGCAAAGGAAAATCCGTTTGCATTCCGGTTTGCAATTTTGTCAAGAGGGGAAATTTAAAAACAGCTTATCTAATTGTTGATGATATCAGTTTATAGACAATAGTATAGACTGATAAATTGTTGTGTAAGGCATAAGAGCCCCTCATCTTCAGATGAGATGATGGATCACGAGCATAAGTTCGGAGCAGGGATCCGGAAAGGAAATGGACGTGTACAAGCAAGGGGGGGTCACTGATGTTTATAACTTTTTATTTTTTTTTCTTAAAAAAAAAAAAAAAAAAAAAAAAAAAATTTTTTTAATTAATTTTTTTTTTTCGATGGCTGATTATATTAAGTATCGTACTTAAATAAAGTTTTCATGTCCTCTAAATAACTTAGCATAATTTCTTTTTTTACCGAGTTTGTCTTTACTATAGCATTGACTTATTAATTAAGTGACATGGCATTGTAAGCGGCGAAATAGTCTATTTAAGTGAAGAAAAGTTATCGGTTACAATATGCCTGAAAATGGAAAGAATATTAGCTTTAAATTATATGCGAACAGTTAGGAATTTTTACTTAGCTTTGGTTTTTTTTTCTTGGATACTCGAGGCTAAAAAGCATGTCTTAATTATCAAGTTCCATTATCTTCTTAGTTTTTTCCTTTCTTAGTTTTGTCTTCATATTGTTTCATTTTGTATTTTGCCTACGTGGTGTCTATGTTTTTCTTCTTCTGCTGCATAATATATATATACATCCTGAACATGTATGGTTTTCGTTTATTTCTTTTTTTTTAATTCTATTTACCGTATTTCTTTAATTCCTTTTTGTTCGTTTATCTTTCTTTTTGCATATTCTTTTTTCTTTCATATCTCTGTCTTTCTTTGGTTTAATCATTTCGTGTTTACTAACCTTTCATATTTCTTTGTTTTTCTTCCTTTCTTTCTAGTTCAATTATGTTATTCATTTTTTTTTTCATCTTTTTCTCTTTTTTCTCGTTCTTTTTTTCTTTCACATCTCTGTCATTTTTATTTTGTTTAATCATTTCGTGTTTACTAACCTTTCATATTTCTTTCTTTTTCTTTTTTCATCCTTTCTTTCTTTTTATTCATTTTTTTCGTATTTTTCTCTTTTTTCTCATTCTTTTATGTTATTAATCTCTTCATTTTTTTCTTGCTTTTTGTTATTCTATTCCTTCTGTTACTTTCTGTCTCGCTCGCATATTTTTTCTCTTTTTCATTTTGTGCTTCCAGTTATTTTACTTGTACATGAATGTGTCTATTTAGAACCCCCTACTTAGTACGCAATTTACGTTGACCATCGCATGTCTCAACATCGTTTGTCATCCAAAGTAATTTTGTTGACTGTCCAAAGACCAGAATTGAGATTCCAGCTTTGGGCCTAACAACACATTTGTTATCGAGTCCTATAGCGAATAATTTCCATATTATGTCTTCATAAACGATTTTTTTTAAAACATATTCTCTATATATATCTAGAAAAGTGAGAATGTGTGTGAGGACACTTCTCAACCTATATACTTAACTAATTTGTTATCTACAGACTTGAAATTTGGTATATAGCATATTCAAACATGTGGAAATCTTTTTAATAGATTTTCATCCGGGAAAAGGGCTACTAAAACGTAAACATTGAAAAATTGATACTTGGATCTAATCGGATTGTTATCTGTTTTGCAACTGTTTCACGATGTCTGAAAACACTGTTTTAAAGATCATATCAAGCTGGTCTAATGGTTATCGTACTAAATCCACTGTCATTAGGTTTTACTTGCGATGTCAGCTCAAGTATTTTTTTTTACTTGCAATAAATGACCTGTTTAGAAAAAACCTAATAGTCGAATGCACATATTTTAGTTTCTTACCATATTTTTTAACTTCATTTTTAACAGAATTTAACGTTACCTTTAATATCAGGCAACGTCGAGTACATTTTCTAGTACATCTATAAAACTAAGAATGTGTGTATGTGTGTGTATGTGTGTATGTGTGTGTGTATGCGGGAACTTCTACATCTATATACGCAATTAATTTTTGATCTAGAGATTTGAAATTTGGTATATAGGGCATGCAAATATGTGAAGTATATATATATATGTGTATATATATGTATATATGTATATATATATATATGTATAAACTTAAACATCTGAAAAACTTTTTAATCTGTTTTCATTCTGAAAAAAGGATACTCTGCTGTCAAAATTGAAAAATATGTACCTGAGACTCATCGAATTTTTATCTGCTTGTCAACTGTTTCACGATTGCGCATGCGTGGTCGTAAACAATAACAGTTTCCTCATGGTAAGAATAAGTAGGTTTGAAAACACGTTTTTAAGATAGTGTCAAGCTGGTCTAATGGTTACTGTACTGCGCTCATTGTCTTTAGTTCTTGGTCTTGATCCCAGCCCAAGCATTTTTTCTCACAAGAAGTGAACTGTTTAGAAAATAACACAATACCCGCATGCATATATTTCAGTTGTTGCGTAAATCAAAATATAATATTTATTCGTATTTTACGACCGGATGGCCTGCTTGTTTATATATAAAATACACTATCTTATGCACATGTTTTGTTGACCCTTACTACTTTTGTATCACAATTCATTATTGTAATCTATTTTAGCGGCTATTAATTCCAATCTCAGATGCATGTTTTCAGTAAATATAAATTCGTTTTGTTCACTTCCAAACTTGTTTACATTTTTCCGTCTCGGCAGTTTTCCCTAACAGAAAAATTTGCATGGGGTTACGACTATTTTACTTCGTTAATATAACATCATCTCGTGTGGGGAATAACTTAAGCAGTTATTGTTTTTTTTAATCAATTCGTTATTTGAGTTTTTTATATGTTTATATTTTCTCGTCTGTAACTTCGATGGCCTTTACTCTTCTCTTCAAGCTATTTCCTACAGAAGTGCGAGCTTGTCCCTGCTCTATCGTTTTTTTTTCATTGCATATACCCGACTGAGCTCCAATCTATGCTCCTCCTGTGTCCATATTTCACACACACACACACACACACACACCCACACACACACACACACACACACACACACACACACACACACACACACACACAAACACATCGTGCCCGAGCAATGTTGAACTGCGAGTAAGTTAGAAAAGCATTTCTTCGCAGGAATTGGATTGTCCCACAGTATGTGTTTATAACCTTTAAAATTTTAGGTACATTTAATATGAACGTTAACAATTTGCGAAGTGCACTTTTATAAACTGCACATATTAAAGTATAGCGATTTAATTTCAATTTGATCTCATATCTACGTTTTAATTTACGTCATGCACCTTTCGTTGCAATCAAAAATCAACATCTATCTATTATTTAACAATGATTGATAGAGATCCATACTTTTACACTATTTTTATTACAATGAAATTCACATGACAAAATAAATCCAGTGTAATTACAAATTCGGTTTACGTTAATTTTTTATAACTTACATTGTAAATTTTATTTTTTTTAAAATCCCTTATTAAAAATAATGAATTTAATATTAAATCTTATAAGCTCATTTTTAAAGTTTATAAAATTTACGTTTTAACATTTTACTACCTTGCAATAAATGTATTTCTTACATATATCTCATTTTATGCGATTATACTCTTCGTATTTATTTTATTTAAATTTACAAAAATAATTATGATTTTTGCAGTGTGTGAAATTAAGTTTTGCTATAATATTCTACTTGACTGAAAATGTAATGGTATTCTTTATTAATATGTATCCATTTTATCTCAATTGATACTCTGTGTGTGTGTTTCTGCCTCTATCTCGATCTCAGCTTCCATATAAACTCTATTGAAGCTATTTAACATTTTTCTCTCTCAATTTAAAAGTTAAAATAAGAGGAAAATTATATTATAACTCATACCAGTTGTATTTAGAATATTGAGTACATTTGTAGTCAGCATTTACACGCTCTACGTTTCTTACTGGACAATTGCACACACCTCTAACATCTAGAGAATTGAGCACTATTTGCTGCAGCATATACTATTACCGAGTGTCATTATATGTTATTACTGTATTGTTCCAGAGTTTGTTTCAGAATAATTAAGCGATTCCAGTACCGTTCAGGAGGCTTTCTGACTCTTTGCCACTGAACACTTAAAAAATGTATCCATACCATAACAATCAAAACTTACAGTTAGAGTACTCTGAAGGCCTCTGTAATTATATTTAGTACTTTCTCTAAGGCTGTGGATGGGGACCGAGTTTTATTTTCTTCGCTGCTCACTTAAAAAATCATTTTTCTTCTTATTGGAGTAAGGATATTAGTTTTAGTAGTGTTATAGAATGTTATTTAGTGCTTTCAGTCGCGTTCTGGTAGCCTTCTGATTTTAAATTACATTCACTTCTCATTTGGGAAATCGTTTTCGTTTTATTCATTATATTTTGCTAGAAAGGTGCTCGTCTGAACTGCAGTCTCTGTTCCCCCCTCGCCAATCTTTTACGGAAAACACCCGTCTAGCTGAATCCACTGTCAAAAACTTTCCCCACTCTTTATATATGCCTAAATCAAAACGTAAATTCCATGAAAAAATCTTTTTACTTAGAACAGCATGCCTGTGGAACTCTGTTCCGTCTGCCTGCTTCTCACCCGACTACAACCTGGATGTCTTCAAGTCCAACGTAACCAAATTCCTGATGAACCGCCCCCTTAAGTAGACACTTTATTAAATCTCCACACTAACGTACTGTACTTACAATAACCTTTATCCCTGAGTGGCTTCCGGGCCTTGATAATTGGTGACCACCTTGTAAACAAAAAAAAGTCGTAGATAAAACTTAGTTTCATGATAATGCGAGATATAAAATATTTTACGTCATTTTTTGTTGTACAATTTTTTTTTTCGCCAGGGATAGGAGTTTGTTTGTTTTTCATATCGATAAAATTTTGTACACATACCTTATTACTTATTTAAAAAAAAATACTTGATTATATTTCGTGGCTATTTTGTTGTACAACAATTTTATAATTGTTTTTTATTTTATTTAATAGTAACCTATTTTGCATTTAGTAGAAGTAATCGGCTGTACATTAATTATATGTGTAAAATACTTATTAAAATATGTAAACGCATAAAAAGTTATACACGTGGGAAGAAAAGTGTATAATATTGCATCTACAAAGTAGGTACGTAATAATATTTTCATTTTAAATGCGGCCGTTTAAAAATCAGTAATCTACAAACGGAGGAATCCGAGCACTAATAAAACCAAGTTCTAACCACTAACCCCCAGCCATGATCTTGTTTATTAGTAAGTCCCAAGTAACATGAAAAACAAACTAACATTGCGATAACACAGACTTTATTACCAGTATATTATTATTCAGTATAGAATGTTTTCACTCTCTATTGATATACACGTGTCTTTTACTGTCTTTTTTTCCTTATATAGACTTCTCCTACGATGCCACGCCATCTTATGCAATGCCACTGAAATAAAATAAATCTTTAATTTTAAAACGATTCTTTTGAATAACTTTCGTCTTTCTCTAAAAAGAAAAAAAAACAACGTGGAGAATGAAAAAAGGAGCAAAGTTTATGTTTCATTAACAAATGTTCGAGCAGATAACGAGAAAAATGCAGATAACTATTGTAAAAATCCAAAAGAGAAGTTTAAATGGCGGCTTATTATATCTCTGCCAAACCCGAGCAGTTATTAGATTAAATAGACCGAAGTACCAAAAAATGTGTCCATACACTTTAGACATTCAGATGGTGTCAGACTTTCTTTTAATTCTATTTTCTTAGGGGGAAATATTCTCATTTGCTATTGTTTGCTTTTCTAATTTTTCGTCTACTTTAATTCATATTCCACTGTACTCTGTCTGCCGAATGTTACATTTTATAATTTCCTGAGAGAATTCTATTCACATGAAATGGTTATTAACTAGCAAGCCGCCCAACATTGCCCGGTCATTAAAAAAGCTTAAATATGATATTTTGATGAATGCAGCTTTCGTATTTATTATTTTCTTATATTGGACCCAATATATATTAAAGATTTTAAAAGTTTTAAAACATAACACGGGCGCCACCCGCGAGAATTGAAACCAAAACGTTTAGATTACGATTTACTTTTTCCTTCACTGTTAATGCCTGAGCTATGAAGACATGTTTGCTGCAAGGCTGAAAATTAAAACATGAACGAATAGCTATTACGTTTTACATGCATACGTGAAATGTCGTCGTTCTACCATCACCTGACAACTTCCATTTTTTTTTAAGTTTCACTATTATGCACCGATTTATCCCGGCTAAAACCCAAATATAAAGTTTCGCATGTGTTTGAATACTCTCTATATTAAGTTTCATGCATGTAGGCTAAAAACTGTCTGAGGAATTTGGCAGGTATTTATCAAACAAATATATATATATATATACGCACACATGAGTTTATATAGAGAGAGGTTTGTGTTTACTATAATATTTTTACGCAAATGTTACACATGTATAAATCATGTAGAATATCTGCATGAGTATAATTACACGTATAGTTAACGAAAGATGGTCACCTGATAAGAAAATTGAAAAAATAAACGGGAATTTATTAAAAAGAATGTCTTAACGAATATGCAAATAAGTTAGATTTTTTTGCATATGTAAATGTAATTCCACGACCCATATAAAAAAAAGTAATATTTCCTCTTGAAATAAATAGACAAAAGGGTTTTTATTATGAATAACAATACACAGAAAAGTAAAATAAAATTCATAGGAATATAGATATAAACTGTGACTCGTAAAGCATAATCGTTTCCGGAATATCGCGTGATTTCTTATCGCCTGACACGTTGTTTTTTTTTTTTTTTTTACATATTTTCATTCCAATCAAGGGATATTGCCACTTTAATGTAAGGGGATAGTATCAAGTAAGGGACTGAAAGGTGTTAAGCAGCAAGATGTCCGTTGACTTTACATTTAAACTTTCTGCATCTAAGCACAGTCAGACAAGTAGGAAACATGAAAATAATTCTCAAATTCAGCTGCTATATAAAAACATAGCATGGCTGTTTGTAACATTAGTACAAAATCTTTGGTAAACTTTAAAATGTGGGTTTTATACGTTTAAAATGTCTCAATACTTCTACCCCAACAAAGAAAGATTATGAAAATTGATTTATAATAGTTAACGCAGTGCTTCTATTGCTCATGACCGATGTAGTTCTTTAGCGATTATCTTCTATAATAGAAATCTCACCTACCTGTTTAAATGTATGTGTGTATGTCTGCGTAAAACTTTCAACAGAAGCCACGGATTTTCACAAGATCGGTATCGTTCTGAATGTCGACCCTTTGGACGACAAATATCGAAATATTACCTAAATATATTAATTCCTTCACCCTCAACAGGGTACTCTTCTACAGGGAGGGGTCGCTTTTTTTCGCCGGTATTTTCGAAAGTCATCCCATCTTTTCGATTGACTAGCGTTAATTTAAACATTTGTCACTTCCGGTTTGGCGATGGGCGCAAAAACAAATACGTTACGTTTTTTCTTTTCACCATGTTCTTTTCTTTCTTCGCGGTACGGGTTCGAGCCTGCCTGCCTACTATTACTTTTTTTAGCTTAACACCCGGGCAACGCCGGACACCCAGTCCAGTATAAATATAAAGCACTGCAACTAAAATTAAAGTGAAATATAAGTTGAATAAAAGAAAAAAAAACATTCAGAATTACTAGATTCGTATTTATACTTTTGTTTCTCCGTATCTTTAATAAGTTGGGTGGTTACCGCAGGAGATGCAGCTCTTGATGCTGCTGATGTTGTTGATGACCTTATATAGCGAGAGGCCCTTATGATTGTTTCAGTAGAAGAGGTATACGTCATTGACTCGGCATTTCCATCGGACTTAATTCTCTAAGCAACGTAATGTGGTCATTAAGCGAACGAATTGAAAAAGGCATTGGTGCGTATCCACTGGAAATTTGGTTTCGACCGATTTCATTTTCGCCAAAGAAATGAAAAGAATGGATAAATAAATGATTTAATCAATTCGATTTCTTGTTGCTCTTCGAGATTGGCAGCGAGGAAGTTCCGTGGGGGGTGCATTATTGTCAAGAAAGCGCGGCGTAACAAAAACGAACGCAGGGTGCTGGCGTGGAATAAAGGTGACGGGACAATGCTGGATTGGTATTGAAGGTTGAGTGTCTTTGAAAGGATAGTTTGATTTAGGCAGAGAATGGAAATGCGAAAACGGAAAATCTGCGATAGAATGGCCATAGAGACAGCAATAAGATAGAAAAAAATTAACATTAGTTGAGCAAAAAGTGACTGAAATACACGTTTACTCGCAAACACACATACACACACATAGTTGACTTAATAGTAGGGACATGACAACAACATATTATTTTCATTGTTTTGATTCCCGAGTGTGTATCCGTTGATATCTTATACGCTTTTATATGGAGTGATGTGGTTCCCGGTTGATTAACTGCGTATAACTGTGTCGGATATATACTCGAGTATACAAATTAATGAAAAGAATATTCTGTTGTCATAGCCCTGCTTATAAGCTAGCATTAATGAATATGGAGTTTGCTATACGGGGCTAATTCCTGACGAATCTATTGTAATCTAATATTACACATACGTTTTAGGAAAAACATGAGTACTCAACGGTCGTAATTGTAGGTAAAGTAACCAAGTACCGACGAAAGATCTGACTCAAAGCCATGCATATAGGAAATAGAATATGTCAACACACTAGAAGGCTAGTACACGCTGGTTTTACAAAAATAATAGGCGTGACCGTCTTGTTGTTTTCATATGATTGCTTTTTTGTTAATGCGAAAATATATCATTGGTCGAAATTTTTGATGCGTAAATAAAAATATAGATCATACAAAAATAAAAGGGCCAGTATTAACTGGCCCTTTTATTTTTGTATGATCTATATTTTCACCAGAGCCCAACTTCCGTCAGAATTATTATCTTGAGGGTAACCTCGAAGGCTACGCTTGTGAATCTTTCGATTCTTGATGTGTTTTCACTATAAATCATAACAATATAAATAAATATAAAATAAGCTGTTAATATTATCTTTTGTAATCATATCTACTTTAATCTATCAGGTGTAAAAAGACTAGTATAAGGCTCAACCAAGATTCTTAATTAACTTTTAGGATCCTGACTTCTGACTGTGACAGTGTAATATTCATAATTACGAATTTTGTATTCTTTCATTTTACGCCGATTAACACTTTCTATCAAAATACATACTTAACGATAAATTTGCATAATTTAAGAAATCGTGCCTTAGCCAGAAAACTCTGTTCGGCTCTCTCGCTGAGATGTAGTCGGTAACTTATTGAATAATGACATCTTTACTTTTCGACCCCGCTTCAAGTAATAGATCGGTTCCCTTTATTTTTTATTCTTTTAGCAGAGAATTCGATCGTGATGTAATTTTATGTCGAAATATAACGCCGATTATATATTATTTTATTTTTATTTATTTACTTATTTTTAATAAAATAATATATAATACCATTCGGTAAAAAAAAGGAAGAGCAGATAAGAACTCCAAAAAAATTTGATTAAAAAAAAAAACATAAAATCCAAGCTAGATCGCCCCGCAGTGAATAGAGGCGATGGATCTCTACAGTTCCAAGTGAGCATTGTCTGAAAATAGCGGTTTCTATCCTATCCAAAGCAGGCCAGAGGATTATTTGGCCAAAACCTGGTAGGAGAACAACAATTATGGAAGGCCGTAATAAAATTGCAAAACTCATCATACCTATTCCGTCGCGATTAACCACCTGAAGAACTCCACAAGATGAGCTGGCTGATACCTGGTGAAAAAACAACAAATATGAAGATTGGGATATCAGTCCGAAAAGAAACAAAAATAAATTACACAAGTAACGCCGATTGTTGGCGATTATTGTACAAAATATGAATATTGACACCTTATGTACAAGAAAGAACAGTTGGAAATATAATCATACACCATCCACTATGACTACAAAATTCATACAGCTACATACCTAGAAAATGGGGCTATTTTAGCCTGACATAGTGACATGGAACAAGAACGAGAAAGTTTCAACCCTAGTTGAAGTACGCGTCCCTAATGATGTCGGCCTTAACAGAGCATAGAGGGAGAAAATAACAAAATACCAAGGACTTACGTACGACATGAAAAGACATTGGAATCTTAAGAAGGTATCAATAACACCAGTCATTATATGAGCAACCGGGCTAATGAAAGAGCATTTCAAAATCTATCTGGCGAATATACACGGTGGACCAAGTGCAAAAGAAATACAAACAATAGCACTTGAAGGGACGGTTGGAATCTTAAAAAAGATCTCTCTCTAAACTAATGGGAGAATGTTTGGCATCCGGTAGAATGCCCCGTCCCCATGAAAAGCAAAGTGATAAGAAAATTAAAAACAAAAAAGTCAAATCGCATTCATACATTTCCCAGTAGTAATTTCGGAAAGACTTCATTAAACGCAATAATTGTCTCTATTTTAATGACATTTCCCTCACTCCCGCCGCCTTATCTTTCTTCCAAGAGAGCCTGTATCAAATCGATGTTTTGTGTATTCGTTAATCAAAAATTCAAGTTATTTTTTTTACTCTTTTCATAACGAACAATTGCCACTTACACGTGATGGGCTACTAATTGGGATCATGTCTACAGGATAATATGTATTTGTGGAGAACTGATCAGCTAGATATTTGTTAACATCACATTTAAACTTCAGCATGCTAGTGCAGTTTGAAAAGAAAAACAAGAAGAGAGTTTCAACATCTAGCAGTAATTGATAAAAAACTATTAGAGGATATTTTTTTACGGCATCTAGGGACTTCAATACTAGAGGGGTGGTATTTTTCTACTCGTAGGTGTAATCAGGACTATGCACGGCGAGAGGGGGAGCAAAATAAATAAATACAAATAAAAGTGGCAAATAGTCGCAGTGATGCTATATTACGACGATAGAAACAAAGATCTGAATTTGACTGATAATTTAGAACCTATTAGATTTGTTGATTCCTTTAAAAAGGTCCAAGTGTGAAATGTTAGTGTTAGATACGTCGGCCCATGTAGTGCAACAATATTCTATTGATGGGTAGATTGTGCCGTGGTAATTTTATCGAATACTCTCTAATATGAACAATTTATTGTACAGTATTATTTAAACACAAGTTCCAGATCAAGCGGAAAAGTCGATTTCATGCGTTTTATAATAGCAATCTTCTGTAAATGATATTTGGAATGAAAACAACCGATTCCTAAGTCCACGACGATGAATTGATGTAATAATTACGGCATAATTACAATTAATATATAGTTTAATTTTTTAATTGATTTTTATTTCAAATATTGAGAATTGACGTGCGTATACTGAGTAGAATTCTATTTGTATTTAGTATTTTTTTGTTGTGTTTTGTTTTATTTATTTATTTATTTTTGGCCTGGGATTGGACCCTGCTGTGTTGTTGCATTGTTATAAATCCGTCCGTCTTTTTTACAAGAGAAATTCATCAATCTCGATATCACATATTCAGATTTCTCATTTGCTTCCGTAATCCAGGCAATCAAATTCCGAATGCCTTATATTCGACCAATCGAATATGGCGTTGCTGCTTCCGTCACTATTCACGTTTGTTTCCTCTCTTTGTTGTTCGCATGTTGTTGTTTTTTGTTTTATTTTGTGTGCTTTTCC
The DNA here is from genome assembly GCF_053919585.1 of Euprymna scolopes. Lineage (NCBI taxonomy): Eukaryota > Metazoa > Mollusca > Cephalopoda > Sepiida > Sepiolidae > Euprymna > Euprymna scolopes. Next base: position 36,109,734 of record NC_136484.1, on the reverse strand, counting down.
TTTTTTTCTTCCTTTTTTTTTGGCGAAATGGCCAGATCTATCCATGGACACTGACGCTATTTCTTATATATAATTTATGTTTTCGTTGTCGCAGTTAATGCCAACTAAAATCATACGAACTTCATCGATACAAGCGACACAATCAAAATAAACTTCCGGTAATATTTTATAACATTTTCCTATTTTTCTCTTCTTTTCTGAATCTCTGTTCGCTCTCTTTCGCGCTTGCATTTCGCCGCCATTTCTCTATTTCCGTCTTTGTATCTCTTTCTCTATGTTATTATTCGCTCTTTTCCTACCCTTTATTTTTTCTTCTTACATTTCAGTGATATTCAATGCGTTTCATTATTTTGCTCTCAGCACTTTTTCATGGAATTATATTTTCTTTCGTTCTCTTTTAGTGCACTTATGCACTAGACCAAGAGGATTAGCGATGAAAATGTTTTCTTACATACAAACAAATCTAATACATCCGCAATTCACTGCTACTTGATAGCCATGGTTCGGTCTAGGGTTTTCACACTTCTTAGAAGTACATGGGAAAGATTTATATATATATATATATATATATATATATATATATATATATATACATATATATATAATATGTGTGTATGTATATATATGTATGTATATATATATGTATATATATGCATATATATGTATATATATGTATGTATATGTATATATATTTATCTGTATATATATATATATATATATATATATATATATATATATATATATATATAACTATGGGATACAAGACGGTTTTAAGATCAAAACAATGCAGACATTTTTTTATGAAGAAATATATTTATTGATGAAAAAAAATTCAATATTTCGAATTATAACAAATTCTTCATCAGGAACATCGAGGTTTCATTAAATTTCGTTTTTCGTTTTTCCATCGCATGGTGGTTGTAATCCGTGGGACGTCTTCAGAGATCGCTAAAGTGTGCGCGTCTGTAACATACCTGTCATGTAATTTATAGGAACTAACTGTTTTTAAGCATTGTTGATATATGGAATACAAATTTAGACGGGAACAGTTTTAAGATCAAAGGTAATGTCATATTTTTAATGAATT
>NC_136484.1:36043647-36106147 GCF_053919585.1 Euprymna scolopes | reverse complement strand
CCGCGGAGTTTCTTACTATTCAAACTATTTAACTCATACAAATCAGCAAATTAATATTAATATCAGACCTCGAGCTTTTAATAAAAGTACATACATTTATCGGCGCTACTTCAACACTAATTACGAATAGAATATCAATCCACATTTTTTCTTTTAACGACCATAATTCTAATAATAACCAAGGAACCTATCTAACCACTTTAATTTAAAAAAAACTTAACTCTAAAATTACCCCTTCTCAATCAAATGGACTATCATATAAAAAAGTTAAGTCTTATACTCCAGGCTCTAAGTCATGTCGCCTCTGCACAACCGAAGCTATAACTATAATTACTTCCCTTCAAAGTAACAATATAATTCATTATAAAAACGAACTGATCTCTTTCTGTAAACAGTAGTCCAAATTAAATTATGGTAATTTTGAAATTACATAGTAATTACTTTAACCTTACGGATATATATATATATATATATATATATATATAATTCTTCTTTAACTTTATCGTTTTTTCTATATACTCTCTTAATACTTTATAACTTAATAATCCATTATTTTACTTCTTTATTTCTTCTTTGTTTGGCCGGTTTTTTATCTGCAATTTCCGTCTTAGTCTTTTAATATTCCTATCTACCCACAAATCAATATCCTGCATATATATTTACTTATATTTTACTATATGCATTTACTTACATACTTACTTGCTTTATCCTTAATTTGCAGATACCGACCATCCTTTCCCCTTAATTTTTTTTATATTTTATTATTTATTCATTTATTTTTTATTTTTTATTATTTATTTATTTATTAATTAATTAATTTATTTATTTTCCATTTAGTGTCATTTAACAACTATTGCTGATATTTTCTTAAGTAATAACCTGTACATTTCAGTTGGCATATTTTTTTGCCCAATATTTTTCGCGCCTTTTAACATCCTTTTTGTCTATGTCATTTTGACATTTGCTTTTCTATCTTATATTTAATTCTATCAACATTTAATTTTTTCTCTTCTTCTTCCCTGATCTTTCTTATTATGTCTCGACAGTCGTGTGAAAAGCATATCTTATTTTTCTTTTATTAATATTATTGGAATTTCCCCGTTTTCTTTTCTTTGTACATATTTGTGAATTATTCCATGGATTTCGGCCTTTTGGATTTTTGGGACCATCTTCCAATTACGTGATTTCCTTGGATTTTACTTGTGCAAATGGAAACGCAATTAACTTTCTTGGAGTTATATTTTTGGATTATTTACCTTTCACCAGACTATCCATTCATGTGTAATCACATTTTTCTTCACCATATTTGATTTGCTTCACTTTTTGTTATCAAGTAAGATCTTTGACTTACTTGTTGTTTCATCAAATACTTTTGTATGCAAATTTTGCTAATTCCTACCCTCTGATGAGAAGGGAAGTATTTCGTCGAAACTCCGCGGATTAAGGACTATCGACTTATCAAGTGTTTCTTTTTCAGATTAAATATGTTTTAACTCTTTTTCAAAGTGTTTTTGAACATGTTTTATTAACTGTTTGCTCGTATTATAAGCTCTATCTCCTATTTGGTTTTGTCAAGCTTTTACATCTGGTTGAGATAACTTTATAAATATTAATAATTTAATATTTATAATATACTTCAGTTTAACCATCTTGGATCAATTTGGCAAGTTTAATTGTAATTTTTATTATATATATATATATATATATATATATATATATATATATATATATACATGTGTGTATGTGTGTGTGTGTGTGAAGTGCCTTCAACAAATGTCAAGACTTTTTTGCATATTGGAACTTTCTTGATAGATCACATGGAAGTTCACTTATGTGATCCTGTCAATGACTCTCGTCAAAGCCTCTTTAATCTCTTTAATTGTCTAATAACGACAGTCTCCAAGATTTTAACTTGGGCGTAGGGAATAACCAGAAGCCACGGGAAGATTGTCTGGACCATAGGAAAAGTGAGGAACTCTCTTGGTGCCCAACCTGGTCAAATAGTCTGTGACCAGGATGGAGTCGTTTACTGTTACATTGTCCTGGTGGAAATGGTACTGACCCGATTTGAAGAATGCTATCCTCTTCCGAGGGTATCTCCTCCTGAATTCCGTTAAAATTTTAAACTAGTACTTTTTGTTGACTGTCTATCCAGTTGAACATTAGAACATCAGGAACTGCGGATTGAATTGATCAACTCGACAAGAACCCTTCTTGCATCAGAACGGCTTTCTCTTTTCTGAGCATCTTTGAGACACATTGCGCACGACTCTTTCCTACTTTCAATTCAGCGCAAATAACTGTTATACAGTTTCCACACTAACATCAATGTACAGTTATTGTCTTTATAGACACAAGACGGTCCTTATTAATACAATTCTTTATTTGGTCAATCAGCTCTATTGTTCTAAGTTCCCTACTCCTTCAACACCTCCCATCATCTCTCACATACCCCAACCTTCGTTTAATCTCTGATGCAACTCAGAACTTGAAGTATTCCATATCTCTTCTGTGTCACTTTGTCGAAATTTTATATTGTTCTTCTAAATGTCCTTACACCCAGATTGGATTTTTTAAAATAGTAGGGTGTATTCCATTGCTGGCTGTGGTTCTTCATTTGAACCTGAAATCATATAAAATGGGCAGTCATCTCATAAGATGAATTCCCAAAACATATTCAATTTACAAGTATCGACGACACCTTTAAATGCTTGTACAAAAAAATCTGGAAACATATTAAAAGCATAATGTATATATACGTGTGTTTATACATACACACACACATACACACACACACATATATATATATATATATGTGTGTGTGTGTGTGTGTATGTGTGTGTGTGCTTATGTCCAAAATACAAGGCGGTTATTCTTATCCTAGAGCGTTTACCTCCCGATCTCCTAGCGGGAGATACTTTATATGCAATTTAATTATTGTTGAAATTAACAAAAATCACCATACCCTTAAAGCGGTAGGAATAGAACGTAATTTCAACTGGAATAATTATGGTAGCCTACCGATCATAGACTCTATGGTTGATGGTTCAAGTCTTGGTGTAGGCAGTCACGCTTATTAACCGTAAGTAGGGCGAAACATGTAGTCATCGATAACTATTTTAGAAGTCAAATAAATATGTATTGTTTTGCTCATCCTGGAATCTTTATTTCTTTGTGTTTAACTTTGACGAATTAATGAAGCAGGACGAGTACCAATAATTGGAAATTGGAACTGATACGTAGAAAGTAAAAAAAAATCAAAAACGATATCGATTACAGAAAATGCTGAAACAAAATTGGACTTTCTCAAATATTTCGGAATTAGCGAAGTGCATCCGGTGCGCCAAAATAAAGAGGGAATTAAGCGGAGAGCAAATATATCTTCTAGATTAGATTAATATCATATCAATGTTATACATATATACATGTGTGTGTGTTTATGCGTGTGTATGTACATACAGGCCTATATCATTGTGATTAACTGTATATAAATATATTCATATGGTATCATTGGTATGTGTTTATATTTACTGCTCTTCACATTTTACAATTGTTCCGTTACGCTCTGTAGTCGCAGACAGAAAGGCGCAACAATATACAAATCAATAACGTTAACAAGATCAATAGATCGAAGGTTTTCGCCGACAATACCTACATTGTTTTGTATTTTTGGACAGTCAATAAAATACAAATTTGTATCCAACCTTCTTTTCTCTTATACGCATACACACACACCCACACACCCCCCACACAAAAGCACACACACGCATATATATACATATATATATATATGTATATGTATATATATATATTTATGTATGTATGTGTGTATGTATGTATATATTTAAATAAGTATAATTCATTGCAAAACCCGGTTTCAGGTAAGACTTGCTCCTTGTCTGTTTTGAGTTGTGTAAAATGTTCAGGTTATTTATAAGAATTTTGGATCTATATCAGCTCTGTGTCTTATTTTATTTGAATATAATATATATATAATAGATAAGGTGTTTTTGGTAATTTATATTGTAATTAAAGCGTATCTCGTATTTTAATGACAGATATATAATACGAAAGTTCAAGTGCTTCAAGAATTTTTTTTTTACACAGTGATCACCACAGGCCCGGAAGCAACTCAGGGATAAGGGTTATTGCAAGTACATTACGTTAGTGTGGAGATTTGATGAAGTGTTTACTTAAGGGGGCGGTTTATTAGGAATTTGTTAACATTGGACTTGAAGACATCCAAGTTGCAGTCCGGTGGGAAGCAGGCAGACGGAACAGAGTTCCACAGGCGTGCAGTTCTAAGAAAGAAGCTTTGTTCATGGAATGCGCGTTTTATTTAGGAACAGATATAGAGTGGGGGAAATTTTTCACAGTGGATTGAGCTAGACGGGTGTTTTTCGTGAAAGATTGGCGAGGGGGGGACCAGAGATTGGAGTTCAGACGAGCACCTGCCATGGAAATAACGATAAAACAAGGATAGGCTCGCAACGTCTCTTCTGTGGGAGAGAGGTTGCAGGGTAGAGAAAAGAGCACCCCCACTAGACCACGAAGTCTATTTTGTACTCTGTCAAGGCAGGGTAGGCGGTTTTTCGCAGCTCCTGCTCAGATATGGCAACAGTATTCCATCCTTCTAATTCTAATTGATAATCTCTTTAGATCGATTATTGATAGATTTTTTCAGAAATTATTTCATTGTTTCGTTCGCATTCAGCGATATTACCTTTGTGTCCGTTAGGTGACGGGCTTCTAGTGGTTAACGACACAGACTGACGACTTGGGTTTCCCATGTTCATATCCATAAAAATTACTTTAACTTATGATGCTGGCAACCTTCACCTTGTCCCTTCTGTAATCCGCAATGCTATTCAATGTTTTTTTTTTAAAGGAATTCTGTCTAGATACATATCGGTATAACCAATGCTAACGATAGAATCTTCGGATTCATACGATATGATCATGATGACTATTGTATCTAGGCAACCGTTATCTATTTACTTTTTAAATTAAGTGTTGTATTAGTAGTAACTAAACAATGAAATGTGATAAGCTTCTTTTGACCAAGACCATGATGATAAAATATACTATATAACATATTAGTCTTATTTTTTTTGTCTTATATCGTATGCTTCATAAGGCCATGTAATTATTACGCTGACAAATGATAGAGTTGCTAGGAAAATCATGAATATGAACAGTGTTGTTTTCTGTTTTTCACAATCCAAAAAAATGATTTCCTGAGAATATTGACACATTATACAAAATGTAAACGGAATTATATGTCTCTGTTTAACAACATATTACTACAGTGCATCTGTTATCCTTCCAGATTCAATGAACCAAATAAGTAATTTCATGTTCAGTAATCTTTTGGTCAGAAAGTGCTAGCCCAATCAAAGTAAAACATATAAAGGAAACGAAAGTCATTTCACCTAAATAGATATTCATAATGTATTTATATAAATTTATCTATATGTCTATAAAAGTGAGAATGTGTGTGAGAACACTTCTCAACCTATATACTCTACGAATTTTTTATCTACATATTTGAACTTTGATATGTAGAATATTCAGACATTAGGAAAACATTTTAAAACGTTTTTATCCGGAAAAAGGGGATACTAAAGAATCAGAATTGAAGAATATTACTTGGGAGTCATCATCTTTTTCTGTTTGTGAACTGTTTCGTAAATGCGCATGCGTGCCCGTAAAATATGGCAGCTATTTTACGTTATGAATACGTAGTTTGAAAACACATTTTTTGAGCCGTTGTTAAGCTGGCCTCATGGAAATCGCACTTGACTCGCTGTCTTTACGTGTTGGTTTCGATTTCAGCTCAAGTATTATTTTTTATTTTTTTTACTTACAAGAAGTGGACTGTTAAGAAAAAAACATAATACTCGCATGCGCATGTTTCAGTTTCTTTCCGTTTTTTACTTCATTTTTTTAGGACTGTAACGCTACGTTTAATACCGAATCACGCAGGGTACATCTACTAGTATTGCATATAACATGATATAATATCATTATTATTTATATTATAATAGACTATCATTATTATTTATAAATGTAGACTTAATACTGCATTAAGCTCGGTGTATCGGTTCTTTTCTAATATTCCAGTTTATTAGTCATTTATAGTGTATTAATCAACCTTACTTTTATGCTTCATCTTTCAATACACACTAAGGATTACAACACTTGTGTTTGCTCCGCCGCGTATGAAAACAACATATTAAAAAAAATCATGCGCTCATCTTAAATGTAAAACACAAGAAAAACTGACCGTCAGCTTTCTACGTTGGATTATCGATCTAGCGTTGGTTAGTTGACGACAAACGCTATAATGCAAATTCCTTTCTGTGAAACAGTGTCATATATATAATATTATATTATATTTACGTATATATACATACATATATATATGTATATATATATATGTATGTGTTTGTAAGTACATGAATATATATATATGTGTGTATATATATGTATATATATATATGTGTGTATATATATGTGTGTATATATATGAGCGTCCACAGTAAAGCAGCACCAGTTGGCATCCATCAATCTCAGCTTAAGTGTGACCTTTGCAACAGACTGTGTAAGAGCGGGACTGGTCTGAAGAGCCACCTTCGTTCCCACAGAAAATAGGAATTGATGCATCTTGATCACATCTCCACATGTATATATGTATGTGTGTATAAGTGTATGTATGTGCATATAATTAAAAAAAAGAGAGATTTAAAAAATACATGTAAAATGAATGAGTAATCAACAATAAATCAAGGGAAAAATGGTCTTCTTCTGTCAAGAAGTGACAATCACCATCTATATGTATATATTTATATATATATATATATGTGTATATATATGTGTCGATATATGTATATATATATATATATATGTATAGGTGTATATACATTTACACACACACACACACACACACATATATATATATATATATATATATATATATATATATATATATATATATACATAAAATATGCGTGCGTGTGTGTTTTATTTATCATCTGCTATCTAGATCTCGACGGTAGCCTCATTTTCCCCCGCTCTCAGAATTTGAGTTCAATGTAACTCTTGTTCCGTTGTCCGATTAGTGCGACTAGCTTGAATAGTAATCTCTATACTGATTATTCACCAAGTATAAAAGTGCATATACTTTTTTTTACGACTTTAAACAAAATAAAGAAATTAAAGAAAGAAATTGAATAGTACTTTCTTTCTTCTTTCAATAAAATATTTTGCATTTTTAACGTGTTCTAACAACAGTTTTATCTGTTTATTGGTTTAAAGAAAATAACAAATTTAGATTGAAATTGAATTAGCAGGGAGACATGATGTTTCCGGGATTGAATATGGATTTTAAAAAATGCTTCACATTCCAATGCTTATATTGTCATCGAAATCGGTGAAATCGACCATTTTTCTTAATCAAATCCATTAAATCGATTGATTGCTTGCTCTAGTTAGCGATCACCACCCCGCAATATACCGCGAAGAAGCCTCACATGCTTTCCAGCAGTAACTTAGTCCGAAATATGCTGTAGTCTCCATTGCACTGTGGAGGATCTAGTTTTGATTTTATAAAATTTTATCTAGATAAACAACGGTTATGCTGTTTCCGAATCTATAGGGAACGAACTTACATACACAAAGTTCTTTTATATAATAGTAGATATATAAATTATATTGTTACTGTCTCCATTTTCCTACTTCTAATAGACCCGATTCCGCCCGGGATCGAATGATGATTAACGAATATTTCATATTCCCATATATTTTAATTGGCATAAAAATCGGTGAATTCGTCCATTGTTCCATCAAATCGATTGATTGCCTGAGTTTGGTGAGGATCAATCCCTATGCACCGAGAGGGAACTTCACCTGCTTCCTCGCTATGACTTAGTCCACATTAGATTGTAGTTTACGCTGCACCGTAGAGAACCTACTGTTGATTTTTTAAAAATATATATAATGATAAACTCGTATTACGATAATACAAAATGATTTTCGCTGCAACTTCAATAGACATCTTATCATGTTCAATTACATATATAAAAAACGTAGTGACTAAGAATCATGATCAGCGAATATAGCCTCTCAAACTGTTTGTTAGAAATAATTAGACTAATAAAAGAGACAAATGAAGTTGAAGAATAAACGTGGAAGATTGTAGTACATAAACTGTGCTACTGTTTTGCCCTGTAGAGGAAGGGGGTTCGATGAGGGATGTTTTTCAGGGCAATATACGTAAATTAAAACAGCCGTGATCAGGAGTTTCTCCACTACCACGTAAAAAAAGCGTCCTGTTTCGGTCGATTCCTTCGGCCTCCTAAATTGATAGATGACAGGCTCCGCATCAGGTTACGGGCACTTCCTGTCCTTAGCATCGAAGAGCCGGTCACGTCTCCAGTTTCGAAGCCTGCCACGCCTCTTTTCGTATAGCTGACTTAAGATATTTTTATGCACTTATTCACAGGAACAGAACACTGGCTGAGTAACTATGTCGCATTAAGCACGGATAATGAAGCACCTACCATGAAGCAGAATCTGTCCGATCGCCATGTTGAAAAATTAAATTTAACTAAGCATATCAAGGCCAGGAAATAAACAAGCCCTCCCTTTCTTGTCTGAGCACGCTACACACCACCACTTTTTTTTTCTTCATTCGATTTAACCCCTTGAACATATGTTTTGTTTTTTTCAAGGAGAATTTCATTAGGAAGTCTGATCTTCTTTAATACTTCATTCATAATAGATTTTTTCATTTTCTTATGTATAGGTCAGGTCAGCTCCTTTGTGAAGTTGCTGACGAATTTGAATGTTACTTCTTCTTCTCCTGGGCGTTGACTACATTTAATTATCTACTCAGCAATATATATATATATATATATATATATGTATATATATATATATATATATATATAGAGAGAGAGAGAGAGAGATAGATAGATAGATAGATATGAACTTGTTTCCTTCAATAATTACAAGAAACCTTCCCTACCGCCAATAGCAATGGCCAAAGACTTTTACCTGAAAGTATATATTTTAAACTCCTCGGCCTAACGTTCAGAGGAAACATGAGTTGGAACAATTACATTGAGAACATTGCCAGGACCGCTGCGAAGAAGGTGGGTTCTCTCTACCGTGCTAGAAACGCCTGAAAGTATTCTATACCTCAATAAGCCCACCATTCGCCTATGTATGGAGTATTGTTGCCATATTTGGGCTGGTGCATCTGCCACTAGTCTCTTGCTCATAGACAATGTTCAAAACAGTCGCCAATCTGATAGGTCCTGAACTCTCAGCTAAACTTCAACCTCTGTCACATCGACGAAATGTTGGATCCCTCTGCCTGTTCTACAAGTACTTTAACGGTGAATGCTCTGACGAACTGAAAGCACTTGTGCCTCCTCGACGTAAATACCCCCGACAAACCAGACAAGCAGCTAAATCCCACACCTTCACAGTAGAGATCCCTAGATGTAAGAGAGCCTTCTACTCCGATAGTTTATTCCCCAAAACAGTTAAACTTTGGAATTCCCTATCGGGTCCCTGCTTCCCCGACTCTACTGACATGCAGAAGTTCAAGTGCAACGTCAACCGACATATTGCTGCCCAACTTCCTACACAGTACCCCTGATGCTTATGTCCCTGATAGTAGCCCTCTACAACAAAGTGGCAATGCGCCTTGTTTGGGGTGAAAATGTAATTAAAAAATGTATTTATATATATATATATATATATATATATTTATGTATATATATATATATAAATACATATATGCATTTATATACATATTTATATATACCTATATATATATATATATATACATATATATTATTGCAATACACATAAAGATAATATTTTCAAAGTTAATTCCTTCTAAATAAGCTACAACACTTTCAACTATTTTGTCTGCTTTAATTTTATTCGAAACAGATAATATCATCATTTTAGACAGCGTCATCTATCTCATAGGTCCATCGAAACAGATAATATCATTTTAGAAAGTGTCATCTATCTCATAGGTCCTTCACTATCGGCCAAACTCCTCCCCCCTTCCCATCGCTTCAATGTGGCATCCACGTGCTTGTTTTACAAGAACTTTAATGAAAACTGTTCTAGTGAACAAACAATACTTGTTTCCTCATGACGTACATATGCTGACCAATTTAACACGCAGCAAATCCACTATTTCATTATCAATATCCTTTAATGCGGAAAACATTTCTACTGCTCGAATTGAGAGATTTTGGAATTTCCTCCATGTTCCATGGGTCCCTGACTGTACTAACCCACAAAAGTTTAAATGTAATGTGAACAGACATATCCCTACTAAACTCCCCACAATCAACTGTTAGATACGATCCCAAATAGTAGACACTTTTGGGGAAGATGCAGTACGCATAAGGTAAAAAATAAAGCAGCCGACTAAGGACGAATGAGATTTTACCATATTTTGTCCTCCAATCCCCACTGTCTATAAATAATCTTTCTTAACTACAAATCGATACATATTTGATGAAGCTAGAAATGGAAGTCCATTTTTCTAACACGAATGACCGGATTCAATATTTAAAACAAAATGCGACGGAAGATTATATGCTTCAAGACAAAGCAAACAAAGCTGATAAATATAAATAATTTTTGTTTCGTTGATCTGTTATTCTGTTGAGAGACGGAGTGCCAATATTTTCAATCACCTAACTTTTATCCTTGTGTAGCATTTTAGCATTTATGGGTCACTTATGATTTATGGGTCACTAATGATTATAAAATATACAATGACTCCAATGGGTGAGATTCTCAATCCGTTTGGGAAGTAAGATAATTCTGCGCTCATTTTGTTATAAATAAAACCACGTGCTATCCACTTTCTTATCAAATTAATTTCCTGTAAGGCTTAAAAATCAGTAATTAATTCCAAGCACGTAATAATACGGAGTCACTGAAAAACCTGCATGTATATATCTATGAAGGTTTAAACGTATATATATATATAAACAGTGTAACCCAGAGGATTTGATAAAAATCTCATTTTCATGACAAATTAAAATAGGTTAGCAATTATCAGAAAAGACATATGAGTGAGATCAATGTTTGGCTCGGCTGAAACCTTGTGATTATTACAATGTTGATAAACATACAATTCCCGTAAAAATATAAATGGGATAAATGTTTGACTTTACTAGTTTTCTATATAAATATAATATTCTCACCACTTCTCGCATATCCATGCATAATTTATCACATTTTTTATGTGCACTATATTAATTATTGTTGAAATAAGAATAATGAAAAACAAAAAAGTATTGACATGATATCACAAAATAACATTAAATGAGTTTATTTCAAAATGTGTGACAAAATTCATTGACTCATGAAACTTCTTGTTGTTTTATATATATTATTCCTTAATTGGAATTCATTTTTTCAGATTTTTATTTCGGACTATTAGTCTCATCTTTATTAGTTGTTTTTTTTTTTTTTTGTACATTTTGCTACGATTTTACTCGAAACCTCTCGCCAGGCATATATAGGCATTATATATTACACATGATGCTTCTATATATGATACTTCAATATTCTTATTATATATATATATATATATATATATATATATATATATATATATATATATATATATATATATATATATAAGCAGGTTGTTCGGGTTTACCCGGTCGTAAAATGCGCATAAATATTATATTTTTAATTAACGAAGACTTCTTATCATAAAGGGAAATTGAATGTAATGTATTAAAAGTAATGTTAGATTCCTTTCAAAAATTAAGTAAAACAGGAAAAGTAACTGAGATATGCGCATGTGATTATTATGTTTCTTTTTTATAAACAGTTCAGTATTTATAAGTAAAAAAAATACTATAAAAAAACTAAAAGTCGCAAAGCGGCACTCGGAGGCATTAAATTATTGCATTATTTAATGGATCGTTCTTTCATGGGTATTTAGCCGGTTAAAATAGTTTTTAAGGGTCGAAATGAAGTGACAATTGCAAAACTCGTTAAACATTTTGTACATTCATTTTAGTTTATTTTTAACTAGCGGGGGTACCCGGCGTTGCCCGAGTGTTTGTTTCCGGGACGGGGGGGGGTTAAAAATGTTATGGTAGGTAAGTAGGAAGGATGAAACCCGGAGTCATGAGTAAAAGTAGGAAAATAAAGTGTGAAAAAAAAACAAAAACATCTGCAACGTTAACAGTTCGGCCACCAAGAAAAGTCCATTCTAGTTGTTTAGGGGGGAAAAAAACGACTACGGTAGGTCGGCGCGAACGTGAAAATATAATGTGAATTTCCAGCACGCTAACCACTACGCCACAGAGCACTGCAGCTTAGTTTAGTGATTTTAAATAACTTCACATGAAAGAACTACGATTGTTTTATATATATATATATATCATCTTCCCAGAGTGAATGACGATAAACAAAAGTTTCTAAACTTATACACACACACACACACACGCATATATATATATATATATATATATATATATATATATATATATATATATATATATATATATATATATAGTGAAACTACCAATGCATGTGACGAGGTTACACAAGCGTGCCCAATACCAAAGTAAGGCAACATTAGTTTTTCCTATATATATATATATATATATATATATATATATACACGCATAGATTCATGTATCATGGTCAGATTACATCTCTCTCTGTCTGCCTCTCTGTCTCCCTCTCTCTCTATATCTATCTATCTATCTATCTATCTTTATATATATATATATATATATATATATATATATATATATATATATATATTCCAAAAGTGAAAGAACCAATGAATGTGACGAGGTTACACAAGCGTGCTCAATACCAAAGTAGGGCACCATGTACTTTTTTCTTTTATATATATATATATATATATATATATATATATATATAGAGAGAGAGAGAGAGAGAGAGAGAGATTCATGTATCATGCTCAGATTACATCTCTCTCCCTCTCTCTCTCTCTATGTATATATATATATATAGAGAGAGAGATAGAGAGAGAGAGAGAGAGAATTTGTGAAAGGTGTACAGATAGATGTAAATAAAATCGTATAGAAGAAAAGGTTCACATAAAATAAACATAATACTATAACAGATGAATACACAGATTAGTGATCACTGTTTCGCTAGGGTGAAGTTTATACCTGGACATTTCATATAACAACCCTGGTAGTAGGTTTTATCAACCAGGGAAAGTAACCCCTGCTTTATAAAAGTGACATAAAAGAACTAACCAATAAAGCAAAAGGCATTTAATTCCTTATGAGCATGACGAGACACTTCTTGGCGTTGTGCGCGATGAATGCATCGGCCTATTCAATGAGGCAGCGTTCAGTTCGCAATGACCGTGACGGCAGAACGTTTTTTTCCCCCGAATAGCCCACCATCTGTTGGCGATGGTGGTCAGAGTTGGTCAAGGTTGAATAAGGTTTATTGCACATTTGCTATGTGCCGTCATTTGGTCAGGGTACATATATTTGATCACTTGTATAAGAGCAGAGAAAAAAGTTATATCTGTGTGCATAAATGTATATGCGCACCAATTTATAATGTTTTGTAAACCCATTCGTATACAGCTGCTTTAACTACCACATACAAACATGCCGCGAGAAAACACACTTTTGATCATTATATATATATATATATATATATATTTATATATATATATATATATATATATATAATGATCAAAAGTATGTTTTATCGCGGCATGTCTGTATGTGGTATATATATATATATATATATATATATATATATATATATATATATATATATATATATATATATATATATAAAGTAAGGAGCGATTCCACCTTTCTCAGAGAGAGAAACTTTTAGTTTTAATCGAGCAGTTTCCAGCAATCTCTAACGTGTATTTAACCGTTTGTAAAAATTTCCGAATCTTTCGAATCTTCTAACTCAATAAGGATTGTTATTTTTTTTTAAATATGCATGCGTTTATGCGCACGTGTGTGTGTGTTTGTGTGTGTGTGTAAAATATCTCTATATATATAATAAGCGCCCCCCTTCTTTGGGTTGAGCACTTTGTAAATATATTTTCACCCGGCGCGTATTCAAGTGATTAAGCGAAGCCCACTGTTTGTTTGTAAACAAACTGACATCTGGAGCACTGTGCGACGGGTAAATGCTAATTTAATAGGCATTTCAGGAGAAATATTTACGTGTATTGATTCTTGGTCCGATGGCCTGAGCTGCCGACTGTCAACACGATGGTTGTAGGTTCGATCTGAGAAAAAGGTGTATGTCCAGCCGCACTGATGAGTTGAGAACATTTCGAACACGGCACAATCATGTTGGTACACGGATTTTCATCGGATCACCGCAGTTAAGCAAGGATTAGCCTGTTTCCCACCGGATAGCTTGCCATTTGGGAAGGATAGATGTCGTATATACCACGTCGAGTCGGAGAAATATCCAGGTTAGTATCTGGAGGCGCATCTAGATGAAGGTTAGTATCTTCGTTAACATCTAGATGCCTCCGTTCAGTCACGAAATACCTGGAAGTACCGAATGGTCACCCATCTGTTACTGGCCAGGCTCATCGTTGCTTAACTTCGGTGATCTGATGGGTGTCAAACGTGATTATGCCGTATGCATCTAAGAGAAGAAAAAGCTCATGTAAACGTGCGGTCTACTGTATAATCTGTTTTGTGATAGTCATCTGTAACTACAAAGATTAGGAGTAATACTAAAATTTATTGTCACCACTAAAAACAAATAATCTGTGTAGATTTCTAAACAACCTTGTTGTTGTGGCAGAACCTCATACGCTGAAAATCGACAGGAGAATCCATGTATATACATGATGACTAATGCCAGTTTGAACCATATTACGCTTAGAAAAGTACAACGCATAATTGTTCAAACGGTTAGAAAAGTAAAAGGACTAATTTTTAAAAAGATTAAGCTTAGAAAATTAAATAAACTAATTGTAAAAAGATTAAGATTAGAAAATAAAAAGACTAATTGTTAAAACTGAAAAAGACAAACACATGATATAATAATTTTCTCACAGTATTTAAAAATTATTTTAAGTTATGAATTTATTATAGGCATTACTAGAATATCGTGTCTTTTTCTTGCTCTTGTTAGTAACAAGTCCTTTTGCTTGTCTGAGTTTAGCTGATGCCATCATAATACTTCTTTTCTTACTTTCGAAATCACGACTCTTGACAAATTATAATATCATATTTAAGCGTATTTTACGACCAGACAAAGCCGCCTCCAATTAATAATTAATACCATGCTTTGTTTATTTTAAGTTTGTCAATCTTACAAATAAACTTTGTTAATACTGAAATATTTTTTATGATTAATATTGTAGTAATTGTATTTTCTTCGTTGTATTTTAGCTTACTCATCCTTAGCAAACACGTGAATTCTATTTATAATTTACGTTTTTAAAAAAACAATCAATACATTACAAAAGAGATGCAGACGTGAATTTACAGAAAAGTGAAGTATAACATCAAATGAATTCGGTTACAATTATTTCTGTTTGGAAATAAGAAATACAAAACAAAAAAAAACACATTTCGCCTGTTTTAATATATATATTTCTTTTTAATTATTTAGTAAAGTAGAGCTAAAGTGTTAAAAATAGGAAAAAAATATCTTCCGCGTTCCTCCCTACACAAATAATTTAAAAACAAATATTAAAGTAAAAGTCAACTGCAATTGCCACAGACGAAAAAACACGCTATGTCAAGGGCTAAAATTTCCCATGATAATAAATTAAAATCCAGCTATATGAAAAGACATGCGTCGAGCATCTAAGATGTAAGCTACAATATAGCTTCAAACGTAAATTGGTAGAACGCTGTCGTAGATGTATCACACCTGCTGTTAAATTGGCTATAAAGCAATGATTGTTTTTTTTGTTTGTAAATAAACACGCAGTTAGAGCATTGCAAGTTGTGGACGAATGTTTATTTAATGGACGTTTAATGAAGTCATTTGCGAGCACGGATTGCATAGGCTGGGCGTGAGAATTGATGGCTATCAACGCCATAGCTGTAGGTTCAATCCTCATCTAAGGAAAGGTGCTAGTATAGCCGCACTGATGAGTTGGGATACAACGAAACAACACTATATGTATATATATATATATATATATATATATATATATATATATATATATGTACGTGTGTGTGTGCGTGTGTACATGTGTGTGTACATATGTGTGTCTGTATATATATATATATATATACATACACACATATATATATATATATATATATATATATATATATATATATATATATATATATATTTGTATATATACTAGCAAAGGTGTCTGGCGTTGCCCAGGTGTTTCGAAGTGTGTTTTAAGCAAAAAAAAAAATAAAATAAATAAGTGGGAGTAGGAAGGAAGGCTCGAACCCGTACCTCGAAGGAGAAAAAGGAAGTGACGTATTTGCTGTAACGACCACCGCCAAACCGGAAGTGCCTTAGGTTTAAATTAAGGCACAGCAATCGAAAAAAGTGGATGACTTTCGAAAATATCGGCGAAAAAAGCAACCCCTCCCTATAGATAAGTGGGTGGTTGAGGGCAAAGAAATTATTGTTTTTAGCCAATTTTTCGGTATTTGTAATCTGAAGGGTCGAGCTGAAAAACGATACTGATCTTGTGAAAATCCGTCGCGGCTGTCGAATGTTTTAGGCAGACATGCAAACAGAATACATAGATTCATGTATTTGTAGCTAAAATTTTCGACCCAAACCGATTAAAAGCTTGCCCTATCTCTGAATACCCTTTACGTAAAACTTCATATGTTTAAAGCAGAAATTGTCTTAAGTAATTTGGTAGAGATCACAGAGGTCATTTTTTTCTAAAACTTTGACCTGTGTTATGATCCTTTAACAGTTGTTGTTTTGGGCTCAAATCAAATTATTAAGTTAGATCAATGTCGAAGGAACCTACATCTAAACTTTCAGGTTTTTCGACCCAAAATTGGCGGAGGCGTTTGGTAGAGTTATAAAAGGTCAAATCGTTGGACTTTGACCCCTTAAAACACAAAGTTCTGTCCGAAAACGGATTAAAAAGATTTTTCCAAATCTCAGTACCCTGTATATCGAATTTCGAGTCTGTAGACTGAATGTGGCGGAGTTATTGTGTAGGGAAATGTACACAGGCAGACAGACAGACTGTTTCAATTTATATATATATATATATATATATATATATATATATATATATATATATATATAACTACTTAATTTACTCACATAAAATTAATATACGAAAGTATAGATTTATGCGTAAACTTTAAGTATTTACTTCAAATGTGCTCAATACGTGGGTAGAGCTTGTTAGTAGTTGCCTTCATGAAAAATGTGCTATCCTGTACTTTAAAGAACCCAACATCTATTAAACTGTAGTAGAGAAATAGCAAATAACTGTGTTCACAAAATAAAATTTACTCTACGATAGCGATACAAAATAGTTTTAAAACTAACAAAAACAATAGAAAATAAACAAATAAATTAAATAAACATGAATATACATAAACGATCACACATCTATGTATATATATATATATATACGTATATATATATATGTGCATATGTGTATGTACGCATATATATATATATATTTATATATAAACTAATAAAAAAAACACTAACCTAGTTTTAAAATAGATCCTTTGTCCGATAAATGCATGCCCGTTGGCTGATAGGAAGGGCGCGGTGGGCACTAGAAAGTTGATTGGCTAACTAAAATCTCAATAGAAGAGGAGCATATAAAAACGATAAACAACCACAGAATTCGCGCATAAGCCTGAAGAGTCCTAGAGTGGATGAAACGCGGAATATTGAGTGTAGCTTAATCGCCATATATATTTTATAAATTACTAACTACATATATATATATATATATATATATATATATATATATATATATAATTCGAGGTTACTTTTTTTCCAATTGCATTCCTATATAAGTCGATATGAGACCTGAAAAGTGTTACACTTCATTGATTGGCAGCGGATAGGGGGGGGGGCAGCGTGGCGGTATTACCATCTCCCGCGTCTGTCACTGTTTTTGCAGGCATCGAATTACGTCGGTCATTAAATCGATGTCATTTCCGAGGGATTAGTCGGTTGAATGAAATCGGTTTCCGTCTTCAGCATAAACACTTCGACTTTTGTTATCTACTCTACCAACCGGAACGTTTCACCCACGATCAGTGGGTCTGCTTCTGCTCACTCATTCACCATCACAAATTCAATTGTTCGATGAAATAAAAGTAAATAAGCTATGAACTAACGCATGAAATTTAAAGCGTCTTACATCCTTATATAAGATTTGCGCCGAAGCCCTTTTAAACACGATGTCGGTTCACACTAGGTAAACTATATGCGATTTATTCACCTAACTATTTAAAATGCTAAATCTTAAATTGTCAATTTTAAGTCTACAGACTCGAAATTTTATCTACAGGTTATGGAGATTTTGGAAAATCTTTGTAATCCATTTTCGGACAGAAATTTGGATTTTAAGGTGTCAATTTAATGTATTTGACCTTTCGAACTCTATTAAACTCTTCCGCCAATTTTCGGTATAAAGAATTGAAATTTTAGATATAGGTTCCTTGGACATGGATCTAACTTAATAATTCGATTTGAACTTAAAACAATAAATCTAAAGAGGTTATAATATGGGTCAAAGTTTAAAAAAAAATGTCCTTTGTCGGTCTCTACCAAATTACTCAGACAATTTCTGGTCTAAACATTTGAAATTTTACATAAAGGGCATTCATAGATAGGGCAAGTTTTTTAATATGTTTGGGTCGAAAATTTAAGCGTCCGAGAGGTCAAACTTCAGAAGATTTAACCTTTGCGGTCTAGCAAACTACTCACCGAATTTTTGGTCTAATCATTTAAAATTTACACATAACGGGTATTCAGACAGACTGCAAGCATTTTAATCAGTTTTGGGGCGAAACTGTGGCTGCGAAGATGTCACAGTTGAAAGAGTTGACCTTTGCCAATTCTACGAAATTTCTCCGCCAATCTTGGGTCTGAAGACTTGAAATTTTCATATAGGAAACTTGGGCACGGGGAAAATGTTATATTCTGATTTGAGACTAAAATAATTAATGTTAAGGTGTCAAAATTGGCGTCGAATTTATAAAAAAAATTGTCTCAGCGACTTCTATGAAATTATTCAGACAATTTTGGGTCTAAACCGTTGAAATCTTACATAAAGTGTATTCACACGTAGGGCAAGTTATGAACAGTACATGGGGCCCGAGAAAAGCCGGACTGAATTGCTAGTATTTTATCAAAAGAAAAGCTTAAATGAATAAATAATTAAAATAAAATCTGTATGAAATACGCTTAGAAGCCAAAATTCAAAGCAACATTATGACAAATAAATAAACATTTATTCATTTAAAATAAATATTTCCTCGGTAGATGCCATCCGAAGAATTTTATACAGTTATTTTCCCCCTTTTTTCTCGTCAAGATGTTTAATTAAAAAAAAAGTGTATTAGGTGTTCAGGCGTTGCTCATATTCTATAGGTATTACATTTTAAAATTAAGGCAACGGAAAAAAATTTGACTTAAATTATTTTTTAGATCACCTAATCAAAAATACCAAACTATTTGTTGCAATGTGCAGTAAGCAACAATCACTTTCTGATAAGGCTCATTCAACAATTACACGGTTCCATCATGTTTTAGACAAGTGCAAAAGGTAGGTAAACTGGAAACTTATCGAAATGTGCAATATCACTTTGAACAGTGTTGTTGCACGTTTATGCTGTATATGTGTACGTATTCGGATAAGAGTAATATGCGAGGATGTTATTAATTAGTGTAGTATTAAGTAATTGTTTAAATTATATAACTAACTGGTCGAGATGATGTGACCCAGAAAATAGCAAGTCAAATGAAGTACGCATTCGCGGCTTTCCACCCAGGCACCTCGTAACTTACACAATTTATGCGGGCCAAAAAAACAACTTAATTTTTCAATTTCTCAACAAAATCACTGATTTTTGAAAAACGTGCACACATACACATACACACACACGTATATATATATATATATATATATATATATATATATATATATATTAATCATATATATATGATTACTTCATTTAATCACATAAACTAATATAGGAAGATATAATTGTATTCGTAATTTTTTCAGTATTTACTTCAACAGTGCTTAATACGTAATAGGGTTAGGTTGTAAAATATGAAAATATACATGGCATATATATTTTCGTAACTTACTATATACATATATATATATATATATATATATATATATATATGTATGTATATATATATATATGCATGTATGTATGTATATATATAAATCGTACGTAAACTACATTTTACTAATACTTTAGCGCCATCACACACGCAAAATTTAAACTACTTTTTATCCCGAGCTGGCCAGAAAAGCTAGTATTAATGGAAAATATCTGAATCGAAGCCTATATTCGTTGTATTTCATGTTATATTTAACTTTGCAAACTAATGACCTCTATATGAATGCAATGGGCATGTGCGTATTTACAATATAAAGAAAGTTTAAGGAATTGATATGAAATAAAAAGTTGTAATCTTAGACTTAATCTCATATATAAACACCTGTCGTCTGTATTTCGGGTTGTCTGTCAGTCTCTCTGTTGGTCTGCTTTTCTGACTCTCTGTCTGTCTCCATATTTTAAAGCTCTATCTCTTCGAAAAGTAAACGTCTCAGAGCGGCGCTAGTGGCCTCAAATGATTGGATTTTTTACCGACCGTAATTTTATTGGTCTTTAGCCGATTAAAATAGATTTTAAGGTGGCAAATATGAAGCAAAATTGAAAAACTGGTCATACATTTTGTACATTCATATTTGGTTATTTTTAATTTTTATTTTTTATCACTTACTATGCAGGTCACGTTGGTATAGTGGTAGCGTCACCAGCTTTCAATGCTACAGTTGTGCTTCCCTTTTCGATTCTAACTGATTACAGCCAAATACTCATTTTTGTTACTTTTGACATCACGAGTCTATAACACCATATACGAAACCTGGACAAATTAAAATGTCATATTTAAGCGTATTTTATGCCCGAGTAATGACAGGCGTCCCCAATGCTAATATATATATATATATATATATATATATATATATATATATATATATATATATATATATATATAACCTGTTTGTTTAAATGTATGCATGTATATATGTATTGATGTATGTCGACCTAAAACTTTCGAGAAAGGCGACCAATTTTCCGGAGATCAGTATCGATTTTAAGCTCGACCCCTCAGACGATAAATATCGAAGTATTGGCTTAAAATATTGATTCCTTTACCATCAGATAGGCACTTTTCTACAAGAAGGGTTCGCTTTTTTCGGCGATATTTTAAAAAAAGTCATCACGTCTTTTCGATTGACTCGCCTTAAATTAAACCTTCGCCACTTCCGCTTTGGCGATGGGAGCATCAGCAAATACATCACGATTTTTTCACCTCTTTTTTTCTCCTTCACAGTACAAGTTCGAGCCTGTCTGCTTTTTTTTTTGTTTTGCTCAACACACAGCTCCACCACCCAGACAATGCCGGGCAGCCAGCATATATATATATATATATAACGTGTGTGTGTGCGTAATTTATGATTTGTTAAACGTTTAACATTGTCTAATAATTTCTCTCAAAAATATTTGAAAAAACATTAAATTAATAGAAAATTGATTCTTTTGGCGGATTGCAAAATATGTTTTTAAAACCAAGATCCGATTGAAAAAAAAGAACAATAGCGTCAAATATTTTGTGCTTTGATTAGATTAATAGTATAATCATAGACGAATGACAATAAGAAGTTTTTTAGGGAATATCAAGTGTGATGTTTAAAAGAATTGGTTATGTATTGTTTGGATAATTGGGAATATCAAGTGTGATTTTTAAAAGAATTGGTTATGTATTGTTTGGATAATTGGGAATATCAAGTGTGATTTTTAAAAGAGTTGGTTATGTATTGTTTGGATAATTGGGAATATCAAGTGTGATTTTTAAAAGAATTGGTTATGTATTGTTTGGATAATTGGGAATATCAAGTGTGATTTTTAAAAGAATTGGTTATGTATTGTTTGGATAATTGGGAATATCAAGTGTGATTTTTAAAAGAATTGGTTATGTATTGTTTGGATAATTGGGAATATCAAGTGTGATTTTTAAAAGAATTGGTTATGTATTGTTTGGATAATTGGGAATATCAAATGTGATTTTTAAAAGAATTGGTTATGTATTATTTGGATAATTGGGAATATCAAGTGTGATTTTTAAAAGAATTGGTTATGTATTATTTGGATGAGTGGGAATATCAAGTGTGCTTTTTAAAAGAATTGGTTATGTATTATTTGGATGATTGGGAATATCAAGTGTGATTTTTAAAAGAATTGGTTATGTATTGTTTGGATAATTGGGAATATCAAGTGTGATTTTTAAAAGAATTGGTTATCTATTGTTTGGATAATTGGGAATATCAAGTGTGATTTTTAAAAGAATTGGTTATGTATTGTTTGGATAATTGGGAATATCAAGTGTGATTTTTAAAAGAATTGGTTATCTATTGTTTGGATAATTGGGAATATCAAGTGTGATTTTTAAAAGAATTGGTTATGTATTGTTTGGATAATTGGGAATATCAAGTGTGATTTGTAAAAGAATTGGTTATGTATTGTTTGGATAATTGGGAATATCAAGTGTGATTTTTAAAAGAATTGGTTATGTATTGTTTGGATAATTGGGAATGCTATTGTTAAAGATAATTTTAATAGAAAAATGCTCAAAGAAATATAGAAGTAATTATAAATAAATTATTCATATCTGATATAATCAGAAATGAAACAAACCCTGCTGATATGTAGAATATTTTTCAAATAAAAATGGTTTAAAATAATAAACTTAAATTTAAATAGATGTATGTATTTTAAACATAATTCACTACCATCAATATCCGTATTATTCGTATATTATTTAGAATGTGTGATGTTTTCATGCTTTACAGATTAAAGTTTACGTTTTTTGTTAACATAAACTGTATCGCATGGGACGAGATTTTAAACAAAGTAATATTTATTGAACACTAGCAGATGTAACCGACGTTGCCCGGTATTAAACGTAACGTGAAATTCCTTTAAAAATGAAGTAAAAAAAACGCAAAGAAACTGAGAGGTACATACATTTTTTTCTTAAGCAGCTAACCTTTTGTAAGTAAAAGAAAATACTCGAGTTAAGAACCAACACCTTTAGACAGTGAGTCAAGCACGATAATCATTAGGCCAGCTTGGTACGATATTTAACAACTATTTCTAAACGTATTATTCGTTGCATAATGACGCTGCCATGTGAACGATTCCCGCATGCGCTGTAGTGCACCAATTGACAAAAAGATGAAACTCATATCACACCCTTCCAATGATGACTTTTTTCAGTTTAACTACTTTACAGGCCCCTTTTTCTGTATGCCAACCGATTAAAAACTTTTTTCGCGTGTATGAATACAGTATATACCAAAATTCAAGTCTGTAGCTGAAATATTCGTTGAGCATATAAGCCGAGAGTTGTCCTCACACACACATTCTCACTATTATAGATATATACGTATGTGATCATCATCCAACGTAAAAAATGAATTAAGCATCTAAACTTTAGTAAAAATTTCGAAAACAAATCAACAATAATTTGAGTCGAGTTCGGATAAATCAAAAACTGTGCATGTGTTACGTGGTCGTTAATCATTCTCAATGGAGTCTTTGTATTTTACCAAGTACCCACACGTTGCATGGCGAGACAGTTGCAAAAGAACAAAAAAAGAAATTCGACTAACTTTTTTTTAAGTTGAAATAGAAGCCATTTTAAAATGGTGTCTTCTAATATCGTATTGCATTATTTTTGAAAATACCTTTAGTTCGCCATATAGTTAACAAACCCTGCCGTCTCGATGCATGCTTAAAAGTCGTTCCCGCCGCCACGGGCTAAACACGTAATTCCCGCTGGCATAAGATCGTTCCGTCCTGGCCCAGTGGTGTTTTTTTCTGTTTTTTCGTTCCCTTCTCTTTCTCCGCCGTGACTTCATCTCGTACACCGACTTCGCTATTTACATAAATGCACCTATTTACTTGTCTCCATACGAGGGCAGATTTAGATACAAATTCAGTTTTTAATGTGGGGAAATTTATCTCTCCAAAAGAGTCACTCTGGATGGGAACAAAAATAAAAACTCTCATATTCATGAAGGATTTCTCTTCCACCAACCGAGGACAAAAAAGGTGAGGTGTAACATCAAAACAGATACTGCACTTTGTTCCTAGCCAAAAAACTAATGCTAAATACGCATCAACCTTTCTATTACACACGTTAATCCATTTCTAACTCTAACTATTTGCCAAGACACAAAATATTACTTTCTTCCAGCAGGCAGATACTATCGAAGAGAGCAATGTCAACGTAGAAAATCCCTATTGTTAATTAGTAAATTAAACATGGCAGAGTTAGATATTGCTATCCTGCATTCATACTGGCTAAACAAGGAAAATAGAATACGGTGAAGTGATTTCTTATAATCATTGGTTTTGTAAATTTATTTAGGAAATATCTTCACGGTTCGCGAATTAATAGTTAATATATTTATTTTACTAGCAGAGAATAAAACTGTATCTATTCGTCTGTGTGTTTTCCTAATCCTAAATATTCTTAAACAAAATTATGCTAGGAATTTGGCTTTGTATATTTCATTCTGATCAAATAGAGAAAAACGATTTTGTTGAATCTACAATCAGGAAACACATCCATAATCGATATAAATAAAAATGTAAAATGTATGTTTGTTCGTAACCGATATTCTAAATATCTACTGTCCTGATTGCCTCGACATTTTGCAATATCGTTTTTATCAAGCCCAGGCGTGTTTTTATATATTTAAGATTAAAAATATTATAATATTTTAAAAAAATGTTTTCGATATCATTGTTTCTTGGAAAAATTGATCATTTTGTACGCGATAAGAATTGGTCTTTTTTTCGTCATATTTTTTTAAGTATTGTTTTACTATTGTGCTTTACACTAATACGGTTTTATTTCCATATATTTACTATAAAATAATGATAAAAAATTCCTGTCTCGACAATACCAAAGTCACATGCGCAAACAAAAACTGTTTTTTACCAATAGATTTTTCATTGTTTGTTTAATTTTTTCACTTAAAAAATGTTGCTAGAATAAAACAGAAATTGTTATGGGATGTCTTTGTTTCTTTTTTTTTTTTTTTTTTCGTTATATTTTTTAATCTGGTGATTTTATTCTATTTATAAGTTTTCTTCAGCATTTTATTGAGTAGCGTTGTTCCGCTTTGATAATCGTCGATGCTCGGCGAAATCCGTTGGCTGATGTCATGTTTCGAGCTAAAGCCGAACGGCCAGTTAGATACGTCTGGTAGAAACTCTGCACGGGTCTCATTCGTTTTTTTTTTGTGTGGAAAACTCAGCTCCCCCCAAAGGGGGGCACTAGACAGAAACAAAAATCAAAATTGCCTCAGGCTACACGGATCTCTCCTCTACTGGTCTAAGAGGAAAACGGTGAAGTTTAGTTCACACTCTGTTTCACTCCCTTTCCTTCTCTCCCGCTCTTTCACTCTCTATCTCTCTCTTCATTCATTTCTCCTTTTTCTTTCCCTCTCTCTCTCTCTCTATCTTTCTCCCTCTATCATCCGCTTTATCTCTCTTGGAACCCTTTTCTCTCTCTCACTCCTTCTATATCTATTCCCCTCTATCTATCTATCTATCTCTTTCTCTTTCTCTCTCTTCACTTGAAGAATCCTTTTTAAAATTCTGCACAAATACCTTTCGATTTTTAATGTGCTGAAAGTCCAGCTAACGAAAAAGGAGTATTCTAGATAGGAAAAAAAATAAAAAATTGTCTCAGTCTATAAGGATTTCTCCTCCACTGATCGAGGACAAAAACTGTGAAGTGTAGTTCACCCTTTGTTTCCCTCCCTCTTCCTCTCTCTCTCTCCCTCTCTCTCTCTATATATATATTTCTCTATCTCTCTCTCTCTATATCCTTCTCTCTCTATTCCTTCTGTCTCTACCTTTCTCTTTCTATCACCCTCGCCATCTCTCTTTTAGCACCTTTATCTATCTCTCACTCCCTCCATATCTCTTCCTTCTTTCTTTCTCCCTCTTCATCTGTCTCTCTCCCATTGTTGTCTCTAACTCTCTATTTCTCTCTGTATCTCTCAATCCCTCTAACTCTCTCTATCTCCCCGACTTTCTCTATTTCCCCCTCTTTTTCTATTTCCCTATCCTTTTCTATTTTTATCCCTATCTCTCTGTCTTTCTCTTTAAGTATCTCTCTCTAATCTCTCATCCTATTTTAGTCACTTAAATTACTTACCGTGATTAAAACATTGTTAAAATATCGATAAATCCTATTTAGTCACCTTTTTTAGTTACTGTGAATAAGGCATTATCAAAACATGGAGGAAGTCTGTTTTAGTTACTTAAATTACAGTAAATAACGCATTGTCTAAACATCGGCAAATCTTGGTTTAGTCACCTAAATTACTTACAGTTAGAAAATAAAGTTATTTGAGTATTGTTGATAATAAGAACATCATAATTCCAAGTGAAGTAGCCACATAAAAGTCTGAAATTAAGCAAATAAGGAGCATGCATTTTCTCAGTTTAAGATTTTTTTCGATTTCGTCAAATTGAGCCAGAGCAACGCGTGTCAGGGTACAGCTAGTAAGAGCTACGATGCTTTATTCTATTGCATTTAACATTCTTAAATTATATAAATAGAATAACTAGAATAGAAATGCAATGGGGAGGTTCATGGATGGAACACCAGTGATCGGAAGTTGGCATTGTGTCACGGAAAATCCCTTAAAATTACCAAACATTTACTGTAATAAATGTTGCTTTGTTTGAACCCAATCTAACGCAATTATTAGTGAATATAGCTTTTGGTGACCTTCCGCAAAAAAAAACAGACAATTATTACATGAAAAATATAAGAATAAAAATAAAAGATGGTGTTATTGGGTGGACGTTAAATACGTTTTCTTATCAAATCGTAGGATCACCGTTTTTTCTTCTTTCTCATTAATTGGAACAATTTCTATAATAAATCTGTCAATGAGATAATTTAGGCGGATAAGCAGTAAAAATAATATTCATATCTTCGATTGTCATAAATCGCAAGCAGATCCTTAACGTTTGCCCTCCGTGGATACGCGGGCGGGTGGACTGCATCTCGGATCACTAATACTTACAAAAACTGACTTCATCGAAAGTTATACTTCTTGAAAGTTGCTTATCTCAGAAAAGTTTGCGCTTCGGTTCCTGTAATTGTGCATGTTTATCGATATAGGATTATTAACACTACTATAAAGAGTAAGCAAAGAATGCACAAAATTGTCACTATATCCTTTTTTTAATATGATATGTTCATAGGATTATATTGTTATGAATATAAACTATTAGAGCGCATTTCAGAATTACCTTTGTCAGTTTGGTATAAGGTGTTGCACATTCTACATAATTACGATTCTGATTTTTTTTTTAGATGAGGATTGATTATTCAAATTATTCGGGCTACTGTTCGCATCGTCAATGTAATTTTCACACTGTTTCGATCGATGTAAATTCCAACCTTCTTTAGAGGTAAATTGTCGGACTCGAGAATTGCTTTACGTGGGCAAAGCCGTCTACAGGCTTCAGAATGGAATAATTTATTTTATCCAGGGGGTAGCATATTCTTGTTCCATCAGCCATGATAAGGTAGCTGTCTAAATTATATATAATTGTATGTTGAGCAACGCTGAAACTGGGGAATTAACTTTACACATCCATTGCAACTGAATTTCATCAAAAAAATGTATCCCCTACGCACGAGTGCATGTATAATTGTATTACCAAATAAACTGCTGATAATTCAACTATACTAATAACTTTTCAAAAACCAAGAGATTTATTTCTCCAAATATTTCTTAATTTTATTATTTACTCATTTCTGTTCAATATTCGTTCACTTTTGTTTTTGTATGCAATTTTTTATGCATATATAAAATCAACCCTACCAACGCGCATGCGGAAACGTATATTCAAGATGGGGAGCATTTTAGCGCGGTCTGAAGAGATTTTTATTAGTAAATTAACCGTTCATAAAATCATTTAATTCAATTAAAGTTTGGCGTACTGTGCAGGGCGTAAATCGTTAAGTGAATCGACCGACAAGCTTTGCCCTCCACAACATCGTCAATGTACCGAGGACCCGGCTGTAATCGAGAATGTAATAATATATGTTTCCAATATCTTTGGCCGAGATAGGAAGTTTTACCCGTTGCCCCTTTTTAAAATGAGATAGAGGGGGTGTACAAATTAATCACAATGGGTTCTACTTTTTTCTCTGTTTTTTTCTCTTTCTGTTAGATTTATTAGTGTTTTGTCCTTTTATTTTTTTCTCTCTTACGTTGAAATATTTGCTGTGTTGTTTTCTCTGCTTTGCTTTCTGTTTGGTTTTCTTTTATTTACTTTCCTACAATGTTTCTCTCTTCTCTCCCCCCTCTTTCTCTCTCTCTCTCCATCTCTCTCCATGTATCACTTTCTCTCTATCTATCTATCTGTCTATCTTCATATCTATCTATCTATCTATCTATCTATCTACATATCTTTCTATCTATCTATCTATCTATCTTTCTATCTACATATCTATCTATCTACATACATATCTATCTATCTATCTATCTATCTATCTATCTATCTAAACAGTTTACTTGAATCCTTGGGTCATTTTTATTGTCTTTTTCTATCTTCTGTACTGATACATCTATGTTCCCGCGCTGAATAACAACGTTATTATTTAGAAAGGCATTATATATCTGGAGTGAAGTGTGTCTTGTAACTACTCTGTACTTTCACCTAACAATTAAACAAACAAAACATCGTAAAGATTGAATTTAAGTCGAAAATACTATTTATAGCGCGGTAAAAACGTTCAAGCATCGTATTTCATTCATTGTCTCTATTAAGTGTTTCTTATCGATCGTAACGTTAGGCCCACGATCATTTTAAAGATGGGTATGGCCCAGCTTTTGTATATGGTTTAAGAAAAAGTTGTCGCCTTAAAAACAATACTACATTTTACAAATCTTATCAATTCAAGTTACTTGATTATGTAGTAAAGCTGACATATCTCCAATATAATTGCCTTCAGCCTCAATTGCAACCGCAATACGGACCCGGAACTTGAAGCATGCCTTTTCGACAAGCGTCGGCGGAAGCTCTGCTAATGGGGGAGATCAAGTTTGCGTTGGTATTATGGGCGGTTATGCTGGTGAAGTTCTCGACAAATTACCAAACGAGGCAGTGCAGCAGATTCAGATCGGAGGAGGAGAGGGACCAGTGACAATTTTGTAGCACTGCCCTGAAGCTAACCCTGAATTTCCTTTGCCTTGAGGGCAGGCGCTGATTCTTATTGCCATAACCAGTCTTTACCAGCGGCTACCTGATTGTTCTAGGAGATCACTACACTAGTAAGCTATCTAGGTACAATTTTGTGTTGACTTTCAAGCCGACTTCGAAGATATGAGGTTGCATGATGTGCCCCTTAATTAAAACAACACTAAATACTATATCTATATATAGAAACTTTGTATTTCTCATTCTGAGTTATGTTATTCGTAGATATCCAGCAATGCATTTTAAGCCTGCTGGCAATGGCCGTTTTTTCTTCAATTATAACTTGATCTCGCTTGTTTAACATTGTGTCACTTTCACACATGATAGAAGGCTCTTAATGCTCTTGAGATTTTTTATTTACAAGGTGGTCACCATTTATCAAGGTCCGGAAGCCACTAAGGGATAACGGTTCATGTAAGTACAGTACGTTAGTGTCTACTTATGGGGGGCGGTACATCGGGAATTTGTTTACGTTTGTCTTGAAGACATCCAGGTTGTAGTCAGATGGGAAGCAGGCAAACGGAGCAGCGTTCCACGGGCGTGCAGTTCTCAGAAAGAAGCTTTGTTCATGGAATCTACGTTTTGATTTAGGCAAAGATAGAGTGGGGAAAGTTTTTGACAGTGGATTCAGCTAGACGGGGTTTTTTTCGTAAAAGATTGACGAGGGGGGACCAGAGATTGGAGTTCACACGAGCACCTGCCATGGAAATAACGATAAAACAAAGATAAGCTTTCAACGTCTCTTCTGTGGGAGAGAGGTTGCAGGGTAGAGAAAAGAGCATCCCCCACTAAGTCACGAAGTCTATTTGTCAAGGCAGGATAGGCTGTTTTTAGCAGCTCCTGCCCAGATATAGCTGTAGTATTCCATCTTTGACGTACTTGGCTTTTATATAGATAGAGAATTGCATCAGTAGTGAGATATCTTCTGGAGCGGTAGAAGGATCCCACCATCTTTCCAGCGACCTTGGCAACAAACTTGATGTACTTGTTCCATTTCTGATCAGGAGTAAAGGTCAAGGTCAGAAGCTTGTCAAAACATGGGGCTTCTCCTAGATGAGAGCCATCCATTTCCATTGATGCCAGACGGGGATCAGAGCGTTGATGATGTAAAGATAGGAGCGTGGTTTTAGATGCATTAAAGGAAACCAGCCACGTCTTTCCCCACTGAACCACTCGTTCGAGATCAGAGGAGAGGGAATCAGAGAGAGCTTTGCCATCTTTGTCATTTACAAAACTGGACAACATGTAAATGGTATGAAACTAAAATAAAAAAACTGGTTTTCATCGAACGGAAACGGAATCATGTCATATTTTCTATGGCGGGTTTTACCCTGTAGTACCTGCGTATATCAGTCGCCATTCTCAAGCAAATAATTAAGTACCAAACACGAGCAAGAAACATTGTCAGTTTGAAGGTAAAACATAATGCATGTGAGCATGATCTGTAATTGGAGGTTTTGTAAATCTCTTTTATACTGTATTTTTGTTCTGATTTTATTCACCCGTGTGTGCGAAGTACCTAAACAAATGTCTAGTATTATTTTTTTTAAAACATAGGAGAGATTGTATGTTTTTATCAATTAAAGTCAGTACAGTAACTGAACCGGATATTTCAGGTGAGGCATGCAGTCAAAATCGACGTGACAGGTCTTCATCGCAAATGCATTTCTTCTATTAGTAAATATTTGCATGACTAAAACCTCTTCTCTGGTAAACATCACATGTTTTATATATAAATGTATACAGTGTATAGTTCCCAACCAGAGAATAATTGATGAGACACAAATCAGTGCAAACCTGAATCTTCCCAATTAATTTGCAGCCGTTTTAGATCGATTGAAACCTTTAAAAAATTAATCCTTCAAAAATTTGAAAAAATATTTTCACCAAAAGAAATACCTTACACTGCAGTGTTTATATTTGCAGAAAATTATGCTGCGAATTCTTTCTTCTTTTCCAAATATATCCACGACATTTATTGAACGATTCAAGTATCAACCATCCGGTGTCTAAGAATGTTGTAACCCCCGAACAACAAAAGAAAATATGCCCCCAGTTGTAGCTTCTTTTTGAAGTATGTAATCATTATAATGTTTTGCCCGGCGTAGACGGGTAATTCAGCAAGTTAGGCAATATGAAAAGAGCCATTGTCTCTTATAATACAGCAACAAAGAGTACTCTAACAGAATAGATAACCTTATAGCCATTTACCCTGCACAAATCTGCTGGATATCACCACATACACCAGGACGAATACATGAACAGCGTTGACTGATCTACAACTGATATGTCCTAGATAATATGACTCATGATGAAAACTCGTTCAAATTATGTCACCCAGCGATTGCATACCGAAACCACAGACGGCGTTTTACATAAGGGGTTGTTTTATTTTGTTTTTGTTTTCTTGCTTTTAGAGATGTTTTTTTTTTTTCTGTTTATAGTCCACGCAAGTGGGTGGTTGCACCACTAATCTGTAAATAAAATTAACCACTTTAAGAAATGGAATCATAGCTAAATCTACATGCAGGGTACAATTTGTGCTGGTGCATGTATAAATATACAGAGAACAATAACACTACTATTTTAAATCTTAGAAATAAACATATAGTGTGTTGGTACACAACCAATCGTCAATAATAAATACAGACAGCAGAATGGTTATTCTCACACGTACACACACACACACACACACACACACACACACATATATATATATATATATATATATATATATATATATATATATAAAATAAAAATTACAATTAAATTTACCAAAATGATCCAAGATGGTAAAATTAAACAATATTATAAATATTAAAGAATTAATATTTATAAAGTTTTCTCAGCCAGATATAAAAGCTCGATAAAACCAAATAGGAGATAGAGCTTATAAATAATCCAGTGACGGTAAAATCCTGGATTATTTATCTTCCACCTGACTATCCATTTATGTGTAATCACCCTTTTCTTCGCCATATTCTCTCTGCTTCACGTTTTTGTTATGGGGTAAGATCTTTGACTTACTTGTTGTTTCATCAAATACTTTTGCATGCAAAATCCGATCCCGCATTCCTGCCCTCTGATGAGAAGGAAAGTATTTCTTCGAAACTGCGCGGATTTAGGACTATCCACTTATCTAGTGTTTCTTTTTCAGATTAAATATGTTTTTAACTCATTTCAAAGTGTTTTTTAACATGTTTTATTAACTGTTTGTTCATATATATATATATATATATATATATATATATATATATATATGAACAAATGATTAATAAAACATGTTGAAAGACATCTTGAAAAAAGTTAAAAACATATTTAATTTTAAAAAAGGAAGCACAAGATAAGTGGATAGTCCTTAATCCGCGGAATTTACTTGATTCCTTCAGCCTTGACAGACGTGTTTTAAATATTTCTCCATTGCTTTTTTCTTTTAATGATTTGGAATTAATCCATTTTCCAAGGAACTCTGCTTTTTGGATCATTTTGGACCATTTGGAATTTACCCATTGGATTGGAAATTTTTAATTCGACCGTTTTGGATTTTACCATTCACCGGACTATCCATACATGGGAAATCTTTTCATCATTTTTCTTTTACCTCCAATTCCCCGTTACCTCACCCTTTTTTTTTAACCAAGTAAGATCTGTGACTTACTTATAGTTTCATTAAATACTTTTATATGCAAAATCCGATCCCGCATTTTGCTAATTCCTGCCCTCTGATGAGAAGGAGAGTATTTCTTCGAAACTACGCGGATTAAGGACTATCCACTTATCTTGTGGTTCTTTTTTAAAATTAAATATGTTTTTAACTCTTTTTACAAGATGTCTTTTAACATGTTTTATTAATCATTTGTTCATACTATAAGCTCTATTGCCATTTCGGTTTTATTGAGCTTTTACATCTGGTTGAGATTACTTTACTTGTAAATATTAACTCTTTAATATTTATAATATATTTTAAGTTTACCATTTTGATTACCTTGCTAAATTTATTGTAATTTTTATTTTTTATTATATATATATATATATATATATATATATATATATATATATATATATATATATATATATATACTAAGAGAGAGACTCGACGTTGATCGTTGAATTTTTCAACCTGTCATGTGCATTGTCAGTGAAATGGATGAATTGATGAAATGGCAAATTTTTAACTGAATCGATTAATTACCTGCTCTATTTGGGGTGCAGGTGGAGGAAGCGTCGCATGCTGTAACTTAATCCACACTACACTGTAGTCTTTATTGCACTGTAGGGAACTACTGTTAATTTTACGAAATCATTTTTTAATAATGGATTGAATAAAATTTTAAATGCAAAAGTCAAGTATCATGCTTCAAAATGTGCTCTAAACAGAAGAAATTTATTTCGAACACGCCCCTGTCATATCAATGAAGACATTGTTGGTTTTAAATATTTGGTCTTTTGGAACGTAAAAGTAGACAGCAACTTTAAAATACATGGTGCGTTTATGAAGGAGAACGGAGCGTTTGATATTGTATTTGCTTATATATCAGCAAGCTGGCCTCCCGGCATTGCCCGGTCGTACAATACGCTTCAAAATGATATTGCAATTCATGCAGACTCCTTGAATATTATATATTAAGAGGAATACTTTTTTTGATGGACTAATTCGCAAAAAACTAAAAACCAATAATGAGTATGTCGTTCATCAAATTTCATCTGTGTTTGTTTACAATATAAAGTCAGCTGATATTTGGGATTGATGAAACCTGGAGAATTCACTTCTAATTAATCTTTAGTTTTAAAATATGGCAACGAAGAACTGATTTGCAGCGATTTAAAATTGGGTTACTTTTATCGTAAATTGAACTCGTTAATAAGAACAAATTTAAATTAACTGGTTAGCTACAAGGGTCTGGAATCGGGGACCATTTGATCTTGAGCCGAACACTCCACCACCGGACTATATCTCCAGATAACAAAAATAATCCCTGTTTTTTTTTGTTTGTTTTAATAAGAAATTATTTGCTAAGATTTGATTATTTGCACTGGCCAGTGTGACGTAAATATTTCCCTGTAAAAATTCTTCGTTCTTAATTATAAAAGAGAAAGATAGGGTTGTTTAGATTTTCAATACTTATTGGATACAAAACATATCTAAGAACACTGCCAGACATATAAATTACCAATGTGTGAAATTTACAAAAGATATGTTCAGCCATTTCGGAACCTATTAGGATAGATATCTCACTACTGATGCAATTTTCTATCTATATAAAAGCCAAGTACGTCCAAGGATAGAATACTGTTGCCATATCTGGGCAGGAGCTCCTAAAAACAGCCTATCCTGCCTTGACAGAGTACAAAATAGACTTCGTGGCTTAGTGGGGGATGCCCTTTTCTCTACCCTGCAACCTCTCTCCCACAGAAAAGACGTTGCGAACCTATCGTTGTTTTATCGTTATTTCCATGACAGGTGCTCGTCTTAACTCCAATCTCTGGTCCCCCCTCGCAAATCTTTCACGAAAAACACCCGTCTAGCTGAATCCACTGTGAAAAAATTCCCCCACTCTATATATGTGCCTAAATCAAACGCGGATTCCATGAACAAAGCTTCTTTCTTAGTACTGCACACCTGTGGAACTCTGTTCCGTCTGCCTGCTTCCCTCCGGACTACAACTTGGATGTCTTCAAGTCCAATGTTAACAAATTTCTAATGAACCGCCCCCTTAGGTAAACACTTCATCAAATCTCCACACTAACGTAATGTACTTGCAATAACCCTTATCCCTGAGTGGCTTCCGGGCCTTGATAAGTGGTGATCACTGTGTAAAAAAAAGCACTCTCACACACACACACACACACACACACACACACACTCAAAATGTGACTTTTGTATAATAGTAGAGATAGGCGTAGACATATATATGTAAAGCGGGGAGCTTTGCAAGAAACGTAGTGTAAAAAAAAAAGTTGCGTTAATCTACATTCAGGTTATGTTTTTTTTTTTTTCGAGTTTGTTGATTAAAGGAGAGTAATTGTAAACGCCGTTAAGTTGTTTAGTTGTGTTAGAATATGTAATGAATTCTGATTCAAAGTCTTTAGTGGATTCATTTTAAAATAAATACAATGAGTTTAATCTATTTGCAGTTAAAAGAATTTTCCTGTTTTGAAGCTTGCAAGGATAATGCTTTCAGAAACTCTTAATTTTACTGTTCGCAATTCGCCTTCGGATATTTGATTGCAATTATGGCATAGCACTGTATTTTTCTTTATATGGTGTTTTATGAAAGTAGTCGATTGTTACTGCTTGTTTTATGGCTGACAATACCAGTAACACTTATAATCCAATTTGTTTTCGCTTGGGTACGTGATGAAACTGCAGTGGTGTACACTTTTACACACAGTAACATATGACAAGTAATAATTTGACTCCTTTTTTTGTAACAAGATTTATTTTCTCATTCTTCCGTCCCGCGTGATTTCTAGTTACGGCTGTGACGTTACTACATGATCGTTTTTCTAACGTATCTTCATTTTATAGTTTTTTTTTTCTTACAGTGACGTCATTTAAAATTTCGCACGCATTTGCATAGGCGCATCCGCGCTCATTTCGAAAATATGAATATACAAAATGTAATTTATCCGATCGATTTAGTTTTCATAATTTTATAATGAGGTGCTTAATCATGAATTAGAAAAGTTCATTTTCCAATATAATTGAATAACATTTTTAAAACGCTTGTTTCGCACCAGCTTTTGGACGTGCTACAGAGTACGGTCGAAAAATAAGTATCTTCTAAATGGGTTTAAAAAATATAGTGATGCATACTTTTTGTTTTGTTTTATGTTTGTTTGTTTTTTTTCATTTATGGGTTCCTTCCTTCTTACTTTAAATAATAATAATAATAATAATAATAATAATAATAATAATAATAATAATAATAATAATAATAATAATAATAACAATAATAATAATAATAATAATAATAATAATAATATTAATAATAATAAAAACTCTTGAATGCGGAGAATAACATAACGTTACAGGGAATTAAGAACAACGAAAGTGCAGATCTACATGTTCTACCCCACCCATCATTCATCTCTCCATTGTTTCACCACTGCCCCCCCCCCAAAAAAAGTGATACCAAAGAGCCGAGAAGGGTCAAGGAAGATGGAAAGACAGAGGAAGGAGCACTGGGAAGACCTCCGCTGGACAAGTGCGAATAGAACTGGGATCTTGGGGAGGCTTAGTGCCACTCGAATTCCAGTATAAACCAATGGCCACTGCCAGCGAGAAATCAATGATAAGAGGCTTTTGCGATGAAGCAAGCTTATTTGCAAATGCTATCGAAGGAGGAGGAGAGAGATGGACGTCTAGGGAGACTTGTTGTCACTCAGCTTCCAGAGAACACCACAGATCTCCAATCAGATCGTTTGCTGACGTGTGTGAAAGCTCCATGTGAGCCGATAATAATAATAATAATAATAATAATAATAATAATAATAATAATAATAATAATAATAATAATAATGTGTATTGTCTTAATCTCTATGAGGAGCCCCGCTGTTTTACGTCACCTAGGTTCAGAATTCCTATGCCATTTTTCTCCTTGTAAACACAAGCGAAATCACTAAAACTGAAATAAATAGGTGTGTATAATGTGCGTGTGGATTTTCTATAGAATTTCTGTATGTGTATATTTATGTGTACACGCGTAATCAATTTTCTGGGTCCATCTATGAGTCTGTGTACTGCTACACATATGTGTATGAACATGTTTTTATAATTTACACTTATTATGCCCGTTAAAAAACTTGTTCTATCTGTTAATCCTTCCGTGTGTTTTCCTCTCATTCCATAAATTTATTCTCTGATTTATAGCATCTTTTTATGCTTTTTTTTTATAAATATCTAATTTGTTTTGGAATCAAAATTCTTTTTCTTACGTATTTGTTAAATAATTATTTGTTTTATTCCTTCTTAATGAAGAACGACGAATATAATGGGCATTTGAGAATGTTATTTGTTGCTGTTTTTAAAATAACTTAAAGCACATTAATCTTAAGGCAAAATATGATTTTTCTATAAAATTACCGGACCTTACCTGAAAAAAACCCGACATACTTCAATTTCCGTTTGATAAAAAAACAAACGGTTTTATTTTTTTGTTACATACCATGTACTAGTTGGCCAGTTGTGTAGAAATCCCAAAAGCGATAAGAGTATTCTATTATGTCGGAAAGTGATACAATGTTTAACTAGCGAGATCGGAGATGCGCCGCTGTAAAACTCATGCTCCCAACCGACCCAAGTTGTCACAACAGGACCATAGCCAGAACCTTCAAAATGAATCGCTGGATTGTCACAAATAAGAATAATGTGCTCAGAGTGATAAAAACAAATGTTCTGGTCAAGGCAATGGTCTTCTGTAGTTTAAAGTGAAGGCCGCCTTATGCCACCTCACATCTTCGAAGTCGGTTTCAAAGTCAACACCAAAGTGTATCTGGATGTGCTGAAGAGTGAAGTCATATTCTAGAGGAATTAGGTGGTCGCTGGCAGATCTTTGGTGTGGCGGCAGAGCTCTGCGTTGGCTTACAAGTCCAAAGAGACCCAGGTTTGGCTTCAGATGGAGTGCTACGACTTTATACCCTTTTCTCACTGACCCCTCTCCTCCCCCGACCTGAACGACTGGACTACTTCATTTAGTCGTATGTTGGGATCATCACCAATATGTCCTCCCATAACACCTGATCGCCACCATCCGCCGAGTATTGGCCGAGCTCTTTCCGGTGATGGTGGCAGTTCCGAAACATGTATCGAGACGGTTATTGAGGCCGAAGGCGGCTACATTGAATAGATGTCAGCTCTACTGCATAATCAAGTTACCTGAATTGATTCTTTTCAATAAAAGTTTTAAAACTGAGCTGTAGTGTTGTTGTCTTTTTGGTAACACCTTTATCGTTCCACTCTGTAAGTGGCACTTGCTTCAAGGCATGTCGAGAAAATATTTGAGAAAATCACGAAATATCTGCCCCTAACCTGCACAACCAGATAAGTATTTAAATGGATTTTTTTTTAATTATCTAAAGATTTTTCTATATTAAATTCTTAATTAATTAAAATGTAATTTTGCAATGAATAATTAAACTTTCTTAGTTTTGAATACCTATTAATACAGAGAAATCCCGAGAGCTTTATGTTCGTTTTTTTCTAGAAAGAATAAATAATAAGGATAACACATAAATAATGAAGGGAAGATAGTATAGGAAGGAATAATTTCTGTAGTAAATAATGTTTCATAATATTATTTATAAGAATATCAACATTGTTTTTTTTTTTAAAGGAAGCAGATATTATGTGCGAAAGCTAGAGCTGAATTTGAATGAGTGCTAATATATAAAGATATATGTTTCAGAAAGTTGGTGATTTGAAAATATACTTCATCTCCAAAAACTAAAAACGGGAGTTGCATTTAATCAGCTGTCCTGCGCTGATAAAATGTTTATAACCACGAGGTGCAATTTTGTGTTATAATAATTGTTTTAAACACCGTAATAATTAAAATTCGTTATCAATAATAATTTCCGTTAAATAGCAAGGTACATTTGTTTTCATTAAAAATTGCAACGTTTTCAAAATTGCGCTGCCCCTAAAATCCTGGTATTTAGCGGATGATCAATTGCATACCGACGCACGTCATGGCGAATTAGGTGTACCAGTTCCATAATGTAATTTTCCTTTATGGATGTTGGCAACGTTTAGTTTGTCCCGCAGAGAAGGGTTTTATTCCAGAAAATATCAAGAAAACCAAGTAGAAGTACTGACTTATATGAATTTACTTTTTTTCATAATCTTCCAAAACAGAAAATAAAATAAAATAATAAAAAAGTATATAAAAAAATTAGTACAGCTGAAGACAAAATATAAATAAATATTCTCCTTTATTTTCTCCGTTCAATACAGAAGATAACAAGTCTCAATTAATAATCAATCCAAACAAATTTTCAATCAACATCATTTGCTGAAGTTTTTTCCATAGTTCTTGATTATCTCCCTTTGTTTTTGCTTCTACTTTGTATTGTAAGTCTCTTGTTGTTGCAACAATTGAGCCAGAAGGAAAAAAATGATTTAATTTAGTCGTTAGTCCGTTTTTTTATTTCTTAGTTAACTATTCCGTCCCCCCAGTTTTACGGTTATTTAATAGTCGTCTTATCACATGATTGAATATTAATTGATTGGATTATCTCGCTTGATTTGCATTTAAAAATGAATATAATCACTTTATCCAGATACTTAATATGCCGGAGTATGAAATTAGGCATTACGCACCTTGTTAAGTCCTTTGTTTTTATTCGATAAAACATGAACTTTTACAACTGTTGTTCTTAGATTTGCTTCCGACTTAATGATTAATAATAAAATTAATAATGACGTGGAGAAAGAATGGAAAGGGAAGAGGTTTGTTCAGCACAAGAAACAAAGGGGAATCAGATTTGACAATGAAAACAGAACAGTAGAAATTAAAGAAAGCAGCCAAAAGGGATACAATAAGCAGATGATTGGATGGAACAATACACAGAAAAATAATACAAGTGTTTTTTCATAAAGCAGTTGATATTTCATTTTGCCCAGCTCGTCGAGATTTGAAAAGCTTAGACAACAAGCACTTTATCAAAATACAAACAGTTCATACGAAATATTTTTCTTTATGCCATAATTTTGTGTGTTGTTTGTCTGTCGGAACGACGAGGACCACCTGATCATCATATAGGGTGCGGGAGTCATCATCGGTGAGTGCGAAGATGGCTGATAAGTCCAATCTTTGCTTGAGAAGTACTACCGCAGTGAGAACAGGAGATGGTAGCCGATGTCGTGGTTTCCAAAACATTGTTCTTTCTATCTTTTCTACGCTTCTCTGCAACATTTTGGTTACTTTCATATTTGCAGGCTCCGTCATGAACTGCGGTCCGCCACTTAGCTCTATCTAAAGCTGTCTGCTTCAATGAAAACGGATCAACGTTGAAGACCTTCAGTGATGCCTCCAGGGTGTATTTAAGTCGCTTTTTCTAGCCACCATGGGAGCGTTGTCATGCTGGAGATCAGCAAACAGAAGCTTCTTCGGCAGTCTATAATCTGGTATGTGGGCTACATTACCAGCCCAGCAAAGCTGAATCTTCATGAGAATAGTCGGGATGCTTGAGAGTCCAGCCGATTTAGGACTTCTGTATCAGGGATCCTTTCCTGTCAGCCTATGTCAAGCAGTCTGGTGGTGTGAAAGTACTTTAATTTTCTAGCGTGCCGTCGGTAGAGAGTCCATGACTGCCAGCCATAGAGTAAAGTGATGAGTATCACAGCTTTATAGACTTTCATCTTTGCCTCTGTTGCCCCATACATTCTTGTGGAGTCTGTCAAATGCAGCGCTTGCTTTAGAGTTGTCTAGGGTTGACTCCCTCGGCAATGATTATATTGCGGGGAAGCGTACTGCCTAGGTAGGCGAATTGTCAACCGAATTGTGTCCTTGTCTCCCTATGAAAATGTTGAGTTCTGCATATGTTTTTTTCTCAAACAGGCTGATGCATCACAGCATGTTTTTTTTGATATTGATTGTAAGGCCAAAGCTTTCTGAGAATATATTTGCACAGTTTTGAATGATTACCTCAGAGATAGCGTTAAGGGCACAATCATCAGCAAATAGAAAGCCATTTACG
Organism: Euprymna scolopes; assembly: GCF_053919585.1. Lineage (NCBI taxonomy): Eukaryota > Metazoa > Mollusca > Cephalopoda > Sepiida > Sepiolidae > Euprymna > Euprymna scolopes. The sequence continues at coordinate 36,064,877 of NC_136484.1, read as the reverse complement.
GTATCAGTTGCATCACTGGATTTTGCTTGTAGCCTCATGAGGTTGAAAACTGATCTGCAAATCTGTACCTGATTTTAATGCCGACATCAATGTCTCTGAAGGCATCCGTCAGCATCGCAGAGAACATGGGGCTGAACAATGTGAGAACGGAAACCCACTGGTGTCACTCCATTTCTGAGTTCAATAGGGTCAGAAGTCTCCCGACGATCTTGTACGCTGACCATCATCTAATCATGATATATGATGGAAATGAATTTTCTAAGACACCCATACTTTGCCAGTATTCTCTAGACGCCTTCTCTGCTTACATTGTCAAAGGTTTAGGCCAGATAAACATAGGTGAAGTATAGGTCCACATTTTTTTCTTGGCACTTTTTATTGTAGCTGCCTGTCATACTTGGGTTTTATCCAAAGAAACAGGATTACTAGGAACACTGTTTTTATTTTATTCTTGTATTAAACAGGCGAACAAATAAATATACTTAATATTTATAGGGAAAGAAATCATTATTTAGAAGCCAATAGCGCAATTAAAATCAATTTAAATTACCTGATTACAAGATTGCTTGTTTGGTTGTATTATAAAACCGAATCAATTTGATACACGAAATAGAATAATAAAATGCTAAAAGAAATTTTATTTAAGTTTTAAAAAAATGATCCGCATACAAATATCTGCAAAAACTAGTACAGTTAGAAGCGGTTTCGAATAAAAGTTTCTTACGATGAGAAAAATAGTATTTTATTTGACCGTAACGTATTTTATGCAACAGTTGTTCGTAAGGGGTGCATTCAAAACTCTTTCCGCCAATCTCAATTCATGACTGAATCAAAATGCAAATCTAACGAACAAAGACTCTCTTCAAGAGCTGCCCTCTGTTTAACCCTGTTTCGGTGACCTGCTTAACAGCTGATTACTATGTAGTCGTCCCCAAGTCCAATATACGCCCTTCACTTACATAATTATATTTTACCCAGCTTTTATCACTAAGGATCTATACGCTTGTCCTTGGGACGGGATAAGTTGTGACTACCATGTAAAAATAATCAACCACCGCTGTGAGGAAAAGTTGAAAATGGATAATGCTATGTAGAACACTAAAGGTGCGAAAAGAAAAACGTTATGTACAAGTATACACAGTGTTACAATAAGCACCAAAATTGTCTTGTTTATGTTTTTGGTCAGTTGTTGGGCATCAGTTTGAGAAGGTATTTTACGTGGAGCAGTTGTGTGGATAGTGTAAGATGCCTTTCGTATGTTTAGTATAAAATGCTAGACATTACATTTTATACGCCGATACCTCAGGATGGTTTAATATTATACTAAACTGACAACATACAATGATAGAAGACGTGTCAAGGATTTAAAATATGTATGATGAATTCACACTTTACCAATGAAGGCGGGGTCCGCGAAATGTGAAATCCTATGCACGTTCACACCGTTTAAATTAAGCTACCAAATTTGACAGGATATCTACCATGGAAAGGGGGAGGTTGTGACGGGTTACACCGCTCCCCCAACCCAGCTAAGCGTGTACATTCCTAGGAAGGGGCGGGTCACTTATAACTGGAAAACACTGTTTTATTTATACTTGTAGAGTTACCAAATATAACAGGAAGACCCACCAAAGGTTAAAAAGTCTTTTGACGGATAACACCGCTCACCTCCGCCACTAGGGTTTTTTTTAAATTTTTACATGGGGGTCACCACTTATCAAGGCCCGGAGGCCACTCAGGGATAAGGGTTAGTGCGTGTACAGTAAACAATGAGATAGTATTGTAGTAATCATTAGTATTGGAGATTTGATAGAGTGTCTTACGTAAGGGGACGGTTTTTCAGGAATTTGTTTATGTTGGATTTGAAGACATCCAAGTTGTAGTCAGGTGGGAAACCGGCAAACGGAACAGAGTTCCACAGTCGTGCACTTCTAAGAAAGAAGGTCTGTTCATGGAATCTACGTTTGGATTTAGACACAGATAAAGAGTGGAAAAATTATTGAGATTAGTTTCAGCCAGACGGGTGTTTCTCGTGAAAGATTGGCGAGAGGGGGGGGACGAGAAATTGGAGCTCAGACGAGCACTTGCCATGGAAATAAGGATAAAACAAAGATAGGCTCTTCTGTGCGAGAGAGACTTCATGGAAGAGAAAAGGTCATCCCCCACTAAACCACGAAGTTAATTTTGTACTCTGTCAAGGCAGGATAGGCTGTTTAGTAGCTCTTGCCCAGATGTGGCAGCAGTACTCCATCCTTGGACGTACTTAGCTTTTATACAGATAGAGAATTGCATCAGTAGGGAGATATTTTCTGGAACGGTAGAAGGATCCCATCATTTTCCCAGCGTCCTTGGCAACAGACCTGATGTACGTGTGCCATTTCAGATCAGGAGTAAAGGTCAAACACACAAGCTTATTAAAACATGGAGCCTCCCATAGACGAGAGCCATCCATTACAATTGATGTCAGATGGGGATCAGAGCGTTCATGATGTAAAGATGAAAGCTTGGTTTTGGATGCGCATTTTTCAGCCAATTAAGTAGCGGGTGAGATTATTTACGACAGTGCTCTATCCAAATATATATATATATATATATATATATATATATATATATATATATATATATATATATATATATATATATACTACTTAATTGGCTGAAAAGTGCGAAGCTCGCTATTTGTTTGTTTACTAACCGGCGATTTGAGCACTGTAAATGTGGTGGGCGGATGTTTGTTTAAATAGACATTCGGACAGGTTATTTGCGGGCATCGCTTCTGTGGTCGAGTGGAAGAACTTCCGACTGTCAACCACGACGGTTCTAGGTTCACTCATTGGCTTGGGAGAGGTGCTAGTTAAGCGGCACTGATGAGTTGTGATACAACAAAACTAGACTGTATGTCGATGATTACAAATATATATATATATATATATATATATATATATATATATATATATATGGTGATAAAGGTAAAAAACTTTTAAAACATTTTTGTGCACCAAGATATAGAAGTGTATGTATGGCTTCATGTTTGCCTGTGAGGTGAAACCATGAGGTATATGCATATATATACAGAGTCTAACAATAATAGAGACGAGAAGAGGCAATAGAAGAGAAATGTTATCGTATTATTTGTCCATCTCCCCAAATCATATATCGATAAAGATCGATGCTGATTGGAGATGCATTTTAATTGATAAGAATAAGTGCGAATCGAAGTAAAAAAAAAAAAGAAATGAAAATACCATTTTTTTATCTGGGCGCCAGTAATGCTTTGTTATACCAGGAAATCATCTATTCAAAAAGGTAAAGATAATTGACAGCCGTTCTTATCTCATATATTATCAAAAGTGAAAGATCTATCAGGTCGGCGGACAAGAGGCCCAGGACAATGATCTGGGAAATGAGTTTGTATCAAGATGAAGTTAGTGTTAGGATGAAGAAGAGAGGTTAAATAGAAAGATGTGACCTTTATAAGATTAGGAAGTCTGAAGAATGGAATAAACTATGCTGATCGGGTAAAATAATTCAGAATTAAAGAATCTTCAGGAAGTCTACGAGGTGTTAGTAGAGGATAGTTTTCATGATCGGTTGTATCCTAAACAATATTCAGTTTTCTAATTTGCTTTGTGGAAATTTTACTTGTCAAAAATATCGTGAAAATGGTGATAGCTTTTCATATTACACACGCACACACACATTGTTGAATACGAGTGGAAAGTGGAGGTTCAGGACGACTGGAAACAATGCCGAGATAAGCGGAAAGCACATAGCACTAGAATATATATATATATATATATATATATATATATATATATATATATATATATATATATATATATATATTCCTCGGACAGAAACAATTTGGCTGACGAGAACTTAACATCATTTACGTTTTACCATTAACTGGCCCCCTTTATGTTGGGCTTGAAACCGACGGTACCAATGTTTTCTGAACTTCTGTACTATTAAATATATATATATATCAGCAGAAGTTACCTTGCCTGAGTGTGTGTGTGTGCTGAATAATCTCTACCAAACTACTTTGCCACTTTTAAACTTGATATAGATTAGATTAGGAACTGGGGAAGAAATTGGATTTTTTCAGACGGTAAAATAGACTCTAAGAGGTCAACATTCCAAAAGATATATCAGACAATGTAAAAATGATATTTATAAAGAGTTTTAAAAAATAACATTGTTTAACCTTGAGGTGCATATTTACGCTTGCGTAGAAAAGCACCTTAAGTCGAGGTACGCCTGCCTAGTTACAATGATTTTTTTTCATTTTAAGCCCTTAACAACTGTTCTTACCAATTAAAGGTTCAACTAAAGTTTTTGACATATTAGAACGTCTTATCTACGAAAGGTCACGTTTCTAGAACAACGATTTTCAGAAACGTTAGGTAGAGACTATATCGTACATAGACAAAGTCATTTTTATATCTATATAGATTTGATATAGACAGGCATGGAGCAATGTAAACAAATGTCTCAACTGACAATTAAATAGCCTTAATTTTCATAATTCAATTAGAGACAGATAGTTAAGTGAATGCTTATTACTTTAATGTGCATTTAAATTAAGTTTAAGAAAAATTCATTAAGGCAAATTAATCTTGATTTTTTGCAATAAGTCCGAAATATTCAATCTGCAATCACCACCAAAAAAAACAAAAGCGTTTTATTGATTGAAATTTTAATCGCTTTTACAAACAAACTCTCTCTATCTCTCTATTGTGTTCGTTTTTACTTTACGCACATACAAACCCATACAGACACGCACACATATATATTGTGTGTATTTAGTTTTATTGTAAGTAAACATTGTCAATATAACAATTATTCTGCTTAATCATGTGTTTTTTTAATTTTTACTTTCCTGTGCGTTCTATCCCAACTATCATCAATGGACCTGAGATAATCTCATCAGCATCAGAAAAGGCCATACTATTTGCCAAGAACTTTGCAGCTTATTCTGCCCCATACGATAATGGCCATCAACTCCCTGCATTTCCTCCTATAACAGACAACACGCTATGCAACATACAAATATCAGTGCGTGAGGTCGCCAAGCTAATCAAGAACCTTGATTCCAGTAAAGCAACTGGCCCCGATAGCATTTCAGTTATAGTGCTGAAAAAGCTCCAACCAGAACTTGCTCCCATACTTACAAAACTGTGTAAGCGTTGCCTTAAGGAGAAGTGCTTCGCAACACCCTGGAAAACCTCATCAGTATGCTCTGTATTTAAGAATTCAGGTGAAAAGTCAGGTCCCTCTCAGTACAGACCAATAAGTTTCCTGTGTGTCATGAGTAAGTTGTTGGAATCCATATAAAATAAAGAAGTAGTCAAGCACCTCAACAGAAACAACCTTCTTAGTGGCATGCAATATAATTTCCGCTCTGCAAGATCTACAGCAGATGTGCTAACGGTTATATCTCATAGGATTAGTGAATCTATTGATAAAGGCTTCCTTTTCGAAGGCCTTCGATAAGGTATGGCATAAGGGCCTACTTCACAGGATCGAAGGCATTCGATAAGGTATGGCATAACTGTCTACTTCACAAGATTTCCATCTACGGTATCACTGGAAATGTTTTCTCAATCATTAAATCATTTCTCTTTGATAGCTTCATAAGAGTAGTGGTTGATGGGCAGAAATCACAGGCCCACAGTATTAATACTGCAGCCCCCCAGGGGTTCAACTCTCTTTCTGATCTACATCAATGATCTCCCAAAACACATACTTAAATCATTCGTTGACAGCTATGCTGATGACACGACCATCTACAGCAACACATCAAAGGCCGTAAATGACAAAGTTCTCTCTACTTCTCTCTCCTCTGATCTTGAGCGCGTGGTACAATGGGGGAAGAGGTGGCTGGTCTCTTTTAATGCATCCAAAACCAAGCTTCTATCTTTACATCATCAACGCACTGATCCCCATCTGGCATCAATAGAAATGGATGGCTCTCGTCTTGGGCAGGCTCCATGTTTTAACAAGCTTCTGGGTTTGACCTTTACTTAAATATTACTTAAATGCACCGAGTGTAAATTCTATTTGCAACACGACATTGCACAACTATATTTACAGTTCAGCACGGCTTTGTTCGGGCCCTATGTACTGTTCATAACTTTATGCGCACAGACACACTCATACACGCACACACACACGCACGCACACACACACACACACACGCATATATATATATATATATATATAATAGTTTGACTCATTTCCAGGTTACCTACATCTAAAATTTAAAGTGTTTAGACCAAATTGGCGAAGAAGTTTCCTAGTCTACAAAGGTAAAGTCTTCCAACTTTGACCTCTTGCCAACGAATGTTTGCCCCAAAACTGATTAAAAAGTTGCTGCATGTATGAATACCCTTTTTTTTAATTTAACATATTTAGACCCAAAATTGGCTAAATAGTTTGCTAGAGACCGCAAAGATCATATCTTCTGAAATTTGAAGCCATGGCAGCCAAATTTGCTGGCAAAAACCGATTAAAAACTAGTCCTATGCATTAATACACTTTATGTAAAATTTCAAATGTTTAGACTAAAAACATTTAATTTAATTTAGTAGAGACCGCAGAGGTCAACCTTTTTAAAAATTCGACCCCAATTTTGACCTTTTAACATTTATTGTTTTAAGCTCAAATACAATTACAAAGTTAGATACATGTCCAAAGAACCTATATCTAAAATTTCATGTGTTTAGACCCAAAATTGACGGAGGAGTTTTGTAGAGATATCAAAGGTGAAATCGCTGAACTTTGACTCCTTGACAGCCAAATTTCTGGCTGAAAACCAGTTAAAACGATTTTCTTAAATCTAAATACCTCTTATATCAAGTCTAATTTCAGTAAACTGACTAGTGACAGAGAAGTTTGTAGGGAAATGTACATACATAGACACACATACGCACACATAGACAGACAATTTCACTTTTATAGTTATATAGATGTAATTAAAAGCAAATTACTATTGCTCAAGTATTATTTCGGAAATATCTGAGAACTTTTTTACACTTGAAAACTCAAGTACATATTAGCAACGACCAATATACTGATGTCCAACAACTACAAGCAGATATTAAAATTACGAATACTTTCAGCAGTAAACTAATAGAATCGAGTAAACTAATCAAATATATCAAAGGATTTCTTTTCTTACGTATCATGCGAAATTATCGTCACCCCAAAATATGGGAACTCATCAACTATTCTCATAATTTATAAGCAACTATTAGTTTTTGTATATTACCGATCCGCTATTCATTATCATGGATTTAAATGACATATGGAATTATCCCCATTTACGGTCACTTCCGCTCTTATAAATGGCAATAATAGAGAGGGAAGCGGGATGAATTAGGTTTACTAATTTATATCATTGACACTTTAGAGTTCGGTAAAATAATGCATGCAGCAATACAGTATTTTATCCGACCAAGAACTTTAAGAAATTCAAAAGCAATTTTTAAATATTGTATGTAACCGCCACATTATAACCGATTCAACCATTAAAACGCAGAAAAATGCAAGTATTATATACAAGCAAACATAAAATAACAACACAGCTCGATACAAAAGCTATAAATTCAACATTATAATAAACAATAAGTTTACACAATAACAACTATTAATCTGATATATAAATCGCTATTGAATTCCCAACCACCATTACGTCAATTTGAATTTGAAAATTGAAAGTGGCGTAATGTAAATATATTGTAAGGTATTTACAGCTTCTCTTCTAATTTTCGGATTTTAATCATGTCAAAACGCACTTTATTTCCTTTTGACAGATTGATTGTTGCTATTTCTTCTGATGATTTAAAGGAAACATAGATTTGATATAATAATTAAGTGGTTAATTCTCTCTACGAAACAAATAGTAACAAGGATTGTAAATGCCAACTGAATTAAAGGAATAAGTACCTTTAATTTTAATAAACAACACGAGAAAATAGCCAACATCATAAACTTTAGAATATAGATTTTTTTCATTCATTCATTATATATATGTGTGTGTGAGTGTGTGTGTGTTATTTATAGTTGTAGTCAAATTATGTATTTCTGATGGTACAGTAAGTTATGTGATGATATCACAGTTGCTAAAAAGATGTTTTTCTTGATGCTTGCAGTTTATAGAGGTGTCTTGTCTTTTATTGAGTAATTTATCCCTAAATATTTTGCGTAAGACATAAGATCCATGAGGAAATGCAAATGTTAGCTTTTTTTAGGTTAGTAGATTAGTGTTAGATTTTTCGCATTAGTTCTTTATATTATACTGAAAGTGGCATTTGTATTTTACTGTTAGGATTTAAAATAAACTTTTGTGACCTCTGAATTGTTTGTTTTTTTAAGTCTTCCCTGCCATACCAATATAATACTTACTAGTATTTTGGTATACATTTTCTGGTGATTTTCGCTCAGTATACTACCGATGTTACTGTTTGTTATTTAAAAGTATACCTTGCCATACCAATAGAGTACTTACAAGTATTACAAATATATTGAGCTTTGAATTATTATTTATTATTATCTATTTATTTTTATTTTTTATTTTTACCTATGAACTCTCATTTGAAAGTATTCTCTTCCATAATAATAGAGTACTTACAAGAATTTGGGTGTTTTGTCGTGGATATTTTCGCTCAGTATACTACCAATGTTACTAAGTAATTTCCATTCATTGGGCATTGTTGTTTATTTCTGCAATTACAAGATTTAGTTATACTATTTTTATTTAATTCTTGCGTATTATTTAGAATCTTCATATTATATTTCCTTATTATTTTTTCTAAATTATCGGTCAAGTGTTGCTTCGTTTTATCGTGTTTTTATTAAAAATTTTATTGAAAATATTATTAGGTAGGAAGTGTTTCTGTATAAGATTTAGAAATGTGTTTCCTAAGTTTTTTTTTACATTTAAATTATAAGGAGGTGTGAAATATATGTTTGTTTCTTCATTTATTTCGTTGTGCTTGAATATTAAATATATACCTGATATATTCTATTTTTTTTTTGTAACCACTGTTAATTTTTTAGATGTAACTCCGGATTTAAGGAAGAACATATATGCACTTCCTAGAAAAGATAATACCTACCCCATATACGTAAACTCACTTTCAAACCATCCGAAAACACATCACACATTTCACAAAGAATAATAATTCCTCTATTGAAGATATTTTTACACTCATATTCAGATTTAAGAGCCAGGAGAGTGCGGCATTTGTCCAATTTAACGGTAGTAGAATGTAACTTTATTATAATGATAAACAAAATAACTGAACCCAAAAGTAAAACTCATTTCTAAAGGCAGCTAAACAAAACAGATAAAAAATTACCAAATCTAAGTACATCTCTGTAAAAGCAGATAAAACCCATAATGTTTATAAACTGTATAACCCGAAATACAACAATTGTTTAATCAAAACACTTCAAACAATTATGTAAAATCTAATTTTGTATTGTTCAGAAAAAAAGACTCCGATAGAAAAACAATTACTGGTAAACAAATACTAGCGATAGAGTAAATAAAAAATAAAACGTGCAAACGATTACAAGATCATGAATCAAATTTCCTACATAAACCCTCAACTAGATTGATAAATCCCACGAGAATCGAAATTGGAAAAAATAATTAAAAAAATCAACGCACAATTTAAAATTACTTATAGACTTTACCTCTGGATAAATACACCTAAAACAATTAATTGGTTCTTTAGCATTAAATATAAAGAGAAATTATTTTTCATCCAATTCGAAATTGAAAGCTAGTACTTTCCGTTACCAAGGAGCTTTTCGAGAAAGTATTTATATTTGCTACTCTCACTTCAGATATATCAGAGAGTGAAATAGAAATTATACAGAGATGCAGAGAAATTGTACTAATAAGAAACGGATAACAATAGATAAAAAAGTTGGCATTTTTTATGTTTCTATGGGTCCTAGATTCGGCTGAAATGACTGACCTAGTGAGATTATATATATTGTACAATTTAACCAAGAACATTGAGATAGAAGATATTGGCTTGTATAGTGACGATTGGCGATTCATACGAGAACTAAATGACCTTAAATATGAAAAAATGAGAAGGATAATCCGTAAAGACTTTAGAAGAATTAGTTTAAAAGTGGAAATAGTAGTACATACCAAAACATTTATTTTTTTTAAATGTAACACTAGATTTAAAGAATAAAATATATACAATCTATAAAAAAGAAAATACTTATGCTATTTACGTGAACTCATATTCGAAGCATCCACAACCCATAATGAAACACATCCCAAATACTATCCTTAAAAGAATAAACAATATTTCCTCTATCATAGATATTTTTAACACTCACAGACTGTTCTATGATAAAGCACTTAAAGACTTGAAATGGTTAAAAAAATACAAAATATGAATATAGTCAGCTTATATGTAATTCTGAAACACCCACAAATTAGGTTGGTGCAAAAGTAATGTCTCTTCTTATAAGATATATATACGTCATTATTTTTTCACCGACATAACAAAAGAAGAAGGACACTTGTATGGGTCATACTTCTACTAATGCAAATGTCAAAACTAACTAAGGAAAATATATTTAATCTTATAAACAACATTTCTCACCTAATAATATGCTCAATATACTCTTCAATAAAAAATACGGTAGATTAGAACTAAAGCAGCAACGCACTTTTAGAAAACAATGACAAAGAAACATTATATGAAGGTTCTAAATAACACGGCCAAATAAAATGTTAAAATCGCAGTACTAAATATTGTACTTGGAGAAAAAACAAGACTGGACACTGAATAGAAATTGCTTAGTAATATTGGTAGTATAATGGGCGAAAATGTCCACGACAGAATCCCCAAATACTAGTAAGTACGCTATTGGTAAAAAATTTGTTTTTCGACATTGTCATTGTTATGTAGGCACCGCCAAAAATGGCCGCAAAATCAAGTTGTTGTTGTTTTTTAAAACTAAATTACATTTATTAAAATCCATTATTTCTGAGTAACTTTTTTTTTCTAGAAAAATAAAACCCTGAATTTTATCATATAGAAAACAGAAAAATGTAAAACTTTTTCTACTATTTTTAATTAAATTTTAAATGTTAAATTTTCCCAAAAAGTTAACAAGTGACATATTTTATCTTGCACAAAAAACGTACTTAAATATTTAAAAAAAAAAAGGTTTTTGAAATAATTAATTTATTTATTTATTGTCTAACTAAGATTTAGGATGATTTTCTAAGAGAATATGCAAAAATATTATAATATAAGTACCTGAATTTCAAATAATTCCACTTATTCATATAGGTAACTAGATATTTCGCGTCAATGTAGAGTCGAGATCGACTCTGTTTACCTTTGCGTTTTATAAGAAGAAAACTATGGAAGACCAAACAGGCCAAAAAAACTTATTTTTCAGTGACGAAAATTTCAATGTATTATTAAGCTGAGGCTGGGCAGTACCAGATGGGTGACCATTTATATGAGTTTGGTTTGTAATGTGTATGTGTGGGGGGCCAGGCTCCCCAAAATGGGGGGGGGGCAATTTAAAGCAGAATAAAAAAAAAATATTTCAGCGCGTTTGGTCCACCGTAGTCGAAAGGCGGCAAACGTTTTCAAACGGGATTGAAAAAAATGATGCTATTTTTAACACAAAGGGCACAACATTTATCGATTTTTTTTTGTATCGATTATTCAAAGCATGTCCTGTTTAATAATGTTCATGCATTATTCGGCTCGCTAAAAAAAATTGTTAATTTATTTATCAAAAATTTTAAAATGGCTTTTTTCGTATAAATATTAATTTTTTTTTTTTGTTTTGCTTAACTTAAATTAATTATTTTACTTAAAATATTCACCGAATTTCACACTTCAAAACTCAAAAGCGGGATGATTAAACACAATCGAAGTTCTGATATTCAGATGTCAAAATAAGGTATGCAAACAATTTTTTTTTTAAATCTATAAATCTGTCCCTTACAACAACACAATATGTTTTGTTCAGTTTCAGATGATTATTTTAAGCATATTTGTTCCCACTTCAAAACAAGGGAGGGGGTTGTAAGCAAAAAAATATATATATATAAATATCGTTTATGAAAAATAAGTAAACTGTTATAAAGTTCATTCTTCTCCTAATAATCGCTGAAAATTTCGTATTGATCGGATAATTACCTGATTTTTGGTAGATTTCTAAAAAGACGGTCCGTCAAAAAGTACTGACCTGCCCCCCCAGTTTTGGCGGTGCCTATTGTTATGTGTACTTATTTGTACTACCCCCTTCTTTTCTTTCTTCGTTCTTTTTTCTCTCTAACCGACCAAACAACCCCCCCTTCTAGAAATCCTCTCTCTCATACTCTTTCTCTCATTCTTTTAATGTTTTATATATCTTCGCAACCAACAAATTAAAAAAAACGTATTTTTCTCTCCAGATAATAGCCGTAAAAGTTTTTAGCTTCCGACTTAATATCATAAAACCTCTAAACCAAGCTATACGTTAGACATGTTAAAATATTTTCTCCTGTAAAATCATAAAAATTCTTCAGCTTTTTTAATTTTCTTTTTTTTTTTTTTTGCCTGATGCAATTATTAATTATCGAAGTGGTCTGCACATTTAGCAAGTTATGACTTTTTACATAGAAAAAATAACACACACACACACACACACACACACACACACACACACATATATATATATATATATATATATATATATATATATATACAAAAACAAGCTGGACCAATAAATTCTCGCTCGAGAAAAAACTACAGGATTCCATGTTCACTTGATAATACAGTTTATTTTTTTATTGCGAACTCTCTAGTAGTTGGGCAGTTGTGTACAAATTCCATGAGCGATAAGATCCTTCTATCACGCCTGAAAGGGGCGCTGCTCAAAGAGCAAGATCGGAGATGCGCTGCTGTACAACACATGTTCTCTACCAATCAAAGTAATTACAAGACCATGGCGAGCACCCTCGACATGAATTGCTGGATTGCTACGAATAACAGCCATAGTTATAGTCTTTAGTTCGGTTTTACGTTAGGTACCTAATGCCATCTTACATTTTCGAAAACACCAAACTGAACATCGGTGTGCTGAACAGTTGTTGATTCTTTGGTGAAATCAAATGACCGCTGGCAGGTCCTGGGTTTAGCAACAGGACTCGGCGCCGGTTCGCAAAGCCAAAGAGGCCCAAGCTTGGTTTCAGACGGAGTGCTAAAAATTGTACCCATTTTATCATCTGGCCCCTTCATCCCCCTGAGGCATCTTTGTTCTTGCGTTGAGAAAATCACGAACACAATCTCTCATAACACCTAAGCCAGCCTCATTGCCACCATCCGCCGTGTATTCGCCGGCGTTTATGAAAAAGCATGCTCCCAAACTTGTATCGAAGCCGTGATTGAGATTGAAAGCGATTACATTGAATAGATGTCAATTCTACTACATAATCAAGTTTTCTGAATTAATTTGTTTAATAACAGATTTAATATAAATGTGTAGTGTTATTACTTTTGGGAGAAAATTGTTTCACCGTATACAGATATATATATATATATATATATATATGTATATATATATATATATATATATATAAATAGAGAGAGAGAGAGAGAGAGAGAGAGAGAGAGAAACAGACAGACAGAAAAAGAGAGAGAGAACGAGAGAGGGAGAGAGATGCAGACAGAAATAGAGACAGACTGACTGACAGACCGCGTAAGAGACAGTGAGAGGCAGAGCGTATGCTTGTTTGGTGTGTGTTTGGTGTAGAGCATAGTTACAATCCATCAAATTGCTGATAAATTAATGGACGTGTAGATAATCGCCGAACATAAAAGACATTTTTTTACCTATGCATAATCACTTATCAAGGTCCAAAGGCCACTCGAGGCTAAGTGTTAAGAGTGTACAGTCGTCAATTAGGCAATATAGTAATCGTTAGTAATGGAAATTCGGTAAATTTGTTTACTTAAGTGAAACGGCTCATCAAGAACTTCTTTACGTTGGACTTGAAGACAACCATATTGTAGCCAGCTGGAAAGCAGCCAAACGGAAGACCGTTCCACAGGCGTGCAGTTCTAAGAAAGAAATTGTTTTCATGGAATCTACGCTTAGATTTAGGCACAGATAAAGAGTGAGGGAAATTGCTGATAGTGTTTTCGGATAGACAAGTGTTTCTCGTAAATGTTTGGAGAACATTTGCCATGAAAAGAACGATAAAGCAGAGACAGACTTGCAAAATCTCTTCTGTAAGAAAGAGGTTTCAGGGAAGAGAAAAGGGCATCCCGTACTCAATCAAAACGATTTTTGCGGACCAATTTTACACCTTATTTATAAGTACGTTATCATGTTATAACAGCGAATTGTTAGTTAACTCAAAATTATTCAGATTTTGCTTGTCTTCTCTTGTCTAGAAGGAAGCTGTCCATGTTTTTGGTACTTTTACTAACACAAGTGCATGCGTGTGTATGTGTGCTATTATTTTTTTCTTGATATACTTATACATGTATGTTGATATATTGACAGTATAGCTGAAGGAATAAGGTTAAAAAACTTGCGCTTGCCCTTTCAATAATAGACTCTATTGTCGATGTTCTTGCTCGATTAAACTTATACCATCTATCATTAACGAAAAAACACATTTGTCGAACTCAAAACAACTCTGTGACCTTTTTGCTAGATGAAGGTTAACGTCACAGATTCTAAAAATAATCCATCCGCCCGTCTTACCATTCTTCGATTCTGGGATCGATATATTTGCCAGTCTTGCAGTAATCGATCTCTTTCCTGATTGATCCATCCTTAAATGTCTATCATCATGATTTATTTAATCGTCTATTTAATCAATCAATGAGCATATATATATATATATATATATATATATATATATATATATATATATATATATGGGTGTGTGTGTGCGTGTGAACATGTGTATGGTTGTATATCAATATATGTGTATATGATGAACGTTAATAACAGAATTTGTTGTTTGCGATAAATGTATAAAATACTACCGTTTAAGCCAATAAACTTAATTCTTTAAAATGCGAGACAATTACGTGTATAATGATCGTCATAGCTTAATAAAGATTGCATTATTAATTAAATCATATTTTTAAGCAAAAAGATCATTTACAAAGACATTTAGTCGATACTATCTAAATTTTTATTTATACATTATATAACATCACCACATATTTTTCAGTTATTCGTGTAGGGAATGTTTCATTAAATGAATGATTACTTCAAGTTCATATCAAAACGGACGTTTTTGTCATTGTGGGATTCTTTACTTATGCATTTTATACATATATTACAAAATAAGGGAAATCTTTTTTGGATTGATGTAAATAATTATCAGCGATTGAGAATATGCTATCATTTTACCCACAGATCTAGTATCAAGAATATAAACGACTAAACCCAATTTCTCCCTCTTCCCTCTCTATCATTGTCGATCTGCCATTTATAAAAGCGGAAGTAACGGTAAAATAAGTGAACATGATTTCATATGTCATTTAAATCCATAATAATGAATAGCGGATCGGTTATATACGAACTCTAATTGCCGTTTTTACTTACAAGTCTGGTTGATAAGTTTTTATTAGTTGGGATGGTGATGATACAAACTTCCCATAATTCATAAATGTATAAAGTTTTTTTTTTTTTTTTTTAAATTTGAATGCAATTTTCTACATGTATCCCATACTATGTAAGTACTGCTGTTTCTATCGTAATTATGTATTTTGTTTTCTGTTTTTGTTTTATTTTGTTACATTTTTAAAAAAAAGTTGTTCGGATATCTTTTCAGTTGAATTACAAATTAGGTTATTATGTTAGTTGTATTTATAGTCTATAGACCTCTAACTTTCTGACAAATTTCTATCGCTATTAATGCATTTGGTTGTCCGCTAAGTCCTTAGCGTACAGGTTTAAGTAGACACGTAACAGACATATATACTGTTTACTTAAAGCACGGATAAAATTTAGCACGTGTTACGCACATGTTTTGCATTGATAAAAAAATCGAATTCATTCACGGCCAGATAATCCTCATTACGAGAGAATGGATTACATCAAATTTTATTTTTTTTTCTATAGCAAAGGGGAAACCGCTGCTAAAACTTTCAACGTATATTATGACAATGTTATAGGAGAATCTACCGTTCGGAAGTTGTTTGTAAAATTCAAAACGGGAGATATCAATCTTGAAGATGACACTCGCAGTGAAAGGCCCTTAACTTTTTGCTGTTTATAAGACGGAAATTGATGCAAATCCACATATCACAAACTTTCACAAGTGTTAGATGTTTCAAAAAGCACAGCTCATTGCCCTTTTTCTTTGACAGATATTCCTGAGTGAGGAGAAATCGTATTTCTATCTTCTTTATGCGCCTGAAAACTCTTGGACATTTTGAGACAACTTCATAACTCTGATGAATTGCTTACACAGCTTGTTAACATTTTTTCACGTCCACTTTCTAGCCTGGTTATGTCTATTGTATTTCCATTTCTAATAGAATGCTATTTTTTTATTTTCTAAAATTCATTCCGTTTTTTACATGTGCAATTTTTTGCATGTTCAAAGTGTAACACGCTGCGCAGTTTCCAATTTTGGCCACAGTCACCTGTTTTCAGTTTCCTTTTCCGTGATCTCGTCGTATCAAATCATCCACGTAGTTTACCTTCCCCCTTTGTCCAAAAATCTACATTTGCTGTTTTGGGGGTTTATTTCTCTTTTGCTATTTTGCGAGTCTTCGTTTTATCTGTTCACGTATACTGTTTTAGTCATATCCTTTAAATTGTTCTCTGCTATTTATTTGATCCGATTAAAAATCGTACATATAGCTATGGTCGTATTTTGTTCATTGTTTCCCTTCTCACTGCATTGTTTATTTACCAGTGTTTTCGAATGAGTATATTTTGACTAATTATTCTTTTGTGAAGCGTATAGTTGGTAGGCCTTATATCACATCGTCCATGCCGTTGTTATTACTATTACGTTTTTTTTTTCATAGCAGGTTACCATAGTTCCAGGCTGAAGCGGACGTTTTACTTTGAGTCTTGAAACTAAAAGTTCAAAATATGTTTTGGAAAGTTGAGATATCTAGTAAGATCATTAAGTTCTGCCTGAGAGAAAAAAAGCCGTGGTAGTGATGAAGGAGGAAAACCGACATATGAAACAATGTATTCACTATTGTTAGTGGATAAATCAGAGGCTTGATCTTCTTCAGAACCAAGAAATTTGAATTCGGCCAAGCCCCCAAACACTGGAACAGGAATTTCATTGCCATGTAGAATTGGCCTGGATTGCAGAATTGAGCTACGAATACACCAATTAATTCCTATTCTTCCTGTAGATTACCTTCATTTTGACTACACAGAAATAGCAGCCATTGAGATATTTCGAGTTCACAGCAGACCTTTTTTGTTCACTGTCGAAGATGCTCAACATTTGTTTGCATACAACATGGGGTGCCCATTTCTGATATTGATCACCCATTATTACATTGAAGTAAACAAGATAAGCACACTTAAAAATTCACTGATCCGTTTCCTATTGGATTGCAACGTATATTACCCGCAAAGATAGCAAAATACATTTGGATTGTCAGTTTAAACAGCATCGCCTACGAGATTATGTAGTCATGCTAACTTTTTGTTCCCAAAAATGTGCAAGGAAAGTAAAATAATGCAGCTTGATTATTTCCTCTCCGACTTATTACTGAATTTCTAACATTAAGAAAAGATACCCTACTTTGACCCGAACATCAACAAAAACAACTTGTATGCCTATTTACTACTCAGTGTCCACTTCTTACGAATCACATACCTCATTGTATAGTGAATCTGATTTATCTGTTAAGGTTTGATATGCAATAATCAATTAACATACATTACAATAACAACATACCATTGTAATTATAAAGCTAGAATATATATAGAACCACGTTTAATGTACCAGTCAGATAAACTATTCTAGAAATAACAATTCGGAAGACTAGTACATAATCCACAATATATTTATTGAAAGAGAAAAATTAAAAACTGAAAATGAAACAAATGACGGATATGAAAATGTAAAAGCAATACTAACCACCCGAGAATAGGAAAATGAAAGAATTAAAGAAATTGAAAAAATGAATAAGTATGTAAATAAAAATAACAGGACATGTAACGTTGCATGACAAAGTAAATAAACACATTGTCCAGAAGAATAAATGGGTAAAACATACTGTACTGGAGGCAATGGGGCGGATAAAGAAGAAAGAGGTGGATTGCGTCGCTAGTGGTTGCAAAGGAAAGTAAATACCACCGGAAGAGAAAATTTGGAAGAA
The DNA here is from genome assembly GCF_053919585.1 of Euprymna scolopes. NCBI lineage: Eukaryota > Metazoa > Mollusca > Cephalopoda > Sepiida > Sepiolidae > Euprymna > Euprymna scolopes. The sequence continues at coordinate 36,046,506 of NC_136484.1, read as the reverse complement.
AGTAACTTTTTAGTTAGGAGTAACTTAAAGGGAGATAATGGTTTCAAAACAGTGAGGCAGAACGCCTAAATTTAAGGAAGAAATAGGTATAAAATTGCAAATATCCCAACAATTTGACCTGATGATCAGCGCGCCGAAATAACTCTAAATCTGCTTAGAAATCTTGGGCAGCAAAACTGTGTGGCAGTGTTGTAAATAGTGAACGTGTTTTTGCTAAAAGTACTAATAATACATAGTCGTTTTATATATCATTCGTGACTAACGAGTTTTCCACAGAAAACTTGTATAAATTTTATCGTATATTATTGGAGCTTATAAGTGATCAACGAACAAGAATATATAAAACTTACCCCTTATATTATATATTTTTTCATAAACAGTTCCATATACGTCATTAATTAATTGTATGTGATTTACTCCCCATTTTGTTCTATTATTTCTTTCTGCGTCTATCGAGCTTTCTTTGTTCTATCTCCCCTTACTTTTCTTTCATTTTTACCCTGTAATGCAGAGGTAATATGTTATCCTTGTTTCAGTTAGCAAACTCGTATTTTGGGGCACTTTTTTAAGTTGAGTTAGTATTTGTTTAGTTTGTTATATTAAGTGGCTTCAAGCTATATCTGATGCGAATTCCAAAAGAAATCATTAAATTGAGGGTTTTCTTAATTGGTTATTGCCGATAACATGTCGGTTTCTGAAGGAGCAGTTTCCTATTTGATGGTTGGATTCTATATAAGAAACGGACGAATAATTCTCCTTGCATTCGGAGACTAGAATAAGACTCTTTCTGCAGGGTCAACATGACAGGTGATATGTCTATCAAGCGCTAGTCGTTCTCTTTTCACCACCGCTAACACACAGGACTAAGATCCATACAGTGGCGTGTATGCTCGAAGAAATTTCGTAGCATCGCGTATACGTAGCATCTTGGCGTTTTCTAAGTTCAGCGTTCACGAGTCTTAATTACAGGAAGAAATAAACTGTGTGAATACTTCTTGACAAATTTGGCATCATTCGCCACATTTAAGCAAATACGTGCAGTTCATCATCACTGATGCGTGTTCAACATTACAAAATCTCTATGTGTGATAAATCAGTTTGATCAGTGCAGATTTGTTTTGCGATGTTCGCCGGTGATGTGGTTATGTACTGAAGGTCAGTGGACTGCGGTGGGGTTTTCGGGCAGGGATAAGCTCTCAGAAATCCAAAGAAGAACTTTGGATTAGGGGCCCTTTAACCCTTTCTTTTCCGTATGACTGACCTAAGTTTTGTATATTTGGATTGAGGATTATGCCTTGTTATTATGGGAAAGAGGAAAAGATAGTAAGTAATAGGAAATGGTGAACAAACAAGTCACTGTGGTTGCAAAAAACAAAAACCTAAACAAATCATGAGAAAAAAAAACTTAGTGGGAAATAAAAAAAAGTTTAACAACGCAATAAAGGAAAGGAAAGAATTTACAAAAAGAAAGAAAATTATACAATGTAAATGATGCGAAAAACAAATATCGAAAAATGAAAAAATGAAAAAAAAAAGAAAAAGAAAAGAAGAAAAGAAAAAAGAAAAAGAAGAAAAATTAAAAATTAAAATTTTAATTTTTTAAATTTTAATTTGGACTTGTTCTTTTTCTTTTTCTTTTTTTCATTTTCTTTTTCTTTTTTCATTTTTTTTTGTCAGTTCAGTATCTCTGATTTTGTATGGCTTGTCTATTGAAAGCTGTATTAATTTCAATTTATTAACAATTTAAAGTTATTTTGGGGTGGAATTGTAAGCTCATGTGTATAATTATAAAAAAATATTAAATACATCAATTTATATGTTTATTAATAAACAGATCCACCGGACATATATAAAATTGAAATTACCGGACCCATTACACAAACAAAGAAAATTGTTCCAGGAAAATGCCCACTTCAGACAATTACATTGTAATGTAGATTACTCAAAATACAGTTTGCATCATTTTACCACACTGCTATAAAACACATTCACTTCGGATTTTACCATGGCGTTTTAATGTGAAGTTTTATATCCTTTTTATTAACTTTCCTTACTCTATGATATTTAAATATTTAAACAACTTTTAATTGTGATTTCCATGCCTCCCTGACTTTAGCAAATAAGGTGTAAACCATTATAACTATTTGCTAATATTTCTCTTCTGAAGAGATGGTAGACATCGAAATCCTATAGGATAAGGAGGTATAATATTTCAAATGTATTCTTTGTCTTACATAGAATAATAAAAATCTTTTGATTCGAAATTCAAACATTTAACGTCATAAATATTTAAATTGATTGAATGACTAAAATCATATATCGATATGTATATATATAGTAATTTATAAAATATATGTGGCGATTTAGCTGCACTGAATATTCCGCGTTTCATCAACTCTAGGACTCTTCAGGCTTATGCGCGAATTCTGTGGTTGTTTATTGTTTTTATATGCTCCTTTTCTATTGATATTTTAGTTAGCCAATCATCTTTCTATTATCCACCGCGCCCTTCCTATCAGCCAATGGGCATGCATTTATCGGGCAAAGGCCTATTTGACCTCTGGTTGACCTGTTCCTGTGTGTGTGCTCTATTTAGTTTCTTATAAATATACATATGTGTACATACATATATGCACATATATATACATGTATATACATATATGTGTGATCGTTTATGTATATTCATGTTTATTTAATGTATTTATTTGTTGATTTCCTATTGTTTTTGTTAGTTTTAAAACTATTTTGTATCGCTATCCTAGACTAAATTTTATCTTGCGAACACAGTTGTTTGCTATTTAAAGAACCCCAACATCTATTAAACTGTAGAAGAGAAATATCAAAAAACTGTGTTCACAA